>NW_020172274.1:99991-387986 GCF_003031525.2 Neophocaena asiaeorientalis asiaeorientalis
CCAAAAAAAAAAAAAAAGAAAAACCATATAAATTCTCCTGTGGAGGCATGAGTTTTGAGGTAGGGTAAAGCCACGAATGGAGGTAATTTATAAACTTTTTCCTGGGAGTGAGAGGATTTTATAGTAATCCCATACCACCCTGAAAGTTTAGTTTTTCATTTTCTAAATGGATTAGAGGAGTTTGGACTCATATAGAAGAGAAATAAATCAAATCATACTTATACTTTGTTGCTCTGGAAATTAGACTCTAAGGTCTTTACATTTATTGATGAATATTTTGACCTCAAGATCCATGTGAGATTGATAGGTCAGATTCTATCCTCAATGTACAGTTACACATTCTACAGTGGGGAAAATTAAGACCTAAAAACTATACTCCAGATTTTTTTCTGATGAGTCTTAATGTTATATTTTCTCACGCAATTTCAAAACGAGTTTAAGTAGTTTAAAAATAGCCTTAAGTTTGCTACTTGTAAGCATGCCTAAGGTTACAGCAGTAGCAGACCTAAGAGTATTTAAGAACTATTTAAAGAAGCTTTCTAATTGCCCACTTTAGCACAGATTACAAATCAGTAAAACGTTTTGCAAATTCCTGTTCCATGCCAGGAACTGTGTTAGGTGTTGGGGATGGAATTTAGTTGAACAGTATCAGCTGTAGCCTGCACCTACCTTGGATAGCACCCAAGAGGGTTTAATATTAGATGCATAGGAATGCACTTGTTTAAACATGATTCATGTGTTGCCAAGGGAGAATCTGGGTTTTTCATTAGTGGCCACATGATTAAAATTAACCTGTGTATGGTCTGAATTAACTTTTTAATAAAAATCAGTGGTGAGTTGGGGGCAAGGGAGTATTAGGTGTGGTTCAAATATGAGTTGATGGCAGTAGAGGCTTTGTTTATATATATTTTCTTTTTGCCAGCAGTCCTTTGTGATACCCCAGTATCGTGATCTAATTTGAGTGGAATTAAGCTTAAAGAGCTCAAAATTATGCAATAAGATGTTTTGTTTAAAATACTATTTCAAGTTAATCTAACCAAGCTAGGATGACCCCTGCTACACAAAGCTGGGTACAGAAAGGATGAGGGTCAGGTGGCTAAGGCCCTCTGCATTGCTAGTTCATGGGAACTGTTTTGTTTTTTTCCACCAGTAATCTGTTAGGCCACCTTCTAGGGTCAGACAGGCTGTGAGAAGCTTAGAATCTGTGAAGCAGTGAGCAGAGGTATAAGAAATCTAGATTTGAGTCCCAGCTCCCTCTTATTTGCCACCTATGTTATCTTAACAAAGCTTAAGCTCTCTGAGGTTTGGTTTTCTTATCATTAAAATGGATATTGTAGTAGTACTTAAATCTGTAGGTTGTTGTGAAGATGAAATCCGAAGCACCTAGTGCAGTGCCTGACATATTCCAAGCCAGTGTTGGTAGTCTTCCCTTAGCTTCTAGTGATCCCTGGCTGGGAAATGATGACCAGGGCTGGGAAGTCTATGATCAAGGTGTCATTGCCAGCAGATTTTGTGTCAGATGAGGGCTTTCTTCCTGATTTGCAGTTGGCCACCTTCTTGCTGTGTCCTCATTTGGTAGTGAGAGAGAGAAAGCTCCAGTCTCCTCCTCTTCCTCTTATAATGGCACTAATCCCATCATAGGGGCTCCATCTCCTGACTTCATCTCTAAAACTATCTCCCAAAGGCTTCACCTCCAAATATCATCACATTGGAGGTTAGGGCTTCAGCACTGGAATTTTGAGGGGACACAAACATTCCCTCCATAGCACTTAAGGTCACATGATTCACCCTTGACAGGGCCAGCACTGGAAGTTTAGTGTCATTGTTGCATATAGGTGTCCCTGTAGCATCTGCCTTGTACATGACTAGTAGACTAGCTTAGTGGAGGTTGGAAACCTTCTGTGCTTTCTGAATGGACTCCTCTAGTCAGCCCAGCTTTAGTCAATGAAGCACTCTTGGTTATTACCATGTACATTCCAAGCATTTCTAAGGTCCTTAGAGTGGTTGGTTTCTTTTTGACCTCTCTGTGGATTTTTACCAGTCTCATTTGATAAGGATTATGGAAACCCCAAATAATGTTCTCTAAACGCAAATTGGTATTCCACTGCTCTTCTTAAGGAGATATCAGCTTCACTGGAGGAAAAAGACACAAATGCTCATTTTATCTTAAGGAACAGAGTTCTCTTGCCCTGTAATTTAAGGCAGTATTTTCTACATTTAATTATTTGAGTCCCATCTTGACATTTTTTACTTTCTGAGCTCTACTCCTACAGTTATTTTCTTAATATTTTTCATTAAATTGACTTTATTTTACTTAAATACACTAAAAATTTTAATAACTATTCACAGGTTGATTTCATTATATTCATTATATTTGTTCAAATTGTTCATTACATATTTGTTTCATTATATTGTTTCCAATTCACTTTAAAGTAATTAACTACATATAAAAATAGGACCCTTATGTCATCTAAAAACATCTTGTGTGTATGTGCTGTGCTTTGGAAAACCTTATGTAAGACCATCTGGGTCTGTTGGTTGAATGGCAAAAGAAAGGAGGAATAAAAAAAGGTAAATAAAAATGATATTGTTATAAGTGTATAAATTATATAGGTGATAAATAAGAACAGAAACATGAGTTTATAAAAGACAAACAAATGAGTTTCCTTGACTTCAAGTCCCTGTTACTGTCAAGGTAAAATTGTGCATGTAAAGAAGGAAGTCTAACAAAATGACATTTCATTTGGGCCTTAAATGCTTGCCCTCTTTATTTATTTATTTATTTTTAAATGACTCTTGCTTCACTGAATAGCACTGGGGTCACAGACCATGTGGATGTAAATGCTATGCTGTACGTCTTGTCAAGAAGGCCAGTCTTTTTTGCCAGGGAAAGGAATTCTTGTCTTTGTTGCAGGAAACAGAATCAGAAGCAAATGAGGTCAGATTCAGATTGCCAAGCCAAGGGCAGGATCCTTGGAGGCCAGAAACAGATTGTAGAGCTTGGTTAGAAGGGAGGAAGAGAGTAGGGCTGGTTTCATGAGCATGTGACCTGTGTGGTTGCCCAGGTCAACCTGTACTTGGTTTAATGCTCAGCTGTCACTATCTTGAAATTTTTAACAATTTGTGAAAAACGGCCCTGAATTTTCCTTTTGCACTGGGCTCTGCAAATATAGCTGGTTCTTGGGGTAGAGTAGGGAGATATTTACAGAAAGCTTCATAACTTAGGTTCATGGGGTAGAAATGGAAGAGAGAAAACTAGAAATGAGTTGAAAAAAGGAGGTTTTGGGTACTACGTGGTAGGTCCCTTCTGATTGACCTTAGCTCATAGGTTAAAGGATCCAACACTGGATTCTAGGATTTGTTTTGCCTTAAACTCCTAGGCAGACTGGTTGCCTTTCTGCCTTCCTGCCTTCCTTTCATGGTTATAGAGTAACAGAGGGAATGGCAAATTATATAAGGAAAACTTGAGCAATGCAGTGAACTCACCCATAATAACTTGGAAACATCGTGCAGTGAGATTGGGCTCTGTGAATTAAATTGTGACATCAGCCCATGCTGGATCAAGCAGGGGCTGGCAAGTGTAGATATCCACCAAGAGTGACTGTAAGGCAACAGGGAGTGGTGGGCAGTCAGGGTGAGCACCAGAGGACGCATGACCCATGTAAAGGAAAAGCTGTGTTCTGTTTCAGCTTGTTGTATTTAGCTACATCCTTGTCCGACTTGGCTAAACTCTCCAGGTTTTTTAGGAGGAGAGTTGAAGTCAGAAGCCAGAAGTCTTGATTTTTTTTTGACTGTGACATTTTCCAATTAAAGAAAAATACCATGTGGACTAAAACATGTCAAATTCATTTCAATCCTTAAATAGACATTAAAAAAACCCTTGGAATTCCCCGGTGGCTCAGTGGTTAAGAATCCGCCTGCCAATGCAGGGGACACAGGTTCGAGCCCTGGTCCGGGAAGATCCCACATGCCGCGGAGCAACTACGCCTGTGAGCCACAACTACTGAGCCCATGTGCCACAACTTCCGAAGCCCGTGCGCCTAGAGCCCGTGCTGCACAACAAGAGAAGCCACCTCAATAAGATGTCCATGCACCACAACGAAGAGTAGCACCAGCTCACCGCAACTAGAGAAAGCCTGCGCAGCCAAAAAAAAAAAAAAAACTCCCAAAACCTTGTTTTCTAAAGGTAAACATGGGAAGTGACCAAATTACTGTGTTAGGGGAGGCAGCCATAGTAATGGACCTAACTTTAATACCTTTGATGAGGCCATCTCTAGAAAGGAGATGGAGTTAGGGCAAGAGTTGCCAATGGATGTTGAGGATTATGATACAGAAGGAGTTCCAGATTTTCTATATTGGAGGGGCTTTAGGGTTAAAAGGGGGCCTGGTTTTAGGAGACCTATTTTGGAGCTGTGTTTGCATAGTAAACTCACTGTTTTTACTCAAATTGTATGGCATAGATCATAAAAATTAATTCAGCTTTCTAATGTTTTTCCCTACGCTTTAGAGAAGATTGAAAAGGCAGTGATTGCCCATCTGCAGGAATGGACAGAAGAGTTTTAGGGCTGCTAGAGATTAAGGAGGAGTAAAAGCTTCTTACCCCCAGACCAATCTTTTGCTCATTGCTGTTATGGTTTATTGTTAAAACAAGACATTATGAGATGGACACATCAGGCTCGCTTTCTTAGTCTGATGCTATTAAAAATGCAGTTCATCTAGCCACTTTTTTCCCCTGTTTGTGTGCTCACCATTTTTTTATGACTTGGCTTCCCAAGTGGATCTAGCAGAGGGAGGGGATGGGTGGGTTCTGCAGGTCAGAATGTAGGTGTTTCTGTGAGTACTTATTGTTAATTGTAATTTAATAAATTGACATTCTGGTTTTGTACTTAGCCTGTGGTTACTGTGGATCTGCCAGTGAAGTCTGGAATCTCTGGTGTGCTGATGCATTCAGTTTTGAATTTGCACGGACTCTATACTATGGCAGATTTGCCAAAGTAATGAATGTCACTTTGGGAGGTGCCTTGGTATGCCTTTCCCTAAGTGACACCAAAAATATAACAACTTGAGGACACGGGGAGGGGGAAGGGGAAGCTGGATGAAGTGAGAGAGTGGCATGGACTTATATACACTGCCAAATGTAAAATAGATAGCTAGTGGGAAGCAGTTGTATCGCACGGGGAGGTCAGCTCGGTGCTTAGTGACCACCTAGAGGGGTGGGATAGGGAGGGTGGGAGGGAGACGCAAGAGGGAGGGGATATGGGGATATATGTATATGTATAGCTGATTCACTTTGTTATACAGCAGAAACTAACACAACATTGTAAAGCAGTTATACTCCAATAAAGATGTTAAAAAATATATATATAACGTGAATGTATGCATCTTTCCTATTTGAATTTCTTTAGAAGTAGAGATGAGACATATAGTGCATAAAACCCATGGGGTGAAGAGGGATAGCCCCAGAGAAATATTAGTAGGATTTCAGATAAGCTGGGGAAATGCTGGCTTAAGTGAAGGTAGATTGTTTTCTTTTAAGAGGATTTTTCCCAGAACATTTCATCTTCTTTGTTTAAAAAATTATTTGTTTATTTATTATTGAACTTTAGTTGGTTTACAATGTTTTGTTAGTTTCAGCTGCACAGCAAAGTAATTCAGAGAGATACATATATTTATTTATTCTTTTTCAGATTCTTCTCCCTTATAGGTTATTACAAAATATGGAGTAGAGTTCACTGTGCTATACAGTAGGTCCTTGTTGGTTATCTATTTTATATACAGTAGTGTGTATATGCTAATCCCACACTCCTAATTTACCCCCACCCCCCGGCCTTTGGTAACTATAAGTTTGCTTTCTATGACTGTGGGTCTCTTTCTATTTTGTAAATAAATTCATTTGTATCTTTTTTGTTTTTTTTCCTGGTATACGGGCCTCTCACAGTTGTGGCCTCTCTCGTTGCGGAGCACAGGCTCCGGACGCGCAGGCTCAGCGGCCATGGCTCACGGTCCCAGCCGCTCCGCGGCATGTGGGATCTTCCTGGACTGGGGCACGAACCCATGTCCCCTGCATCGGCAGGCAGACTCTCAACCACTGTGCCACCAGGGAAGACCTGTATCATTTTTTTTAGATTCCACATACCATCTTCCTACGAGTGGTCTTCAGTAGGAACATCAACTTCATTTGCTAATGGTACCTTTAAAATGTTTCCTTTGGCAGCGCCTTTGGAAAACACCATGAAATATTTGCAAAACATGGTCTTAAGAATGCAGTGATATTGAGGTATTTCTGGAATCCTCTTGGGGGAAAAATGTGTGTCTACTCATCTTGGGGACTTTTTGTTGAATCACAGTTTGCAGCGGGTTCCATAAGGTCTGAGTGTTCTGGAATCCACAGGAAGGCCTAGTGTGACCATTTGCTTACTAGGTCTTTGAACCTGGAATTATCCCAGTGTGGACCCTGGGCAGAAATGGAATTTGGCAGTCTGGTCTTGGGAATTTGGATCTACATTTGTGGGTCAGCGTGGAATTCCCAGAGTCCAAGACTTCCTTTATCTGTATATTTCTTCTCCTGATAGCATACTTCTGAAAAGGGAGCTTGGGAGGTTGCTTATTAAGGCCTATCTCAGAACTCAGCCGTATTCTCACAGGGAGGACTCAGTGAACACGGTGGTTTAACTATTGAGATTATTTTCAAAGGATCGGAGATCATATTATAGAGAACTGTGGTTTTATAGACACTCATGTCATTTTCTTTGATTCTAGAATAAGGAAAATGAATGCAGAACTCTATTTCCATATATGAAATGGTGACTGCAGGTACAACTCAATTGTGTATTCTCAGTTTGTAATGACAACATTGGGAGGAAAATTGATTAGTATTTTTAAAAGAGCAGGAAAATTATTTCCTGCCCAAACATTGATTAATCTTTGAATAGGCTTTCTTGTAATCCTTTTCTTCCATAGACTGCAGGGTGCAGCACAGTCATATTTTATGTGGAGTCAAGCAGAGAAACCTACTTGGGATTAAACTTATTGCTGTTTTTTTCAGTAGGTGCAAATAGCTTTGTCTTCAGTAGTTACCCTTTCCTGGCTTGATAACACACTAGGACTTCTTTAGTTTTAATTTGATTAAAGAAACTATTGTTTTATATTATGAAATGTGGAAACAATGAAATATTGAAATTTTCTGATGATATATATTCCCCTCTTTGGCTTTCAAATAGCAGTTTGCTTAGCATCCTTGCATGAATGCTTTAAAATCCTGTTAGCTGGAGCTCGTGTAACATTAATTTGTTCCTGGTTAGAGGTAATATAAAATATAGTGATAAAGAAGACTAAAGTTCTTTCCCTCAGGGAACTTAAGATCTATTTGAGGAATTAAGACATAGAAATAAGGTAAAGAAATATTAGTATGAGAGAGTTTATGATGAGTCCCAAACGAGTGGTTTAGAATATTGCATAACTGGCATAGGATTTCAGAGGGAGAGAGACTTTTTATGCATCCTGGGGTGGCTGGGGATGACTCACGCAGGAGCTGGACCTTGTGCTGGTCCCTGAAGATGGGAAGGATTCAGCCAGGTGAAGTGTAGGAGGGATGCTGGTGGCATTACCAAAGGCGGCTGGGCTGGAATGTGCCTGCCTTTTCAACAGTGAGTAGACCTGTGTGGCTCTAATAAGGGACTCATGGAGAATAATGGGAAATAAACCTGCAAAGGTAGGTTGAATTCAAGTCAGAAAGGGTTTGGATGCCAGACAAAGGAATTTAGACTTTATTCAGTAGAAAATGTATAAATAGTGAAGGTCGTTGGACAGGAATAAGTAGAAAATGCAAGAAATGGCTTTGTAGTTAGAGCAGCGACAGCACACAGCTAGGAACTGAGGTGCCTTATGATGAAGACAGTGGTGAAAATGTGAGCAAGCTCTGGCTTTGCTGCTGATGGGGATGTAGGTTGGGTTGGCTGCTTAATTGTCATTCTTCTCTCTATTTTTCCTGTTCTCGTTTAAGGCTTGTATAAAACCCTTTTTGCAGGCTTAAAATACGTTAATTCAAATTTGACCTTCCTTACTGTATGATAGTTTGAATGCCCAGAGCTATTTTCAGTTGTTCCAGATTGTCATGAGTTTGATGTCCAGGTGCCAACTGGAAGGGCCAGACCTGGCCTGTGGAGGATTGTTTTTAAAATCCGATTCTAAATTAAGCACTTTGGGACATAAAAATGAGATGTGGCCTAGTTATAACTCGCTGTTTAACTAAAAGTATATGTTTTTTTCCTTCTCTGCTTAAATATTTGTCTGGCTCTTTCAGACTCAAAAGGCATATAACTCAGAACCAAGAATATTTAGATTCCTCTGCACTCCATTTTTTTCCCTAGAGTGGTCTTTGACTTCCACTGTACTTAAAAAGTTATACTTATAAAAAGAATTTCTCCAAATATTAGGTAACAATTCTTTAAAAAATTTTTATTCCTGGCCCTCCTATTTCGTATCTCACAAATTATAGAAATGGAATATTTTTTGAAGTGTGAGGCATTGTTGGAAGTTAGACTTTTAAACATCTAAAATTAAGTTCTAAAGGACAGTGTCAATATTAGCAGCAGGAGTTGTGGTGTGGGTATAAGTAGATCATAGTGCAAGCTTTGGAGCCAGAAAAATCTGGTTTCTAATCCTCGCTCTGCCACTCACTGCCTGGGTGACCTGAGCGTATTACTACTACGACACATCGTTTTTTGAGTTCCACGGGTAGAACTTAAAGCAGGTTCTTTTCTCACTATATAAGTGGAATTTATTCTGCCACTCTCAGTGGCAGAGTATGGATAAAAACACAAACAGACTTTTTGGTGTGTGTGTGTGGTACGCGGGCCTCTCACTGCTGTGGCCTCTCCCGCTGCAGAGCACAGGCTCCGGACGCGCAGGCTCAGCGTCCATGGCTCACGGGCCCAGCCGCTCCGCGGCATGGTGGATCTTCCCAGACCGGGGCACGAACCCATGTCCCCTGCATCGGCAGGCAGACTCTCAACCACTGTGCCACCAGGGAAGCCCCCAAAAGACTTTTAAGGGCGTCTCAGCCTAGACTCCTTCTGAGACCTGTTGGGATACAGACTAGAGGAGGTGCAGATGAGCCTCTGGGTAAAAAGGGGGGTTAAGGGTTATGTCTCTTCAGATTCCAAGCCCTTGTTGTCTCTGAGCCTCAGCTTCTTCATCTTTAAAATGGAGAATAATACTTACCTTATAGGGTTATTATGGAGATAAAAATAGATACTTTCGTACAATGCTACGTCTATTCAGGGCACTCTGTAAAATAGTAGCTGTTATTATAGTGGTTGGTGGGATTTGGGTGGGTTTAATTTAATTAATTTTTGATTTTTTAGCTGTGTCACTCTTTTTCCTGTATTTTATTTCCTTTCCTACTACCCTATAGGATGTGGATGTGTTCAGAACCTAGGATCTGGAGCTAGAAGAGAGAAAAAACAGACAAAAAGCCTTAGGGATCAGAGTTGTCTTTTAAGGGAGGTGCCAGGAAACTACCACATAATGCACTTCCATCCCATTGGCCAGAACTTCGTCCCATGGTCATGCCTGGCTGCAGTGGAGTCTGGGAAATGTAGTCTCCTCCCTGCGTAGCCATTACCGTGGAAGAGGGAAGATCAGGTTTTGATGGATAGCCAACAGCCTCTGCCAGGGCATTCAATATGCTCCTGTGTCTTACTTAGGCCGGTGTCCCCATGGAAACAGAACCAATTGTGATATTTTTCTCATGGACGTATAATCATCTTAAATATTCTATAAATGTGTTTTCATTTCACTGATATTCTTATGTAGAATATTTTACCCTTAGTTTTTAATCTATAAAGCATTTTGACATTGCAATTAAAGAGATTAAGATTTTGTTCGTAATCATTCAATCTAATATTACCATTCTTTTTTTTCGGTACGCGGGCCTCTCACTGTTGTGGCCTCTCACTGTTGTGGCCTCTCCTGTTGTGGAGCACAGGCTCCGGACGCGCAGGCCCAGCGGCCATGGCTCACGGGCCCGCAGGCGAACTCGCATGTGGAATCCTCTCGGACCGGGGCACGAACCCGCGTCCCCTGCATCGGCAGGCGAACTCTCAACCACTGCGCCACCAGGGAAGCCCACCATTATTTCTTTTTACAGTAGTGAAGTCTTAGAATTTGGGGCATGATCTCAACAGCGCCTCACCTCACAGCCTCAACTGATGTACACTTAGTGCTAGTTTCTGCTTTGCCATCACAAATACCTGTACTGGTCATCACCTCTAGAATTCCGAGGGTCAGACTCAGTAAAATATATGCCACATCACAGTGACAACAAATATATAAAAATGATCACACATCTGAAAATATTCTTTCGTGTACTAAAATGTGCTGTTGCAAAAACTCTTGGATTTTTTCTGTTTTTCACCATCCATTTATGTTTTTCAACTGAATTTTTAAAAGATTTTAATTTCGAGATAGTTGTAGATTCACAAGCAGTTGTATGAAACAATACAGAGATATGCCCTATACTCTTCACCCATTTTCTCCCAAAAGTAACATCTTGAATAACTATAGTATCACAAAATGTGGAAATGGACTTTAATACAATCTACAGTGCTTATTCAGATTTCACTGGCTTTACGTGTACCCATTTGTGAGTGAGTGTGTGTGTGTGCATGTGTAATTCTATGCAGTTTTATCACATGTATATGTGATCACACCACTGTTAGGATACAGGACAGTTCCGTCAACACAAGACTCCTTCGTGTTACCCTTTTTAGCCACAGTTACTTCTTTCCTTTCCTCTTCCCTAACTCCTGGCAACCACTTATCTGATCTCCATATTTGCCATTTCAAGATTATTATATAAATTGAACCATACAGTATGTTATCTTTTTTTTTTTTTTTTTTGGTAAACAGTCTGGGCCTAGGAACCTCTGTTTAAGTCTTAGTCATTCACCACAGAGAGAAGGACAAAGAACAGCTAATCCTCCAGGCTCTAGATAGCTTCCCTACCTCACAGAGATGTTTATGAAAATACATAAATCTGGGACTTCCTTGCGGTCCAGTGGTTAAGACTTCGCCTTCCAATACAGGGGGCAGTGCAGGTTTGATCCCTGGTTGGGGAGCTAAGATCCCACATGCCTCGCAGCCAAAAAACCAAAATATAGAACAGAAGCAATATTGTAACAAATTCAATAATGGCCTTAAAAATGGTCCACATCAAAAAAATCTTTAAAAAGAAAGAAAATACATAAATCCCATATGCATGAATTTTTTATTAATTGAAATTTTTATTGTGATAATTGTATATGTAAGCTTTTGAGACTGACTTTTCACTCAGTATAATTCCTTTGAGATACATACAAGTTGTGTGTATCAATAGTTCATTCCTTTTTATTGCTGAGTAGTATGCCATGGTATGAATATACTATAGTTTGTTTAGCCAGTCACCCTTTGGAAGGACATTTGGATTGTTTTCAGTTTTTGGCTAATACAAATAAAGCTGGTATGAACATTTGTGTACAGGTTTTTTTGTGAACATAAGTTTCCTTTTCAGTGGGGTAAATGTCCAAGATTGTAATTGCTAGGTAGTGTAAGAAGTGTATGTTTACTTTTATAAGAAATTGCCATACTCTTTTCCAGAGTGGCTGTAGCATTTTACATTCCTATAAGCAAAGTAAGTCCAGGTTCTTTGCATTCTCTGAGTCCTCACCAGAATTGGTATTTCACTTTTTTTTTTTAACTTTAGCTAATCTCATATGTGTAGTGATATCTCATTGAGATATATTTAGATTAACGTTTCCCTAATGAGAATCCCTCTCTCCCTACCCACGCTCCCTGACCCCAATATATATATATCTCTCTCCAATAAGCACATGAAGAGAATATGGTGTATCTTCTTTGAAGAAATGTCTGTTTAGTTCCTTTGCCCATTTTTTTTGAATTTTATTTTATTTTTACACAGCAGGTTCTTATTAGTTATCTATTTTATACATATTAGTGTATATATGTCAATCCCAATCTCCCAATTCAACACACCTGCCCACTGCAACTTCCCCCCTTGGTGTCCATACGTTTGTTCTCTACATCTGTGTCTCTATTTCTGCCCTGCACGCTGGTTCATCTGTACCATTTTTTCTAGGTTCCACGTATATGCGTTAATATACGATATTTGTTTTTCTCTTTCTGACTTCACTCTGTATGACAGTCTCTAGGTCCATCCACATCTCTACAAATGACCCAGTTTTGTTCCTTTTTATGCCTTTGCCCATTTTTAAATTGAGTTATTTATCTTTTTATTGTTGAGTTATAAGAGTTCCTTATATATTCTGGGTATAATTCTCTTATCAGATATATGATTTGCAAATATTTTCTACCATTCCTTGGGTTGTCTTTCTTTTCACTTTTTGATGGTATCACTTGTAGCACAAAGGTTTTTAATTTCAATCAAGTCCATTGGGAAAATACATATTTGTGTCTTGTGTACTTTTGTTGTTATATCTAAGAATGCGTTGCTTGAGCCAAGTCACAAATTTATGCCAATGTTCTCTCTCTCTTTTTTTAAAAATAAATTTATTTGTTTTTTTATTTTTGGCTGCATTGGGTCTTGTTGCGCGCGGGCTTTCTCTAGTTGCAGTGAGCAGGGCTACTCTTCGTTGTGATGTGTGGTCTTCTCATTGCAGTAGCTTCTCTTATTGCAGAGCACGGGCTGTAGGTGCGTGGGCTTCAGTAGTTGTGGCATGCAGGCTCAGTAGTTGTGGCTTGTGGGCTCTAGAGCGAGCGCACACTCAGTAGTTGTGGCACATGGGCTTAGTTGCTCTGCAGCATTTGGGATCTTCCCGGACCAGGGCTCAAACCCGTGTCCCCTGAATTGGCAGGCAGATTCTCAACCACTACGCCACCAGGGAAGTCCCTGTGTTCTCAATTTTTTTTTTTTTTTGTGGTACGCGGGCCTCTCACTGCCGTGCCCTCTCCCGCTGTGGAGCACAGGCTCCGGATGCGCAGGCCCAGCGGCCATGGCCCACGGGCCCAGCCACTCCGCGGCATGTGGGATCCTCTCGGACCAGGGCACGAACCCGCGTCCGCTGCATCGGCAGGCGGACTCTCAACCACTGCGCCACCAGGGAAGCCCCCTGTGTTCTCTTTTAAAAGTCATATTTTTAACTTACATTTAGATTTAGGTCTGTGGTCCATTTTCAATTAGATTTGGGCATGGTATAAATATTTCTAACACTTTAAAATTTTTTTCCAGCTTTATTGAGATATAATTGACATATAACATTGTATAAGTTGAAAGTATACAACATGATGATTTGATATACATATATATTGTGAAATGATTACTGCAGTAAGGTTGGTTAATACCTCTAGCACCTCACATAATTATCATTTTCCTTTGTAGTGACATTTAAGATATACTCTCTTAGCAACTTTCAAGTAATACAATATTGGTAACTGTGGTCACCATGCTGTGCATTAGATGCTCAGAACTTACTCGTTGTATTTCTTATGCTTTTTATAAAAGTTTTATAACTTTACATTTAAGTCTGTGATCCATTTGAGTTGATTTTTGTAGGTGTGTCCAGTTGTGTCAGGACCATTTGTTGAACTCAAATACAATTTTTAGGTTAAAATTTAACTGTCTCATCTGATAAGATTATCTCCCAGTAAAGAAAATGGAAAGGAAGTTTCTCCTTGAAGATGAAACACATATATTATTTTAAAAGTTCTAAAGTCTTCAAGCTAAAATAATGAACCACAATAAAAAAGACTTGGCTTTTCATATTTCAAGTCTTTTTGTCTGGAACTTTGTTCATCCATGGCTTTAATTAGGTGGTTTGTGAACAGCTGGTGGACATATGGTGAAGTTACACCTCATTAATAGAATATAAATTTTCCATGTGGTTTTGTTGCCTCTTTCTTTGCAGTTATTTTGCTTTAAGACAAACTTCTGTTATACAAAAGTTTGGCCTTTTTGTCTTGGGAAATATCTGCAGATACTTTATATTTGTTTTATATTATTCATTGTCTCTTAAGTTTTACAGTCATGCATTAGATACTTTATACCTCATCAGATTCCTTTAAAAGTTTGTATCGTTCGGTTGCTCAATTTGAAAGATATATTTCAAAAAATGATTATGACATATAAGATAAGCTTTTAAAAGTACAACAACCTGTTACCTAGGATAGCTGAATAACTGAGAATTGCCATATAACTGTATGGGGGTTATCAGTGAAATCAGTTGGTTAGTTATAAAGTATATTTGACATTAACAATGTGCATAGTGCTTTTGCTGTGCTCTTTTTAAAATATTTTCTTTATCGGCATGTAATTTTATAATTCACATACCATAAAATTTACCCTTTTAAAATGTATCATTTAATGGTTTTTAGTGTATCCACAAAGTTGTGCAACCATCACTAGTATCTAATTCCAGAACATCATGATGTTGATGATTTGCCAATCTCATATGACTTATTTTTTTGCTAATTTTATATGCCTAGTTTACTTCAAAATAGACTTGAGGTGGTTTACAATAACAGACTTATTATAACAGGGTCAGTATGATCAAAGAGATCAAAAACATTAGTGAGAAGGGAGGAATAAATAAACCAAAAACTCAGACTGAAGCTAATGTAATGTTGCTGTTAAGCAAAGTATGTAAATTTAAAACTCCTAACCTGATAGTGTTTCATATTCTATCATGGATCCAGAATTATATTTGTGAAAAGTCACATCACAATGCTTTCCTCTTTAAAACTCCCTCTTGATTCCCACAGTCAAAAGTCATGTTTGAAGTTAATATATGACACTCATTCGGGGTCATGTGTATTGAAACTGGTGGGTGGGTAGGGGTATGTATGTGAGGGGCGTAAATATGGTGCATCTGCTGTGGCATCAATTTTACATAAAAATTTTAGAGGAAAACCAATATTTTATATTAATTTAAAAACATTGCTTAATACAGAAAACGAATATGGGGTAGAATGCAGAATTTGCATGAAATACAACGTAAGGCTTCAAATAAGCGTTGTTCTTGATCTCAGTTATAGGGGGTCTGATCCTAGGAACCCTTCTACCTTCCTAGTACATGTTCTCTCTTTGCCACCGGTGTTTCTGCTTTGGAAATCATGGTGAAATTCTGGCATACCAAACCAAACAAACACATGCAGAAACAAAACAACCCAAGAAACCCCAAAATCCTACCCCCAAGTTCTTGGGTTGGTATAAAATCCCTTCATGATATGTTAAATATCTCACAGATCTGGGCCAATATTCAGTCCTTTCCAGATTCTTTCTGCCTGGAATGCCCCCACTGTCAACCCCACATGACCCTTCCTATTTCCCCCCATCCCCACCCCTTCCTCCATTCCAAGTACCTGTGTAACTTCTGTCCTGGTGTCCCTTGTTGCTGTGTTTTCCAGGTACTTTCTTCCTGCTCTGTTGCTGTAATTAGCACTATGTATTGTCATGGAGTCTACGCAGTGTGGTTAAGTTGAAAGAGGTGATAATGAATGTGTGCCTCTGTAACTGTAGACTCCTCAAACGCGGGGCTCATCTTTTATTCATCTGTATATCCTGGTGTATCATATGTAGATATGTAGACACATAGTAGATATTTACTAAATGTTTTCTTGAATTAATGAATGAATTCTGGGTGACAATGATTTGTGGAGTACAGATGATTCTGTTTTGGGGGGCTTGGTAGATTTTTTTTTTTTTTTAAATTTCATAATAAATGGAGTTTTTGTACATTTATTCCCTCTTCAGTGTGCCGTTGTTAGGCATCTAGCACACAACAGAGTACTGAAATTGCTCTTGCCAGGTCAACAATGACCCAGTTTCCAAATCTGGTGTACCTTTTCTCCCCCATTTTATTTTTCTAGAGCTGTCTGCTGCATTGGACACTTATAACTTCTCCACTTTTGAAGCTCTTAACTCTCTTCTTTCTCGTGTGTTCTCCCACGTCTCCTGATGTCAACCATCACATCCCCACAGGCTCCTCTTCCTTTGACTGCATCTTAACTTTCTGTTGGTGTCCTCAGGTTATGTCTTGGGCTCCCACCCTTTTGTATACACAGAGGGGCATCTCAACCACTCCCTTTGTTTCTGTTCTCAGACCATAATCCCCAGATTGGGGTCTTGAGTGAGCATGCTTCTAATCTTGCCACCTGTCTCCTTGGTATTGCCACCAATAGCCCAAAGCTTCACAGATTCTACATGTGTAAAATGAAATTCTCATTCTTTCCTGCTGAATTAATTTTTCTTCTACATCCTCCCCCCCTCATTTGTTGAAAACACCATCTACTCAGTTACTGAAGCTAGAAACCTAGCTGTTCTCCAAGATCCTTCATCCTCAATTATCCTCTTCAAGTTACCCATGAAGACCTCTCAGTTTTATTACCAGACATTTTACAAATTAATTTCATTATTCCAAAACTACCGCCTTCTCTCTCCAGTACTTCTGCAGAGTGGAGAGTGCATCTGGGGAGTGGAGAAATGGACACCCTACAGCCCAGCGACTTCATTTTTTATGTCAGGTTAGTAATAAAGGACTTATCAGTTACGTGGGCAGTTATTAAACATAAATATTTGTGCCATTTTCTGGCCCTGACATTTCTGGGACCACTCTATATTTTTTTTCCTCACCTCTCCATGTACTATTTCTTAATTTCCTGGCTGGCATGGACTGCCCTAGAATTCTCTGGGCTGCCCTAGACCTAGAAAGTCTAGAGTCTTTTCCAGAGTCGCATGGCATGTCCAGTAGGGAATATTCTCCAGACCTTCTTTCACATTCAACATTACCCTGTATTTGAGTGGCAGGCAGAGGCCTCTGGTCCAGGAGACCTGCAATTTCTTTTTTTAAAAAGATTTAATATTATTTTTGGCTGCGTTGGGTCTTCGTTGCTGTGCTCGGGCTTTCTTTAGTTGCAGCGAGTGGGGGCTAGTCTTCTTTGCGGTGCACGGGCTTCTCATTGCGGTGGCTTCTCTTGTTGTGGAGCACGGGCTGTAGGCACACGGGCTTCAGTAGTTGTGGCATGCAGGCTCAGTAGCTGTGGCTCGTGGGCTCTAGAGTGCAGGCTCAGTAGTTGTGGCCATGGGCTTAGTTGCTCTGTGGCATGTGGGATCTTCCTGGACCAGGGTTCGAACCCATGTCCCCTGTACTGGCAGGCAGATTCTTATCCACTGACACCAACAGGGAAGTCCTAACCTGCAATTTCTAGGTTGTCCCAGAGCCTGGGCTGGAATTGGAGACAATTTCAATTTTTGGGGGGCTGTGCAGGGAACAGGGCTGCTTAGCCGGCCCTCAGTCTGTAGCTCCATTTCAAGGTTTCACTGATGAATCCACCAGAGGAGGGAGCTTACTGCACTTTAAGAAAGGTTGCTTTTTTGTCATCATCCTTTCTCTGTCCTTCCCCATACTTGTCAGAGAGTAATTTCTTTCCTAATCATTCCTGCAAGTGTTTCTATATTCCCTCCGTCCCCATTCCTAAGGAGACATCCTTGTAAATATGTTATTTTGCACATTATTTTTACTCTCCTCCTTCTGTCACAAAGGATTTGAAATATTACACAGCTCTAAGTCCTGAGAGATGTTAAATTTTACTTCTAGGCAGGATTTTTTTTTTTTTTAAATAGGAGAATGGGATCTTCCTTAGAAAATCAGACGTGTAGCCCCTTCCATCAGAGATGATTAAAAATTAAAGACAGCCAGCCCAGCAATCCCACTACTGAGCATATGCCCTGAGAAGACCATAATTCAAAGAGTCATGTACCACAATGTTCGCTGCAGCTCTATTTACAATAGCCAGGACATGGAAGCAACCTAAGTGTCCATCGACAGATGAATGGATAAAGAAGATGTGGCACATATATACAATGGAATATTACTCAGCCATAAAAAGAAATGAAATTGAGTTATTTATGGTGAGGTGGATGGGCCTAGGGTCTGTCATACAGAGTGAAGTAAGTCAGAAAGAGAAAAACAAATACTGTATGCTAACACATATGTATGGAATCTAAAAAAAAATAAGGTTCTGAAGAACCTAAGGGCAGGACAGGAGTAAAGACTCTGACGTAGAGAGTGTATTTGAGGACATGGGGAGGGGGAGGGGTGGGCTGGGACGAGGTGAGAGAGTGACACTGACATATGTACACTACCAAATGTAAAATAGATAGCTAGTGGGAAGCAGTTGTATTGCATGGGGAGATCAGCTCGGTGCTTTGTGACCATGTAGAGGGGTGGAATAGGGAGGGTGGGAGGGAGACGTAAGAGGGAGGGGATATGGGGATATGTGTATACGTATGGCTGATTCACTTTGTTATACAGCAGAAGCTAACACACCATTGTAGAGCAATTATACTCCAATAAAGATGTAAAAAAAAATTAAAGATAGTACCTTCTTCTGATGAATCTGTATTTACCTAAGTCGATGTGTTTTTGATTGTCTATCGCCTAGGGTTAAAAAAAGGCATCAAAGCAGTGACTCTATTCTTTTCTTCGAAAAGCTTAGGGCTATGTCCAAAGATGAGCCCAAACTATGTGAAAATCGGCAATTCAAATGCCGTTTTTTTAAAAAAAAAAGAAATAAATTACCTCTGCCAGTGGATTCCATGGCTGCTTGGCAGGGGTAATTTGCTTCAGTCCAGTGCTTTCCAAGTTGAGGTTAATTATTCCTTGTAGGAAGTTAGATATTCCTGGAAGAGGTACATTATCTTTGAGAAAAATAGCTTATTAAAATATTGAAAGCATTTGTTGAACATCTAATATAAAGCTTTTTTAAAACCTTTTTTTATTGAAGTATAGTTGATTTACACTACTGTGTTGGTTTCAGGTGTGCAGCCTACTGATTCAGTTATTTTTTTCTGATTATATTCCATTATAGGTATTATAAGATATTGAGTATAATTCCCTGTGCTATACAGTAAATCCTTGTTGCTTATCTATTTTGTAAGTTTGTTTCCTATGTCTGTGAATCAGTTTCTGTTTTGTATATAAGTTCATTTGTAGTATATTTTAGATTCCACATGTAAGTGATATCATATGTATTTGACTTTCTCTGTCTGATTTACTTCACTAAGCATAATATTCTCTAGGTCCATAACATGAAGCTTTGATGGGGGAGGAAAAGAGATAAATTTTAGAGAACAGGACGTTTTATAAAGCAGATATCTTGGGTAAAGCGTTTAGTAGGACATCAGTTAGCTAGAGGGAAAGATCAGATATTCGGGGAATGGAGAGAGAGGAAGCCAGGAAAGGGGCAGGAGGGTGGGAAGGACATTCTACCATTATTCCTTAGAGGGAGGCTTGCTGGAGCCTGTATTCTCTGAGCCAAGACCTTCTGTTCTCTTACAAATATAAGCCCTGGTTTTGCTCTTCATAGAAAGCAATGAGTTCATTGTTGTTTTTGACATCATGTCGATCCCCAAAGAAAAGGTCCTATAATCTGTTTTATAGATAATCATTTTCTGACCCATCAAGTGAAATTCAGCTTTAATCTTCAGGGCAAGTAGATAATCATTTTCTGAACCATCAAGTGAAATTCAGCTTTAATCTTCAGAGCAAATGACGATTAGTTAGGATGTATTAAACTCTGTGAGTTTAATGTTCATGACAAGTGTTTCATAAAGGAAGATGCTGTCTGTTATCGCTCCTCAGAAGGAAATTGTTGATAAGAAACCATTTTGAGAAGATTTATGGCAACATCAGAAGCTAGAGAAGCTGGGGCATCTGAACATCCAGGACAATCAAGGGCAAATGGGACAACTAAATTTTTCTTGTGCAGTCTTCTGTCTTACCAAAAAAAAAAAAAATCACGTATTTGTATAGTCTCCTTCTGCAAAGCAATTAAGGAAAGTATTTACTCTTTAAAAGCCTACTCTATTTTAATGAAGCATGTTAATTCCTGAAGTTAATTCCTGAAGGAGATAGGCAAGGGATACCAGTGGGAGAGCTTCCCTCAATTGTTATCTTATTATTTTTCCCTTCAAATAAAATCTTTACATTTGAGTAATCTATTGATTCAGGATTCAGTGGGTCGGTAATTTTATCTTGACCTTATTCATCCAATGAAGCATATGACCCAAATGCACAAAGTCAGACCCTTATGCTGCAAAAATCAGCTCATCTCCTTTGAACGAACTAGTTGGAAGGGTCCCAGCTTTTCACTGACTGTCACTCAGCAACTATGCTGACTGTACTTAATATTGTACTTTTCCAATTGTATTCTATGGATACTTAGGTAGGCACTTCAGGTGGTTTATTATAGAATTTATGTTTATAATTGTATCTATATTTTATTTTCTTTGGGGCTCACCAAAACCAGTGTTATTCCCCCAGTTAACTAAAAACATATTCTTTAGGGTATTATATTAATTTCCTGTGGCTGCTGTTACTAAATTACCATAAAGTTGGTGGCTTAAAACAATAGGAATTCATTCTCTCACAGTTCTGGAGGCCAGATGTCTGAAATCAAGGTGTTGGCAAGGTGGTGCTCTCTGTGAAGGCTCCAGAGGTGCATCCTTTCCTTGTCTTTTCAGTCAAGCTCCTGACATTCCTTGGATTGTGGCCACATCGGTCCAGTCTCTGCCTCCATGGTCATATTGCCTCCTCTGAAAATCCCCTCTGATTGCTTTTAGGGCTCACCCTGATAATCCAAGGTAAACTCCTCTTCTCAAAATCCTTAATCACACCATCTGCATATACAGTAAAAGTCACATGTTCCCAGGTTTAAGACGTGGACATATCTTTTGGGGAGCCATCATTCAGACAAAGAAAGTACTTTGTTCTTATTTATTGGTCTGTAAGACTTGGAATGTTCAATCTACCTATTCTACCTACATTAGGAATATACCATCATAATCTTCCTAAATTTTGAGTAGATTTAAATAGAGATGAAAATATGAACTCTTTACCTTTCCCAGTAATCAACCTAGATTTAATTTTTCATGCTATAGATCACACTAGTGAAATTAAAAATAGAAAATATGAAAAGGAAGATAATCCTAGTATCATTTATATTTGATCTTGGTCAACTATACAAGTATAAAAATACTAAAATCATTAAAATATTAAAAATCATTTTTACCATAATTTATACATCTGGAAAGTATTGAGTGATAATGGGTACATTTGGGTTATGCTGACTAGGTATTGAAAATAATTTATTTGGGATTGAAATTTTGTCAGTGAAGTAATCCACAAGGTGCATACATTATGAGCAAGCGAGCAGGGGTATTTTGATACAAAGTATTTGTGAAAGTAAAGGTAGTTTGCACTGGATTTGTTTGCAGTTTAATTCTTTTTTTTTTTTCTTTTTTTTTTTGTGGTACGCGGGCCTCTCACTGTTGTGGCCTCTCCCGTTGCGGAGCACAGGCTCTGGACGCACAGGCTCAGCGGCCATGGCTCACAGGCCCAGCTGCTCCGCGGCATGTGGGATCTTCCCGGACCGGGGCACGAACCTGTGTCCCCTGCATTGGCAGGCGGACTCTCAACCATTGCGCCACTAGGGAAGCCCAGTTTAATTCATTTTTGACAGATGCCAACAAAACGTTTCTCCTTTTCATAGTACTAAGAAAGAAGAGAGCATGTAATGTCAAACCTTTATTAACCTCTCTCTGCCTATACCTGGACTTTGCCTACACATACAGGTATTTATAATTATGAATCCACATACATCAGTTGCTGACAGCAGTGTCAAGTTAGTGTGTGCCCAACTAGTAAGGTTTACTGAATTTTCAGGTGGTCTTGGCTGCTAGGCAGGCAGTACCAAGTTGTTTAGAGATCTCTCTTTCAGACTATAGAAATGTCTGAGACATGTAAACCAGATAGATAGCTTGACCCCCATTATGTGGTTCAGTTAATTTAAAAATGAAGACTGGGGGCTTCCCTGGTGGTGCAGTGGTTAAGAATCCGTCTACCAATGCAGGGCACACGGGTTCGAGCCCTGGACCGGGAAGATCCCACATGCCACGGAGCAACTAAGCCCGTGCGCCACAACTACTGAACCTGCGCTCTAGAGCCCGCGAGCCACCACTACTGAAACCCCTGCACCTAGAGCCCGTGCTCTGCAACAAGAGAAGCCACCGCAATGAGAAGCCTGTGCACTGCAACAAAGAGTAGCCCCAGCTCGCCGCAACTAGAGAAAGCCCACGCGCAGCAACAAAGACCCAACGGAGCCATAAATAAATAAGTAAATAAATAAGTAAATAAAATAAAAATGAAGACTGAGCTCGGAAAGAACTGCCCTGTTGCCCATGTTTACCTGAAATGCAGGAACTCATTTGAAGTAGCCAGAGCCAGTTGGTGTATCTCTGGGGTCTGATCTTAGACTCTTGTCTGGGTGGTGTTTTCCCAGTCCTTCTGTATGGGGGTAAATGTACAAAGTAAGGTGTTTTTAGGGTATAGTACCTGTCTGGGTGCCACAGGAGGCATTTGTAGGGAACAGTGAAAGATAAGGGTGGAACCAGTCTTTGAATCCTAATCATGGAAAGCCTTGAATACCCGGCTTAAAAATGTGGATTTTCTTCTTTTTCTGATCCTCTACCTCTTCATGTAATCTATTTCTCCCTATTTATTTCCTCTTAGATAATAGTGGTTTTACTTAGATTATTTTTGTAGTTGGTTTTTCAGTAGTGTTTTCCTTTCTATAGTTTTAAACAAATTTCTGAAACTCCTTTCCAAAAGTGTATTTTGATGTTTGATTCTAAATTTCCAACCTTTTTCTTTTGGCCAAAAGTAACAAAGAAATCCTGAACTTTGAAAGTTTCTACCACTTGAAAAGAAAGAAAGCAAGAAAGAAAGAGGTCAGTATTCTTGATGTTATACTTCTTTTTAAAAAAAGCCTTTTGTTTCCAGACAAAATATGGAAATTTTGCTTCCAAAAGGTCATGGTTTCTTATTTCTAATTACATTCTTTAAAATTCTGACCGTGTGGGCCCTGAAAATTGTACTATCATAACTCTTAAGTGTACTTTTCATAAAATTCAACACATTTGATCTTTCGCCTCAACAGTCCTTAGGTTTTAAACCATCATTCAGAAAAATCACAAGTTTTGAATTAAAACAAAACAGAACTCCAAATTTGATATATAGCTAAAATTGTTTTGGTTGTGTTTCTGGTTGGATCATCAAGGGTAGACTCTGTGAGTGAGTCGTGTAATTAAAGTGGCTGCCTTAAAAATGTAATGCGAACACCCAGTCATCTCTTGTCTTTTGTCTTACAACTGAGACCATATTGTTTTCTGGACTTCATATGTATAACAGTCCTTTTTTGTGTGGACTCCATTCATTTATATTCTGTTTATTCATTCATTCTTTCATATTGAGTATCTTTTCTGTGCCAGTCCTGTGAATACAGAAATGCAAGGCATGATCCTTGCTCTTAAAGAGTTTACAGGCTTGTGGGAGAGGCAAGCGTATAAACAAATAATTACAGCCTAAAATAATAAATGCTGTTATAGTGGTAAGACAAAGTCCTCCTTGTGGCTTAAACTCTCTAGCCCCCATTCCCCAACTGATTATTTTCTTCTGTGGATCTTTTCTCCTGTCCCTCAGCCCTTTTTTCAGATACACACATATAGATATTGCCTGCTTATTCTTTTCTGCTCCAGGTTTCCTCATTTTAGGTGTGAAAGCCTTTTCCTGTGTCTTCTCCCTTTCCTGACTCTTTAGGCAGCTCTCTCTAATATCCTAGCTTTGCCTTTAAGTGTTAACAGAGAGAAAAATAATGTGTCTCATTATTTTTGAAGCATTTAGGGTATCACAGTTGATATGAAAAATGGCAGAGCCTAGGGTCCTAAAAGAAAAATTATCCATATTATATAATGTGAGCTATTTATAGAATATGGAACCAGATATATATGTAAGTTCACACACAGACACGTATATGCAGTTAAGTAAAACAATGCCTCCCTTTTAGGACAAATAGCTTTCAAAGCAGCTTTAAGTGTAATGATTCATAGTAGAGTCTTAGCTCTTTATTTCTATGTTTGTTTTTTAAAATGAAAGGGAATAAATTACCCTTAAAGGGAAGTCTCTCTCTTTATTTATATTAGTTATATTTTGAGTAAAAATACAGGCTTAAGAGAGTGTTTGCTAAACAGTGCAGAACAGGTAAATAAAATCCAAGATTGTCAGTGTAGGTGGTATTAATTTATCTCTTTAAATTCTGAATGAATTACTGAGTGAAGTATAGTTCTAACCCTCTGACCTTGGGCACTTCAGTCTCCATCTTTAATAAGGGGTTGGTGTGGTAAACATTTGTTTTTTCTGCTCAGCTTCCATTCCTCACTATTCTTAGGGAGTTGCTGCTTTCCCAGATTTGGTCCTCATTGTTCAGATGGTTCCAACCCAGTCCAGTCCCTTTTATCCAGAGATGTGCATGTGACCCAGCCCAGCCAATTAATTGCTACCTCCTCTTCCTCTCACTGTGGGTGGGTAGAATCAACAGGCAACCCAGGCTGGATGAATCAGAAGTCAACTTCTGGGCTTTGTCTGGAACTGTTGAGAAGAAACTTACTTTTCAATAAGGTTCCTAAGTTAAGTAGAATGGAAGGCTGGAAGAGTGGAGAAACCTCCACATGAGGAGCACTAGAGATGGAACCTCTGTGGAGAAAAGCAGATCCAGTAGATACCTGGATCTACTACTGCCTTTTCAGATATTTGACCAATAAAGTCTTTTTGTTTTTTTAAAGTCAGTTTGAGTTGTCCTTTCTTCTGTCACATGCATATGGCAAGGTCCAGGCTAATTGAGTTGGGTTAGTTTTTTTTTTTTTGGTACGCGGGCCTCTCTCTGCTGTGGCCTCTCCCGTTGCGGAGCATAGGCTCCGGACGCACAGGCCCAGCCGCTCCGCGGCATGTGGGATCTTCCCGGACCGGGGCACGAACCCGAGTCCCCTGCATCGGCAGGCGGACTCTCAACCGCTGCGCCACCAGGGAAGCCCCGAGTTGGGTTAGTTAACCACCATAGCCTTTCCATGTCCACATTCTGTGATTCTCTGCCTTCCTGTATCACATGCAAGTTAGATTACTTTGATCGATTGAGATTAGACAAGTAACAACTGTCTAACAGGAGAAATAATTTCTCCATCTGAGAAATATCAGTGGAAGGTCAACAGCAGTTCTACATTTTGATCTCATTTATCTTTATTTTATAGCATACTTCACCTTCTGTGACTCTTACCCACCCTTGGTCTAGTTGTACTCTCCAGGGCCTATGAAATAAAACAAACAAAAAAGAAAAGCAAAACTCTGCTTGATGTGAGAAGTTATTCCTTTCTGAATCACATACACAAATGATCCTTTTCTGAGTCACCCCACCCCTAGCTTAATATGAACATTCTGGGAAGATGACTTTTTAAGAATACTGCATGAGAATGGAGAAAAAGAGAACACCTGAAGGATGCATGAAAAATTATAAGCATTTGTGAGAGGGTTCATGAGGTAGTGAAGTGGAAGAGGGAGAACATGGATGCAGAAGCCCAGGTAACCTTGATCAAGTCTTGTAAACTTCCCTCATCTTTCAGATGTTTGGGTTGTTGTGAAGATGATGTGGTATAATGTGTGTGGAAGCAGTTTGCATATGAAACCTGATGATGGCTGAAATCATTTAGGAATGAATGTGCCTAGTTTATTCAATGAGTTTCACTGATGAATTGTGCCAGAAGCAACAGTTTGGGAAATATAAGGAACCTTATTGAAAAGTAAGCTTCTTCTCAACAGTTCCAGACAGAGCCCAGAAGTTGACTTCTGATTCATCCAGCCTGGGTTGCCTGTCAACTCTAACCAACCACAGTGGCCAGAAGAGGTAGTGCGCTGGGTCATATGCACACCTCTGGATAAAAGGCACTGGACTGGGTTGGAACCATCGGAGCAGTGAGGACCAAATCTGGGAAATATCTAATAAGATTAGATATAAAGGTACTTTCAGATTTTGAAATCCAGCCTGAGGAGTTTAAACTTGTTTAAAGAAGTGAGTGTCAGTTACCACTTCCAGGTATCTTCCCCCAGATCATTTCTTGAACTTTGTTCTTTTCTCTTCATTCCCACAACCAGTACAAACTCGTGACCTACCTTGTGAATGCCAGTCTATTCCACATATAAATTCCTGTTGCCATATTTATCTTCCTGAAAATAACATACCCTAATTGCATGAAGAAGGCAGCTGAATGTAGTGACTGATAGAATACAGGGAATGAAAGATAGGTAAAAATATATCTGAGAGACTTGGGACAGTGGTGGTATTATTAACAGGAGGCAGATTGATAAGGGACCCATGATGGGTGATAAGACACCCAGCTGGAATCATTGCATCGGAAGTTGCAGATTTAGGCATAGCACTTAGCGGAAGGAATGGAGTACCTGTGTAGATCTAGAAGTTACGAAGTCATTGAACTTTGTATATCAAAGCGTCTTGTCTTATTCAGTTTGGGCTGCTGTAACAAAATAACCACAGACTTGGATGGCTCAAGCAGTGTAAACAGTTATTTCTCACAGTTCTGGAGGATGGGAAGTCCTGGTAGATTTGATGTTTGATGAGGGCCTTCTTCCTGCAGATAGCTGCATTCTTGCTGTGGCTTCCCATGGCAGCATGACCCTTTTTTTTTTTTTTTTAGATCTTGCTGTGATTTATGTCATGACCCTTTTGAAGGCTCTCATCCCATTCACAAGACTCCATGCTCATGACCTAATTATCTCGCAAAGGACCTACCTCCAGATAACATCACAAATGGGTATTAGGGCTTCAACATATGAATTTGGGTGCAGGAGCGGTGGACACAAATATTCAGTCAATAGCAGGTCCTTAAGACATCATTTGGCTTTGATTTTTTTCAGATAAGAGGTTGAATCAAAGTGGAAGGTTACATAGTATATTGTTAGTAGCGCAGCTAGGAGTAGTATGTTTATTTGCTGACTCCAAGGCCAGTGTTCTTTCTTCTCCATTACAGCCTTCTTCTGCCATCAACCCAAAGATAACAATGGAAGCTTTAATGATAGAGTAAGGATTTTAACGAGGACCAACTATGTACTAGGCAGAATATAGTGTAATTCCCTACTATTGGATGGATACAACTCTGAAGATACTGGTAGCTTTGACACGGAAAAGCCAAGATGTTGGACCATTTAGATAGGGTAGGTAGTCACCTACCTAAGCTGACTCATCAAGTGCTTAGTGGCTGATATAAAGAAATGCTAGATCATTCTTTTCTTCATGCCAGCTGGTCTTATAGGCATTATAGTGTAATTATATATTTAGAAGGCGAATTTTGATGCCAGACAGTTCTGTATTCGATTCCTGGCTGTGTTACTTGCTGTCTGAGGTGCCTTTGAGCTTCAGTTTCCTCATCTGTAAAGTGGGGATAATAACACCTACTTTATAGGGTTGATGTACCTATTGATTACATTGGTTTCCTGCTAGTGCAGGAAATTACCAAAATTGTAGTGACTTAAGACCATATAAGTTTATTATTCTAGTTCTGGGGGTCACACTTCTGAAAATGGATCTTATGGGGCTAATAGGTGTTAGCAAGATTGTATTCCTTTAGAGGCTTTAAGGGGAAATTTGCTTCTTGCCTTTTCCAGCTTCTAAAGACTGCCCACATTCCTCCGCTCATGGCCCCCTTCCAGCAGTGGCGTCACTTCAGTTTTTGCTTCTGTCATCAGATTTCCTCTGACTCTGACATTCCTGCTTCCTTCTTAGAAGGACCTTGTGATTATCTTGGGCCCAGTCAGAAGATCCAGGATAATCTTCCCATCTCAACATCTTTAACATCATCACATCCGCAGAGTCCTATTTGCCATGTGAAGTAACAGGTGTTACTTCCGGTGTCAGGGATTAGGATTTAGACATCTTTGGGGACCATTATTCTGCCTACCACACTGATAATGATGATACTAATGAAGCTGATGAGGAATAATAGTTACTACTATTACTATTTCAACTGCTCCCAAAATTACTTCTAGTATTTCATCGAAGAAAATAAGCTCTGCTATCCCAAAACATGTAAGAAGAGCACGGATGGCCTGATAAGGGGATTGAACTTCTGATTTGATAAAAGTGTCTTCACCCTGCAGTCAAAAATGTCTTCCTTTGTAGGGTTGCCTGGAAACCCATGGAATGTTTACATTAGTCATCCTTTTGATTCAGGCATTGAAAGGCCAGCAAAGTACAATTATGTTTTCTGGAAAGAAACCAACTATCAGTCTAGCCCAAGTGACTATTAGGAAAGTCAAGTGAGGCACTGAGGAGATGTGAAACAGGACAGGTGGGTTTTGATTTAGAATGAGATAAAATGTTCATAGCAGAGGGTCAATAATTATATTTGAAATATTGAAATGAGGGGACAGTCTTACACAAAAGATGCACAGAAAGTTTTAGTCTCTATCCTTGTTTCTACACACACACACACACACACACACTCACACACACAGAATTCTGAAACTGTAATACTGTCAAATTTCCACGAGTCTTAGTTTTCAGGGAAAACTATGGATAACAATGAAGAGGTTATATTCGGGAAATTAGTTAAAAAAAAAGCTCAAGTGAAGTGGCAATAGAATAAAATGATGATTAGCTTTTTAAAAACACTAGTATAAAGAATACCTCTTGCTTTAATTTTCCTTCTATTTTATTTTAAATTATAGTTCTGCTAATGAGAAAAATAAAGAACAGACTGTCATTTCCTTTAAAAACACAAATAAGACAAATTGTTATACAGCAGCAGGATACTCCACTAATTTTGACAGTCATTTGATGTGTTCATTTACTAGCCTTTCTCAGATACAGTACCTGCATGGCTTTTATTTTGCCAGACGCTTCCACTAATACATTTTCACATATTGGGTATTTTTGTCAATTTATGACAAGTATAAATTAAAATTTTTTTAACTTCAAATAAAAGACCACATATTAAAATGGTGATTTTAAGGTGAAGTCTGTAGCATTTTACAAATACAGACTTGGAGAGGAGACCACGTTCAGAGTACTCTATAGCAAACCAGAGGTCCTCAGGTATCTGGTTCTACCTTAGCCTTCCAGCCTTCTTTCTCAGCTCCTGGGATATCCAGTGCTGTCTGCCAGTCAGCTAATTCACTCTTTTATGCTTGGCATTTGTATATTCCCCTTCCCCTCACTAACTACCTTTTATTATTAAATTATCGTTTCCTACAGAAATTTAACATCATCCATCATTATTGCCATCTGGAGAAAGCTTTGCTTTCATCAGACAGTGGTGAAACAGGTTAACATTTCTTCTTTTGTTTTTTGTTTGTTTTTCGGTACACGGGCCTCTCACTGTTGTGGCCTCTCCCGTTGCGGAGCACAGGCTCCGGACGCACAGGCTCAGCGGCCATGGCTCACGGGCCTAGCCGCTCCACGGCACGTGGGATCTTCCCAAACCGGGGCACGAACCCGTGTGCCCTGCGTTGGCAGGCGGACTCTCAACCACTGCGCCACCAGAGAAGCCCCAACATTTCTTCTTAAAGCTCCAACCCCTGGTCCTAGACCTGATTGAGGTCATGTGCTATTGTGAAAAGTGTCCAGTACCTGCATCAAGTGTGACTCTGAAGTTATTAGATTGGGAGGGGCACTGTATAGGTTGGACAGCTATCAAGTATGTTGCTGCAGTTTGAACCTTAACAGTTTATAATCAATAGTTGGCTTCTTGATCACACAAGCCCAATTCTTCAAGTAAGCAGTTCTTCCTTTTGCCTGAAACCTTATGTCCCCCGGTTCCCCTTGAAAACTCGTCTCTTCCAGGTGTCGAGGGTGCAGTTCTAGGGATTTCATAGTTCCCTGAGAGCTCCTGTGGAGAACTCAGGGTGAGAATGTTCATTCTGTGAGGAAGTTAACTAATCTAATTGAATATTTGAGTTGGAAAAAGCAGCTGGATGGATGTGAGGAGACGAAGGAAGCCTGAGAAGGCGAGGAAGCTGATTGCAGCAGTGCCTGAAAGTTACCTGACAGACCATCTCAGAGTCTCTACCTCCCTCTCTCAGAATTCTATTAGATTTGCTACCACCCTATATTGAACTATAGCAGTCCAACTGACTTTTAAAAAAAAATCATGTTCCAAGGAGATCTTAGAGCCTCATTTCCCCATCTTTCTTGACCTCCATTTGCTACTGCCCCAGAAGGTAGGTGTCAAAGGATATATACATAAAAACCAGAATTCCAGAATAATCCACTTATTTACACTTCATCATAGTTGATTTCAAATCTTGATCAATTCTTTTAGCAACTGCGGTTGAGCAACTACTATTTGCTGGTTCTGGGCATAAGTGGATCAATAAGACATGAGTCTTATCCTCGTGGAAACCATCACCACAGACATGGTGCCATTTCCAGAAAAGACCCTTCCTATCTCGAGGGAAAGGCCTAAGGAAGGCTGAGTCTTCATCAGGGAAACTAGAGTGATTTATTCTCAACAGGAAATTAAAGGTAGCAGATTGCAGAAATTTCTACATAAAGTATTAACCAAGATTGTGTAGGAAGTTTATATCTTATGAGTGGGTAGAAAAATTGGTAATGAATTCAGAGTTGCAAGTTTAAAGAAATGCATATACTGAAAAATCCAAAAAGATGGACTTTAACCTGTCAAGTGTCTAAGCTTCAGGTAAAAGTCTAACACTTTAATCTACCGTGTGTTGTCTGTAGATGAAGATGACCCATGGTAGATTTATACAGGCTAGTAAAAACCAGCCAAAGAAGGGATTTTGAAAAAAAGAGGAAAAATTTAAAAATCCTAGTGTTTTTGTCTTAGCCATAATTTGTTTCTAATGTATCCAGTTCTGATGCCAAATATCGTAAAGCATAGAGCTGAGGTGTTCTGGAAAAGTCAATAATTGAAGCTTTAAAGTAGCTTCAGTATAATGACTAACCAGGAAGACTGACTTTCCAGAAAGACGAAGTCCCAGAGGAGACATGATCCAGGTTTACAAAATCATGAAGTACATGAATAGGGCAAATAACAAACTTGTTCCTCAAATCATGAAAACATTTTAAAGCTTTGAAAAAGTAATTTTAGGGTCGATGAAAAGTCATGGGGATTGTATTTTTATTGTTGGCTTTGAAGTCTAAGCTGTAAGATTGCTTCAGATGAAACTATTTTAGGATAAATATCTTTTGCTATTGTAATAATTAGCCCCCCTTGGATTAGTTTCAAAATTGTTCTGCCTTTTTCTGAATTTAATTATAAGGTAAATGGGTCTTTTAGCAGATTTTAAGATACAACTAGGAAATTCTTTATTCCAGTGAGTGATACGGACTTATTAAATGAATATCCATTAAATAGTGTATGGTAGATTCATAGTGGATTATTAAAGAAATAGACAATGTTACATGTGTGTCTCAGCATCAGAAGTTGTCATGGAAAGCCAATGTATTTTTTCTTAAAATGCGTTTTTTTTTGTTTGTTTGTTTTAACATCTTTATTGGAGTATAATTGCTTTACAATGGTGTGTTAGTTTCTGTTTTATAACAAAGTGAATCAGTTATACATATGTTCCCATATCTCTTCTAAACTCTCTCTGGGCGAGAGAGAGTCATGTTCCCATATCTCTTGCATCTCCCTCCCTCCCACCCTCCCTATCCCACCCCTCCAGGCGGTCACAAAGCACCGAGCTGATCTCCCTGTGCTCTGCGGCTGCTTCGCACTAGCTATCTATTTTACATTGCGGACCAGCACTTTAAAATGCGTTTTGATATTTCTGTCTGAGACCAAATACCAAGTTGACATTAGTCTCATTCAGTAAGGCATCTCTTATGTTATCCTGAACTCTTATAGTTGCTGTGGCTTTTTTCCTCCCCCCGTCAGACATAGTCAGGGAATTCTCCTCTCCATGCCCAGAAAGGTACTTAGCTAAAGCTCTTCTGAATATCAAGAGAGTAAAGCCTTCCATTTACAATATACCTGCTTTGTATTTAGTGCTATGCAGAATGGTCATGCAGACACACTCTTTGGGATTTTAATATTAATGGGGTGATTTAACTTTATTAGTTTTATAAATTATAGAGGCCGGTGGAGTTGTTTGCTAGATTTTATCATAGGTTCAAGCTACTTAAGCCTTAGTTCATATTGCAGATGATGATGTGCTCCTGATGAGAATATTAATACTGAAATAATGATATATATCACCACATAATATAAGCATTGAACGTCTTTAAGATTTTCAGCTTAAAACCACTTTAACAGATCTGTCTTAAAAGTTGGAGGTGATATTCATCTGTCACCAAAGAATCTGTCCCCAAATAATTCATTCCCCCTTGTATTTTAGGTACCTTATTTTTATTCATCAGGTATTTTGAGCAACTAATAAGACATCTGATTACCTCTCTTTTTCACATTCATAATCTCTCAGACTAATTTTTAGACTCAAACAAAAGCTTTTTCTCATTGTCTTTTTAGACTCTTAGAATCCATTTATTTTGAAGCTTTTAAAAGAACTGAGAGAAAAGATGATCAGCAAATAATATATAGCTACTGGAAATTACTTGACCTTGAATTTTTCATGAACTTTTAAAAGTACCTGTTGCCTTAATTGATTTAGTAGGAATCTGAAAATAAGATTCCTATTTACATTTTGGCCTAAAATCAGTTCCATATTCTATTTCTTACAGGAGGGCAAACAGGCTTGTTAAGCTGTTTGCATTTCTATCCTTTTATTTCCGATTTTGAGGACTTGTATCTAAGCGTTACCCTAGGTTCTCTGTCTTCACCCCTCCCTCCCCCAACACACACTTTGCACCGTTATGGTGTAACTAGAATTGTATTAGTTTCCTTGACACCTCATATTTCCTGGGCTTCTTCCCTCCACTCCCTTTTCCTTAGATGTTTAAATCTAGAAGAAACCTTTGTCCTGCATAAAATATTTTTTAGTCAGTATTGCAAACAGACAATTGTAAACTTCATCTTTGTAGATGAAGTACTTGAAAATAGGATTCATTTTCTCCTTTGTTATGATGGTTAAAAAATAATGATAATGTTTTGGGACTTCCCTGGTGGTGCAGTGGTTAAGAATCTGCCTGCCAATGCAGGGAACATGAGTTTGATCCCTGGTCTGGGAAGATCCCACATGCTGTGGAGCAACTAAATCCGTGCGCCACAACTACTGAGCCTGCGCTCTAGAGCCCACGAGCCACAACTACTGAGCCCACGTGCCTAGAGCCTGTGCTCCACAAGAGAAGCCACCGCAGTGAGAAGTCCGCACACTGTAACAAAGAGTACCCCCTTTCACTGCAACTAGAGAAAGTGTGTGCCCAGCAAAGAAGACACGATGCAGCCAAAATAAATAAATTTATTTTAAAAAATGATCCTGTTTTGATGAATGGATGGTGAAATGTGGCTGACACAGTGCAGTTGGTGGCATGCCATCAGTCTAAAAGTTAAACAGCTGGGCTCTAAAGAGTCATTTTGGTTTAGTCGTTTTAACTGGCCACTTTTTTGGAGGCTGAGTTCCAGGACAGAATGTCTGTGACACTTTAACATATTCTCAAAAATGATCAGAATTCAGGCTAAATACCCTAAACTATTTGATTTCCTACTGGATTACATTTTGGTTGCCCAGAAAAAAATAAAGTTGGTTTTTAAAGGAGCATGCTGGTCTACAGAAAGGCTATGGAGAAATACCAATCTTTAAGGGAAGTTGAGAAGTATTATATAAGCCTTAGGCTGATATTGTAGAATGGCTTCTAAGACTGAGAGAGTGGAGGCATTCTGTTTTAATCCTCTGTAATCCAGTCACGTGCATCAAACTGAGCACCCTTAATACCTGATATTTTTTAAAAGGGTAGGAGGCCTATTTTTCTGTGTGTAGTGGACAGATTCGCAAGTGACACCTCTTGCCTGTCTCCTCTGTTCTCCTAACTCTGGACTCAGAAGGAAGGTTCTGTCATTTTTCACCTGGCGAGAGAGGTGGCTGGCAGCAGATGCCATATTGGTGACTTCCTGGACCGTGGCTTGTCTTCAAGGCACCCTCCTAAGACTGAAGTGCGGGGGCAGTTGGAGCATTAGGGTCACGTTTCAGGCCTCATCTGTGCCACATGGCCACAACAGTCACTCGAGGAGTCCTGGCCTGTTTCAGCCCCTTCATTAACACTCCTTCCCTCCTGGACACCAGAGCAGGAACTAATTGTCACTGCCCCTCTTCCTTGAATGTGTTTCAATAAAAGTATGTTTTTTTCCTCCCCATTGGCTTATTTCCATCTAAAACGAAATCTGAGGAATAGGGATCTAGTAACTGCAGCTGCTTTATCTTACTGATGTGGACAAAGTTTAGTGACACTTAAGAATTGTTTTGTTTTTTTCAAGTCATGGTTTCACTCTTAGTACAGTTATCTATATTTTAAATCAAGCACACAATCTTTGAATCTAAACATAGTTAGTATGACAATTTCTCCTTTTCTAAAGTGAGAAAATTGCAAACAGGACTTTAAGAAATCTCCTATGTAGCTGGATACAAACATTCAGATTCATGAAACTTGATGCCTTTGGCCTTAAGTTAGTGCTTTGAGTTTAAAACTCTGAGGTCCAGCCCCTTGTTCTCAGCGGGGGGAATCTTTTGTCCGAATAGGATTTCTAAAGTTGTGCTGTGAGCAGAAGCTGTATCAGAGCTCTAAACTTGGAATCTGGGCTTTACCACACTTGCTTGGAGAATTTGCTTAAATCATTCAACTTCTGTAATGCTAGATTTCCTCATCTGTACAATGATATCTAGCTCCCCAGGGTGTTGTGAGGTTTTCATGAAGTCAAGTTCAGGAAGTGTATTAGTAGTACGGTGCCTGGGACAGAGAAGGTGCTTTCTTTTTTCCCTTTTCTCCAGCTCACATTAATAACTGGATTTTTAGGAGCATTAGGGTGGAGGTAGGGCTTTAAAATGATCGTAATAGTAACAACACAGCTATATATTTAGACATAAAATTTTCTGCCTCTGCTTTTGTGAATTTCCTGTACCTATCCTTTGCCCAGTTCCCTGTTGTTTGCTCGTCTTTGGTTTGATTTGTAAAAGCTCCTATGTATTAAGGATATAAACCTTATGTTAGGCATGTTGTAAATATTTTTTCTGTTCTGCTTTTAATGGTATATATGGTGTTTTCTTCCATGTAGAAACTTGTGTTTTCATTTCATGAGGTCTGTTTTTCTTCAGATATGAGAAACATGATTATATGACATATATTGCTTTTAGAGATGTGAAAATGTGAAAAAACTAAGTCATATTAAATAAAATAAAATATGAATCTTTTCTTTTATAGTTCCTGCCTTTGGTGCTGGGTGTGTGTGTTTGTGTATACAAATGTTTGTATGGATGTAAATTGGGCTTATTTTCAGTACTCAAAAGAAGGATATTGCAGACATCATTGGGTATGCGAATGTTCTCTCTAGTCAAGAAAATTCTAGAAAGAATGTAGTTGCATAGAATTCAGAAGCCCTGCATGTACTTCAGGTCTTGCTGTGGGATGCTTTAGTCTTGCCTTGTCCATTGTTGCCAGAATCACATGCTATTCTTGTCCAGCTGTCACTGTAACTGGGTCCCTCCTGATAGCTATCTTTGTAGTAGCAACAATTGAAAATCTGCCCCTGAGGATTGGATTAGTATTTATTGCCAGCACCTGCCGTGAAATATAGGAGAAAGAGGGGGAGGAGGATGACGAACCCTGTAAAGCAGGCCACAAAGTAGAAGGCTCAAATACCAGGTAAAGGCTCTCAGGGCAGAGTGCTGTTAACTACCCCTTCATCATGGTAAGACGTTGTCCTGCCCTCCTCGCCAAAACTGAGTCGAGGTTGGTCAAAGGCCAACAAGGAACCGTCCTCCTAAAGTAACCCAAGAATATAAGAATATAATACAAGATTGTTTTTTGGGGAGTCAAGATACCACAAGTGTCTAAATAGTTCAAATTCATCATACATTTAAAAAATCATGCCACTGTAATAATTAAGAGCCACAGGATCTGGTGCAGGGCATAGTAATCACCAGCAAATCATTAGCTGATGACATCACAGTGGCCTAAGGCGCACAATACAGACCAGGTGGTGGACATGCACAGAACACTGGTGTGTCTCCATGGTAACTCATGAACTGTGACAGTTCTTCATCATTTCTGTATTTGGGCAGGTAATGGTGGCTTTACAGCCATTGATTCTTAAGGCTTAAGATTGTAATTTGTTGTCTGAAGCTGGTAATTAGACTTCCTGAGGTCCTCCCACATAAGATAGGAATTTACACATAGTTTATGAAAACAGAATAATAGAGAACTGTTTAAATTTATATTTGTAATATTTCATTTAAAAAGTGTAGCATGGTTTTAGCTCTTGGCAAATCCTGTAATAATAATAACAATAGTGAAGGCAGCTGTGTGAAAGAGTAGTTATTTTTAAATCTCGGTGGATGAGTGGGACCCGCCCACTCATGTATTGAGCACACCTTTGTAATTTCTCAGAAATTAAATAGCATGAAACTTTGATTGAATCCAGAGCTGGAAATTTAAATAGATAACTTCAGAGTAATTGGTTTGAAATCCAAGGATCTATTCTGGGATGCTTTAGAAATTTTATTCCTGTCTTACCCCAGCTTTAAAATATATATTTAAAAATATATTTATATATAAATGTCAAGGCTTCAGTTTCAAAGTCTGCTGCTACACTTCTCTAAACTATTTTCTTATAATTGGACTGTTCTAATCCTTTTTGGATTTGAACTTGAGTGGGAAGAGAAGATGGTTTGGAAGAAACAAGAAGTATTTAGCAGTGGGATCTAAAACCCAAAACAAAAAGAGGGTGAAGGGACAGATCTGATTTATTCCAGAGGAGGGAGAGTAGAAAGGTGATATGTTATCGTAAAAGTCTTCATACACATGAAGTGTCTTGATTTTAGCCTTTGGGGATTAGTTTTTCTTCATCTCTGCTAAGGGCAAAATAAAAGGAAATGATTTTAAGACTGAAGCATGAAGAGATTAAGCTTAGACAAGGAAATCATTTAGAAACACTTGTTTATTAAATGAAGTACCTCAGCCATCTAAAGAAGACTAAGAATACCAATAATTCTACCTTATTAATCTGACTAGGTTGTAGAATATTGAATCTCCCTGGATAGTTTTTAAACTGACATGGGATGGTCAGGTATGTCTCAAGGTTATCTCTAATCCTAAGATTTCGTGATTTATTTTATTTCAGCAGGCTCTGTAGCTAAATTATGTGCTCATTTCCTTCCCTTCATTCCTCCCCCACCCCTTTCTTATTCTGTATAGTACTGAACAGTATTTTACCTTCAGGTGTCATTTTAAAAATTCATGTTAAAGTGTCCCTTTTTGCTGTGGTTCATGTGGTATATTTAGATATCATAATTGGAACATTTTTATTGAGCAGGAAATGTCCACTTGCGTGTTCTAATTAAAGCATCCTCTTAATCTATTATTTATTTTTTCAAGCAGTCCCTGAACACTAAAGTTGTGTTATATGTAACACAGATCTTTTCTCCATCTTACTCAGAACAATTTCCAGAGAAATAAGTCTTTGCCCAAAGTGAGAATTCCTGTAGTATTGAAAGGCTATACGGGCTTTTAGTATGCACTGAAGCTAATCCTCAGGGGTTTAAGAAGTATATGTTGGTCATTTTCTGTCCTTTTGGGGGGCAAAGAGATGAGGCATCTGAATTTTGGAGGAGAATGGTTTAGGGGGTTGTTTATTGCATCCACCTGTCCAGAAGAAATGAATGAACAATCCTTACAGACGATATTGTTGGCCTGAATATCTTTTTTTTTTTTGCGGTACGCTGGCCTCTCACCACTGTGGCCTCTCCCGTTGCGGAGCACAGGCTCTGGACGCGCAGGCTCAGCGGCCATGGCTCACAGGCCCAGCCACTCCGCGCCGCGGCATGTGGGATTTTCCTGGACCAGGGCACGAACCCATGTCCCCCGCATCGGCAGGCGGACTCTCAACCACTGTGCCACCAGGGAAGCCCGGCCTGAATATCTTTTAAAAAATAATCCATTATTATTATTTCTTCTTTTTTCTGTTATCCTCTCTCTCTTCCATCTCTTTAAAGCTGCAACAACAACAACTCGGTATTTATTGAGTCCCGCCGTATGTTGCATATTAGGAACTGGGCACATATCAGTGAACAGAACAGACAGGTCAGGTCCTTGCCTTCATAGGGTGAGGTTTTCTCCGTTATTCTGTGCTCACTTATAGGACAAGGAATAACTAGAATTAGTGCCTGAGACATAGCACACAGTAAATATTTTGACTGTGTTTTAATTTATTTTTAATATAAGAAAACACTAAATATACTACTAGTTTTACGTATTCAATAAAGATATTAGCTATAAGTTGTCACTCCAGATTCCAGGACCCCCACGGATACCAAAATCTGTGGATGCTGAAGTTCCTTATATAAAATGACATGGTACAGTTGGCCCTCCGTATCCACAGGCTCCGCAACCGCGGATTCAGAAATTCAGTCCACGGTTGACTGAAACCACGGATGCGGACCCACTGACACAGAGGGTCGACGGTACTGTTTAGGGTTTGGGGAGAATCCATTATTTATCAACATTTGCATTCAAAAGTTATGAAGGCTTTCAATAGCTCCTTTATCTTAATATTTAGGTGGTGTTTAAAATGATTTTTTAAAAAATCAATGTGCGAAATTTCCTTCCAAAGGAACAGTCACCTTGGCATGGAAAATCTTTTTGTCCTACCACATAACAGGGCACCTCCTTTCCTGCTGTTAGTAAAGACGAGGCAAGGAGAGTCTTTCTGTTGCCAAGACTAAGGCAAGGGTGTTCAAGCATGTGGGCATCCCTCCCATGTACAAGCCATGTTCTAAATACTGCTTACATTTTGTAGACAATATTACTGGCTCTAGTCAGCTGCAGACATTTTTAGACTAATTAGATGCTTATGTACGAACCTGGAAATTTAATCACTGTTTAGAAAATTTTGCTTTAAATTCAGAACAGCTGACCTATAGGTAGACTTTGCAATATTACCCACTCTTGCACTGGGTATGTACAAACCTATCCTCTATGAAGAGAATAAGCACATTTCTATGCGTAGGGTATCCACAGTGTTAGAATTCAACCTTTTGCTCCAGTAGAACTATGATTATAGTTAACTTAATACAGTTCACTGTGAGGAATTTTCTTATCCTCGTGGATTGCATTGTGGATTGAGGATTTGGCCTTTATTCCAGGTTGAAACCTGGTTATTAACCAGACTCCATTCTTATTCTTTACTGCCAGAAAATGGCATGATCTCTCAATTCAACGTTTGTTTTTTCTTTTCTTTTGGCTGCGCCGCATAGCTGATGGGATCTTAGCTCCCCGACCAGGAATTGAACCCGGGCTCTTGGCAGTGAAAGTGTGGAGTCCTAACCACTGATCCACCAGGGAATTCCCTCAATTCAAAGCTGTAGAGGACTGTTAATTTTCTGTGTGTATCAGACATCTGTTGGGATTTTGGCTACCGAACCTCTCTTCTTATTTGGGATGAATTCTTTACTGTATGGGCCCTTGTGGGAGGCGGGATTCCTCCTCTAGAACCAGATCCTCCTTGTACCTGTTTCTAGGTCTCAGGCATGTGACTTAGGCTAAGCCAATCAGAATTACTCAGAATTTTGAATCTTGAGGGTGTGATTCAAAGAATCATAGACAGTTTATTCTTGTTAGTGGTTATGGTGTTGAGAGCTCACCAACATCACTGTTCAGTCAAGTCTGGTGGTGAGAAAGGTGTCTTAGCTGAATTCTTCTGTGGTTCAGACTCCTGTTTCCCAGCCTCCCTTCAGCCTTGCCTAATTCTGACTCATTTCCAGGCCAGGCTTCCAGCTTTTCCTTCAAGTCTTAGAATTCTCAATACCCTTCAGAACAACTCTTCTTTTCTTCTTTAAGTCTGCTAAACTTGGTTTCTGTTGCTTGTAACCAACTACCCTGACTGATTCATTGTGTGAAAGCTAACTGTGGCTGATTACATTTTCCAAAAATGGTCCCACTAATATATATCCTATCCTGTATGCTCTTCTTACAGGAGAGAGCTTACAGAAACACTGTCGTTTCATAGTCCTCCAGTGAGAGGTGGGGGATCTCTGTTCCCACTCCTTAAACCTGGGTAGATCAATAGAATGTGGTGGAATTACTGATGGGTGACTTCCAAGGTGAGGCCATAAGAGACAATACAGTTTTCTCCTGGTTCTCCTCCTTTCTTGTGACCTGTGCCTTGTGAGTCCTGAGTCCAGGGTCCCTGATTCTGCCCTGTAGGGGAGATCACATGGGAGACTACACAGAGTTAGAGGGGGAAATGCCAGAGGAGCCCCAGCTGTTCCAGCTCCTAGCTGATTGAGTTTTCCCAGTTTAGATGATGTACAGGCATATAAGTGAGTAAGCTTTTCAGAGGATTTCAGCCCCCAGTCTTTGAGCTGGCCCAGCAGATGCTGAGTGGAGCAGAAATAAACTGTCTCTGTTAAGCCCTGTACAGATTGCAGATTCATGAAGAAAATAAACATTGCTATTGTCGGAAGCCACTTTGGGTTTATTATACAGCATTATATATCTGGAACTATGGCTATTATAAATATTCAAACTAGAACACCTGAGTTGCAACTCTTAGCATGGAATCATGCTTTCAGGTTCTTAAAAGACAGTTAATGATATGGAATGAAATTTTTGATCTAGTTTCCCCCTTTTGCATTTTATAGATTAAGGGAGTGGTACTTGGTTGGTCTTTTGTAGAATTACTTGGCTGGAATAACATTATAGAGCTTTATAAAATATCAAGGCTATCTTCAATATTGAGATGTTAAAAATATTAGTTTTCTGGATATTGGTAGCAGCTTTACATCTGATTCCATTGTGGTCATGCTAAAATGTTACTTGGCAGTGCCCTGCATATATGTCTCTAAATGTCAATTCATTCCCCCTATTAAGATTCTAACACAACTTTCAAGAAGTAACTTGAAAACTCTTCTTTTGGGTTGGATGCCCACTTAACAGAAGAGGATTTGGAGGGAGTTTTAGGAATTAAATAAAAAGAGGCAAAAGTTATTGAGGATTTACTGTGTGCCGGGCACTATGCTCAGTGCTTCCAGGTCTTCTCACTTAATCATTACCACAACCTTATGAGGTAGATTTTATTCCTCTCACTCCATTTTATAAGTGAGAAGGCACATTTAGGATAAGGAAAACTTGCCAGGTCATGGAACTAGTAGCTGGAATTTGAACCCAGGGCTGTGTGTATCTCCAGGATCAGTGTATTTGTAACCACCCTGCTGTACAGCCAGAATGGCTATGAGTGATGCTTCAGTATCTTAGCCCATTTCTTCCTCTTCCTCTTCCTCCTCCTGGATTACCTTTAAGACCCCTATATTCAATGACTACACACACAAACTTTAGCCCTTTTTGCGCATTTCCCTTTCAGAATCAAAGATACACTTTTTACATCTTCTCGCATTTGCTCTAATCCCTGGTCTTGATGTGCTTTAAGGGGCTCCCCGCTTTTAGGAAAAGTGTGAGAACATAAGTTTTATGGGGATCTTGACGGCCTCTGTGGCACCTGTGTCCAGCAGTTCTTTGAATCAAGTCTGCTTTTTGTAGGAAGGGTACAAGTTGTATACAAATCATGGGCAAAATAATTTACCTTTCATGATGACACTAATTGTTAAGTATTTCCAGTAGAAGATTTCTACCTCTGATACTTCAAATTTGAGTGACTTGTGACAGTAATTCAAGGGTTTGAGGGCTTCTGAGGGAAGGACGTGGAGACTGTTGTTTTGTATGTTTTGCGTGTGTGTGCACTCTCCCTGCCACACTTGTTACCTGAAATGATGTCAGCAAACTATGCTGACATTGAGTCGAAGGAGAACAAGGAAAATTATATTGATATTAAATGAGATCCTGATTACTTTAGTGTTTTTTTTAATATGTACATCCTGCCTGGCTTCCTCAGCATAGATGATTTATGGGAGAAACTTGGCAAACAAGATGTTAGAAGAAATCCATCTCTGCTCCTCACCAAAGCCCAAATCTCCTCTCTGAAATGCTCCTGTATATTACTGCAGACACTATGCTATTATGTATGTCAGCACCACTGAATTTTATACTTAGAGGAATTGATTTACTAGCAAACAACAAGCCCCTGGAAGCGCAGTACTTCTAAATACTCAGAATCGAGTTACCAGAAGTCCTTTTAATACAGAGGTTTTGTGAGGGCATAACTACAGTGGTCGAAGTTGCCTTATTGGAGTATGGGCGTGTCCTATTTTCCCTAATGACAGAGAAGGGAATGAAAAAAGACTTCATGTTGTTTTTGTCTTGCACACAGCAACCTAGACCTAGCATGTGACAAAAAGCTCTTGCTCTTTTTATATTCTTTGAGAATGACTTCTGCACCTAGGCAACGAATCATAGGTTGAAGACCCCTAACTAGAGAGGAAAAGGAAAGTCTACTAAGTAGCCAAAGAAAAAGGGACATTGCCACATTCTAGAGCATCTAGGTTTGCAAGAATCCAGCCAAGGACAAAGCTTTGCATTACTTTTTTTTTTTTTGCTGTACACGGGCCTCTCACTGTTGTGGCCTCTCCCATTGTGGAGCACAGGCTCTGGACACACAGGCTCAGTGGCCATGGCTCACGGGCCCAGCCGCTCTGCGGCATGTGGGATCTTCCCGGACCGGGGCATGAACCTGTGTCCCCTGCATTGACAGGCGGACTCTCAACCACTGCGCCACCAGGGAAGCCCTGCATTACTTTTTAAGTCTAATATTTGCTCTGGTGTTTCATTGCAGAGACCTAGATTTGACACGAATACTCCTCTAAGGGGGCTATTTATTATGAGCCATGTGTGTCACGGGTATAACTCTGTCTTCAAACTCAGGTCAGTTAGAAATATTCACCCTTTAAAAACTCTTTTTGGATGGCTTAATTTTCAGCAGAGTACCTTCCCCATTTTCACCAAGGTGGAGAGAAATTTGGCCTTTGTCAGTTTTAGAGTTCTTCCCAACTCCAAGTTCCTGGCAAGCTGAGGATGGCAGTCGTTTCTGCTGAGACACCTCTTGCCTCAGTGTATACTTCCTCTTCAGTCTGGCAGCTCTCTGTTGCTTCTGATTATGCCTGGCTCATGGAAGTTATTTTGTTTTTTGAGTCTAGGCACCCAGTGCCTACCATCTCCTCTCCAGAGGTCACTGCTCACATTGGTCCAGCTGGACTGCATGCAGATGAGTCAGCTCACACATGCACTGGCACATGCAAACAAAAGGTTTTCCTATCTTTACTAAGGATTTGGGACCAGAGGTCTAGCGAGAAGCCATGAAAGGGAAGTTCATGGTTGGGGTCTATATTAGTCTGCTCAGGATGCTGTAACAGAATACAATGCACTGGGTAGCTTAAACCACAAATATTTATTTCTCACAGTTCTGGGCAGTTCACGATCAAGATGCTAGCAGATTGGGTTTCTGGTGAAAGCCCTCTTCCGGGTATATAGACAGCTGCCTTCTTGCTTTGTCCTCTCATGGTGGAGGGAGAGAGAGCTTATGTGTGAGTAAACTCTCTGATGTCTTATGGGCACTAATCCCATCACGAGGGCCCCACCCTCATGACCTCATCGAAACCTAATTACCTCCCAAAGTCCCCACCTCCAAATACCATGGGGGTTAGAGTTTCAACATGTAAATTTTCAGGGCACACATTCAGTCCAAAAGAGGATACCTACAGATGTATTAATTGGAGAAGTGGAAGAACCTAGGAGAAGCCTTACTTTTAAGTGTGCAGACACTTCTTAAAGATATCAGGTCCATGCTATATAGCACAGGGAACTATATTCAACATCTTGTAATAACCTATAATGGAAAAGAATCTGAAAAAAGAATATAAATAAATAAATATATATATATATATATGTAACTGAACCTCTTTGCTGTACACTTGAAACTAACATTATAAATCAACTATACTTCAGTTACAAAAAAAAAAGTTGTACAAATCCCCACCCCCACCCCCCAAGAAAAAAAATCAGGTCCAGGACAGGGGAGGCACAGGTGATCCTTTCTATCATAATGTGGAACATCTCTGCACATTCAGTTTAATAGGATACATGCTCAAATCTAACAAACACATCTGAACAAATTTCATTTATTCATGTTAGGTGGAGGAATTCCCCTGTGGTTAAAGCCTCCCCAGGAACCACCACTAAGCTCCCAACATTTATTAAACTCAGAACCTGAATCATTAGCAACTGAGCCACTAGTTCCAATTTGCTTAAGGATAGTAAGGGTACCCTGTGTGTGAGGGGAACTATCCGCCTTTTATGTTTTGGATGTAGCAAAGAAAGAGCAGGCAAACAGAACAGCATTTTCATATTAAAAGAGTTTGGAAGGTTATATCTAGCCTCAGGGGTAACTAACAAACATTCCCATGTATATGACCCCTACTGAAAAAGAAGTGCTGCCTCTTCTTTCTTCCCTCAGTATTCAGGGTTGCCAAGCCTTTGGGGGAAATATTTTGTGCAACTTTTAATTTGTTTTTCAGTTGGATCACCCAAATTCTGAAGCTGAGCAGTTCTACCCGGAGAATGAATGAATCCTCTCTAGACTGTATATTGGAGAACTGGGTCCTTTTATTCCTAGATCATAGTTAAGAGAAATAGATCTATCTCAGGTAGATGGGAGTATCATATTCAAAAAGAGAGCTCTCCCCAAGGACCTCTCCCCCGTTCCTGTCGTTACGAATGTTCATTATGTTTCCTTTTGCTTACTGGCTCTATGTAAGGTACTGATGGGCAAGGGAAAGCAAAGGGGACAAGGGAAGAGAGAGAATTTTTGCCCCAAGGATCGTATAAATTAGTTGGAGAATGTATACACATGAAAACGTTTAGTAACAATTCCAGTCACTTGTGATTAAAAGCCAGAATAAATTGGAAGATAGTAAGTTTCTGTAGGACATGGTTAATCAAGTCAGAATCCCATGGAATGCTTGTTGAAACAGACTCCTGTGTCCTACCCCCAGAGTTCTGATTCTGTAGGTCTAGGGTGGGGCCCCATAACTTGGATTTCCAGTAAGTTCCCAGCTGGTGCTGATGCTGCTGATGTGGAGACTGATTACTAACTGCTGTTCTAGGAGATCAGGGAACAGAGAGGTGATGACAAAGGTATGATTGATGTGTATTGAGATGGTGCTTCCTGCCCCAAGTGCTGCAGTACCCACGCTTCTCTTTTCTGGCCCCATTTTAAGAGGACAGCTTGTAGCACTCTAAAATATCCACTTTTGATATCATGAGCAGAGAGCCTGCTTTTTCCTATAATTAGGTAATTCTCCACAAGGAGAGGAAATGTATACTGTCTTCTTGGCAACAGTAGAAGGAGAGAAACAGTATTCTTGGTTTTGTTTAGCCATTATTACTTTCTCTTTTACCATTCTCTTACTTCCAGCATTCACCCCTACATTCCCTAAAGTACATTAAGAATTTTTTTCTGCAGCCAAATGCAAATAGGAAACATTGTGTTTTTGGATTCACACCCAATTAAGCTAAAATTAGGAAAATGGAGAGGAGAAAAATTCAGAAGTTATGTAGGGTGAAGAGTTCAGACAACAAGCTTCCTTGCAAGGGCTTATTTGGTGCTTTTGAGAAGAACACTTGCTGACTATGTATATACATTCCTGGAGAAGACATGTAATAACAGTTTCCCATCCTCTAGAAGGGGGTTTGCCGTAATGTTTTACTGCAGCGAAGTGGTGGGAGGTTTCATTGCTATTAAGTTAGTATCAATTCAAATGATTCTATTCCCAAATATGTATTCCTACTACTTTGTATTACTTGGGAAACAGCATTCTGTAGTTTCTTTCTTCTTCTTTTTTTTTTTTAAAGCAAGAAATCTTTACTTAAATGCATTTGATGCCTTACTTAAATGCATGTGAAGTTTCTATCAAATACCACTACAAGCAGAATAAAAAATTTTCCTACAGTATCTCTGTCCTCTGCTAAAACCAGCTCTTAATCTGCCAATAACTTAAGGTTGATCTAATGAACTTGATTCTGGGCATTTTGAGCAGGAACACGTTACCACTAGTCCTTGTAGGGTCAGGCCACTCAAGATGGCTGTTCTCTGGCTCTCTACGTACGTCCCCTGCACGACAAGTGTCTGCTTCATGGTTACCCTACGTACAAGACTGACTTTGCTATGGACTTGCCCCAGGCCCCAGCTAGTGATCATTCTTATCAAAGGGGCGGTGAAGGGCGTGCCCCTCTACTGGTTTCCCTGGTAACCAGTGAGCCCACCTGACGTCAGTTCCCCTATAACTGGTAATTTCTCCTTACCCCTGGGAGTGGGAGCGAAGACTGCTACCATGTCCTGCCCGCTATTAGCCTCACATGGTGGGGTGTTGCTCCAGGACCTTGCTTCAGATGTGTAAGCTCCCCCATCTGTTAAACCATTGATGTCTCTGTTGCTGACTCCGGGCTCTTTCTTCAGTTTTGAAGCTGGGCAAGCATAGGCCTTGTAGGCCTGCGGGGTGCAGCCCAACAGTCCTACTCCCCTCCAACCCAGAATTTGCAGCTTTATCCCTTTGCTCCATTCTCTTCCAGTGATGCACATTCAACTCCCCAAATATAGTGATATTAGGATTTGGGGATATAGTGAAACTTGGTGTGTATTTCATAGAACAGTAGTTCTTTGTTTTCCTTTATGGTGATTTTTCAAATGCCTGCTTGCATGTGATTCTTAATACAGAGAGCAGCTTGTTATTTTTTTCCTACTTTTTCAGCAACATTTAAAAAATACCACTCTCTCTCTAAGGTAATGTTCTTCTATCTTGAAGCATACCAATGTGTACAACTAATCAGGCACTAAGGAGGACTGTACTGTTTTTTTGCAAAGGTTTTAACTACAGGACAATAATCTTTTGGATGTGAAGATGCATGTTACATGATGTCCATTACTTTTGCTGTATTTGTACTTCTAAGAAGGTTGAGGACCTGGTTCCAAGAAAGGGCACCATTTCTTTTAAATGTTTTCTTCCAATGTTTTTTTCATGATGAGGAAACGACTGAATTATACTGTCAATTTCTGGAAACTGAGTTACCAATTTTTCTTAATTTGGCAAGAGCATAGGAACAGAGGGTAGGGGAGGACAGTTGAGCCTGATTTGTACATAATTCTGTTCTTGACCTGTATCTTTTCAGAATAATTTTAAGACATTCCTCCCCTTCTTTCTTAAGATAGTAGAATCCTCCAACGTCATATGACTCATTCATCTCCAGTTTTCATTCTCTTAACACTAGAGTTTTAGTGATTTCAGAGTCTGCTTCCATTTTCAACTACTCTCTTGAGTGGTTTTTTGTTTTGTTTTTAATATTTATTCTTCCTTTTTCAGAGTTCTTGATACGAGTTTCCATGCTGGGGTACATATCCAATGACCTCACTCTCTTGTAGTTTTTGTCTTATCTCCCAAGATGCTTCTTGAACCAGTCAAGTAAATAATATATATTTGATATCATTAATCTTTGAACAGAGGGAAAGAGAAATAGAATCCATCTCATATACATGGTTGAATAGCACTTGAAAATTTGACCTTAATCTTAATTCCCCAAGATACATGAATAATGCTTTTACTACTAGTTGATATATTTCCTCTATCATTATTTTTAAGAGTAGACATCATCCTAAAGGACAGGAAGTATCTGATTTCTGAATTCTCTAGAACCTTTCCCAGGTTACCACATCTGGCCAAAAGTAAGCACTTAGTTGAAGTTTGAGTGAATGAATGAACAAACAATGGAACATCAAAAGCTTTGAGGAAAAGTATGCATATGTTAGTCATGGGTTCAATATGGTTACTAAACTATAATATCACAAAGGGTAGAACTTTTGGCTTCTTAATAATTAAAAAAAAATTTTATTAGACTTTATTTTTTAGAGCAGCTTTACATTTACAGCAGAATTGAGTGGAAAGTATAGAGATTTTCCATATACTCCCTGCTTCTGCACATGCATGGCCTCCCCCATGATCAACATCCCCCCGCTAGAATGGTACATTTGTTACAACTAATGAACCTACCCTGACACATCATCACTCAGAGTCCATAGTTTGCATTAGGGTTTACTCCTCAATGTTGTATATTCTGTGGGTTTGGACAAATGTATAATGACATGCATCCACCATAGTAGTATCATACAAAGCAGTTTCACTGCCCTAAAACCCCTGTGTGCTCTGCCTATTCATCCCTTCCTCCACCCGAACCCCTGACAGCCACTGATCTTTTTGCTGTCTTCATAGTTTTACCTTTTCCAGAATGTCATGTGGTTGGAATCATACAGTATATAACTTTTCCAGAATGGCTACTTTCACTTAATAATATACATTTAGGGTTCCTCCGTGGCTTTTCATGGCTTGATAGCTCATCTCTTTTTAGTGCTGAATAATATTCCACTGTCTGGATGTACCACAGTTTATTTATTTATTTACCTACTGAAGGACATCCTGGTTACTTCCAAGTTTTGGTGATTATGAATAAAGCAACTATAGATATCCACGTGCAGATTTTTGTCTGGACACAATTTTCAACTCCTTTGGGTAAATACAAAGTAGCACGATTGTTGCATTGTGTGGTAAGAGTACATTTAGTTTTGTAAGAAATTGCCTGTCTTCCAAAGTGACTATATGATTTTGCATTCCCACCAGCATTGAAAGAGTTCCTGTTGCTTCACATCCTCACCAGCATTTATCTGGTGTTGTCAATGTCCCAGATTATGGCCATTCTAATAGGTATATATTGGTATCTCATTGTTTTATTTTGTTTCCAAGTGTTTTTGTTTTTGAATAGATCTTTATTGGAGTATAATTGCTTCATAATACTGTGTTAGATTCTGTTGTACAACAAAGTAAATCAGCCATATGCATGCATATGTCCCCATATCCCCTCCCTCTTGAGCCTCCCTCCCTCCCTCCCTCCCTATTTGCATTTCCCTGAGGATGTATGATGTGGGGCATGTTTTTATATACTTATTTGCCATCTATATATCTTCTTTGGTGAGGTATCTATTAAGGTCTTTAGCCTGTTTTTAGTAGGATTGTCTGTTTTCTTATCGTTCAGTTTTAAGAGTTCGTTGTATATTTTAGTTGAGTCCTTTATCAGGTATATCTTTTGCTATTCTGGCGGTCTGTGGCTTGTGTTTTCATTCCCTTGAGCTTACTTTATCTTAATTTGACTAATTTTTGAATACATGGTATTGTCACTTTGTGTAAAATTTAAAAGGTATTGTATTAGTTTCTTAGGGTTGCCATACAGAGTACCACAAACTGTGGGTGGCTTTAAACAACAGAAATTTATTCTCTCACAGTTATGGAGGCTACCAGTCTGAAATCAAGGATGTTAGCAGGGCCTGCTCTCTCTGAAAGCTCTAGGGAAGAATTCTTCCTTGCCCCTTCTAGCTTCTGCTGGTTAGGTGATATCTTTGGTGTTCCTTGGCTTACAACTGTATCACCTCCGTCTCTGCCTTTGTCATCACATGGGCTTCTCCCTGTGCACCCCTCTGTGTCTGTATCCAATTTTCTCTCTTCTTATAAAGACATTAGTCATTGGATTAGGGCCCACCTGAATCCACTGTGACCTCACGTTCACAGATATTGGGGATATTAATACTTGATCATCTCTCTTTTTAGGGGACACAGTTCTATCCATACAGATGTAAAAGTGTGTAAATGAAAAGTTTCCCTCTCTTGCTGTCCCCAGGTCACCCAGTTGCCCTCCTCAGAGGTTACCAGTGTTATTTTAGTTTGCTTTAAATAGATGCATCTAGTCTAAAAATGATAACGGGGGAAAAGTCTCATTTGCTCCTTGAAGAGTCAGTCTTTTCTCATCTGTTTCATTCATCAAAACTTCCTGATTTTAGTCATCACATTTGTCCCATGTCCTCGCCTGGGTTCAGCAATGGGGAAGAAAAGATGAAATGTTCAAGTACAAACTAAATACTGTGAGCCTATATTAATAATTGAGTGAAACATATTCTATATCCATGTGTCTCCCTCATTAAATGTCAGACATTGTGTGGGTAGCACTTAATCACTCACTTGCTGGCACAAAGTAGATTGTTGCTAGTTTTAAATACTAGTAACATTAAATCCTCCAGTATTTGGTTGTGAGATTTCTTATTTAAATATGTTATTAAATGGTTTTGAAATGAATTTGTTGCTATGTATTGTATGTATGTATTGTGAAAATGATGCTGTTAAAATAAGTCACAGCTATATTGAATTAGATGAAATTTATGAAGGATAGTTTTGTTCATTGATATAAAACAAAATATGTGTTAATATCCTGTACCTTCTAAAAATATAAAATATATATACAAACACTGTATAATGCTGCATAGTAGCATATTAAATGCTCTGCAGAGTCCTGAAGTAAGCAACCAACGTGTCTAACTTTTTTTAGCCTACAGTTTCCCATAAAGCTATTTTTTTAAAGAAAACAATTATGCCTCTCATTACTATTATTTTCCAGAATATGCTTGGAGAAATAAAGGTTTAAAAGCAGAAGGTAGAGTTAAAACATTGAGTCAGAAGCCAGGCAATGAATTAGGGCAGAAAGATAGAACTTTTATGCTGCCTGTGTCCAATAGGAGGAGACTTATGTTCTTTTTGTTGCCATAGGAACCACTGCCGTGCTGTCTAAGAGGTGGTAAGGCGATGGAGGATAGGAGAAAGAGCCTGGGTTTTAGGATTAGACAGATCTGGTGTGAATCCCAACACTGCCATGTACTAGTTATGTGACCTTAGACAAATGGCTACATTTTTCTTTACCTATATAGGGGAAAGACGTAGTTCCTATCTCTGAAGAATCTACCATCTAATTTGAGGATGAGATTAGCAGAACTATGGTCATGTAACAAGACTATGATTACTGCTTTAAGAGATATACACAGTGGTTGGGGTTATATTTTAAAGGAGGTAGAAGCCAGCCAATTGTGGACAATCTGGAAAGGCTTCATGGAGGAGCTAGCATTTAGATAGGCAGGTCTACAGGAGTTAGTAAGACTGACATTTGGAGACCTAATAGTGGGGAGCATATTCCAAGCAGAGCAAAAAGCAAGATCAAAGGTTTGGAGATGGGAAAGAAAAGACATTTAAGGAATAGCAAGTGGCCTTAGTTCTCCAGAGTAGCAATTAAGCAGCCATTTTGCTTTGTGACCTGTGTGTTGTAAGGGACCCGGTGGCACAGATAGTTTTAGCAATGCTGTCGGTGGCTTTTGAGTAGACTAATGCGTTTAGTAATCACTATGGCACCATTACCAAGTAAATAACCTTGTACTTGAATAAAATTTGGTTTTTGCTGGATGTTCTTAAAAATGTGGTCACGCTACTAAAGTGCCCATACACATAATAGAATCTGGCACAGAGCCCCCATACAATGGAATTGGGCCATTTTCTTAAATATTTCAGGGTTTCTAAATTATCTTCCCAAATTAGTGTTGAGGGAAAGCTTAATAGATAAATACAGTTTTAACACCACTAAATAAGGTAAAACAGATTTCTTTACTCTTAACATTGGAAAGTTTACTGCGCCAATGTGCAGAGTCCTGTGGAGGGAGATTTAATGTGTAGCATTCCCTGAGCTTATAGGACCTCAGAACCCTTTGTTCCCCGATTTTATATTAACATCTCCCCAAGATGTTCTCTTCCAGTCATCAGGGTCAGTATTCTTATTACCTGTGGAGCTTTGTCAAAAGCAGATGCTCTACTTATCCTTTCCCTTACCTGTATCCCCTTCCAGCATATCAGACTTTTGGCAGGGCAGGGGTGAGACAGGCACTCAGAAGGTTAGGAGCATGTGGGCTCTGGCAGTCCTGCTATCTCCTGTCCACGCCTCCAGCCTCCACTGCCTGTCTCCACCCCTTCTCTGACCAGACCTAAGGTATCATAAATCATTCTGTCAGTTGCATGAACAGTTAAGGCTCACTCTCCTAATCCCTAATTGCTAAACTTTTATAAGAAAAAACTTAGTAAAAAGTTGTGGAGGGACTTCCCTGGTGGTGCAGTGGTTAAGAATCCACCTGCCAATGCAGGGGACACGGGTTCAAGCCCTGGTCCAGGAAGATCCCACATGCCACGGAGCAACTAAGCCCGTGTGCCACAGCTACTGAGCCCAAGAGCCACAACTACTGAATCCCAGTGCCACAGCTACTGAACCTCACGTGCCTAGAGCCCGTGCTCTGCAACAAGAGAAGCCACTGCAATGAGAAGCTGCAATGAAGAGTAGACCCTGCTCACCGCAACTAGAGAAAGCCCGCGCACAGCAACAAAGACCCAACACAGCCATAAATAAATAAATAAATTTATTTATTTATTTTTTTGTGGGGTACGTGGGCCTCTCACTGTTGTGGCCTCTCCCGTAGCGGAGCACAGGCTCTGGATACACAGGCTCAGCAGCCATGGCTCACGGGCCCAGCCGCTCCACGGCATGTGGGATCCTCCCGGACCAGGGCACGAACCAGTGTCCCCTGCATTAGCAGGTGGACTCTCAACCACTGCGCCACCAGGGAAGCCCTAAGTCATCTTTAACCTTCATTGTTGTTTAGGACAATATACGATACTTGGAGGACATTTTAGCTGAGTTATGTAATTTGTTTCGTAAATTTTGCCAAAGTAAAATTATTATGGGCCTTGGATAATCATTGTAGCAAATACTTCTAGCACCTGTACAAACATTACACTGAAACTCTATTGCCATTTTAATATCTCCAGCGTTACAAGAAAGAGTTAGATTGCTTTCTGTTTCTTTTCCAAGTACTTATGAGTGTATCTTCAAGGTGTGGGAGATACGTGAAAATACACTTTGAAAGAGTGAAGTTCTATTTAAGTATTGGGTGTTATATTGGTTTCATGGAGCTTGACTTACCTGTTCTGTGTGCATTTTAGGTTTTCACATGTACAAGTTTTATAATATTCTATTAAGGGAAAATGGCTCATGTAGTCTTTTGAATTCCTTGACATATGTCCAAACGTTTGGTAATTAATAGACTCAATTAGAGAAGAAGGACCCATAAATATTATCCAGTTGAATCACTTCATTTTTCAGATCAGAAACAAAGACCTAGAGAGGTGAGGTACCTTGCCCAAGATTACAAAGCCAGTTAGTTAGTGGTGGAGCTGAGATAGGAACCATCTAATCCCCAGATCCCTGGCTTATTATTCATTCTTCAGTCCAGTAGATGTGGAATCTTATTTAGCAACAAGGCGAACAACCACAAAGGATGTTGGCTTTGCCCATTTTGTTAGTATACCTTTCTTTTTCCTTTTCTTTCTTCTTTTTTTTTTTTGCATAAAAAATATACTCAACGAATAACAAATCTGCCTTCAGGAGATTTGCTTTTCCCATAATCAAGCATCATGATCAATTTAGAAGTATGGATCTAATGATTTTGAAAGTCTAGATTAGTATGGTATTGTAATTCACTTCATAAAACCTTGTTAACTTATTTTCTTTTTTTATTCTTTTTGCTAAACTACATGTCTTCTATTTTTTTCTCCTATGTCTTTTATTATTACTGTGCCTTGGGGAAGAAAAGGCAATTTTCATAGCTTCTATCTGATGTTACATTCACATTATTGCTTAAGAACAGGGGTTAGATGTGTCTTGGGACCTTGCTGTGTACAGCCTCTTTGAACTTTGTCCTCACTTTGGTGAGCCTGGTGGGAAAAGCTCTTCATTTGTCATTTTGAAGACCTGTCCGAGTTCCTGCAGTGCTACTCTTCACCTGTGGTTTTCATTTGGGTCCTCACTATGCCTTCTGAATCTGTTTTGTGAAAGACCAATGGGAATAATAGTTATCCATTCTGTATCTTAGAATGTGACACTCATAGCTTTTCTGAGAAATTTATAAAAGAGTGCCTTGTTTTGTTTGGGGCTCTTCATCCTTTGGGTATGTTGTCTCAGTAGGGACATCAAGAGTGTCACCCAAACCCCCAATATCTGTTAAGGAAGAAGAAGAGGGAGAGAAAATGCTTTATATAAATTGACAGTGTAAAGTGGTCTAATATTGTTAGTACGACACCCCTACCCCCCAACCAAAGTTTTTTAATTGCTATGTTAGGACCAAGACATTGCTTCATTCTGCTCTTTGCTGTCCTCTCTTATCTTTCAACATCTTGCCCTTCCCTGAAGTCCCCTCTCTAATGCTGCTGTTTCTTTAAGCTTCTCTGATTCACCTCTCCCCTCCCACATTAGGTTGAGTATCATAGTTATTATTATTATTATTTTTAAAATTTAGTCCAGAACTAGACTGAAAATTCCTTCAGGGACTGATTTCATGAAACATCTAGGAGAAAATTGCTCAGTAATATTTGTTAGATTGATTTCGGGGGAAAATGCATTTTTTATCATTGTTTCTGAATTCCTTCCGTATAATGTTACTTTGACTTATTTACCTAGAGTTAAGCAATAGTGTGGGGAAAAATATCTTTAACTTCCAATGCCTTTCAGTATATTAACTGGAAGTTCAGAGGTTGAAAAAAAATAGTGGTAATTTAGAGGATTATAGTTTATTTATAAATCAATTCAGCTGTACTTTTTAAATTAAAAGCTTAAATTTTAAATCTTATTTTTCATTCATGTTTTTCTTTTTTCGCTAGTGATCATATTTAAGTTTCAAAGATACATTTGAATCTTGGGCAAATAATTCCTCAAAAATTATATTTATTTATTTATTATTATTATTTTTTTGCGGTACGCAGGCCTCTCACTGCTGTGGCCTCTCCCGTTGCGGAGCACAGGCTCTGGACGTGCAGGCTCAGTGGCCATGGCTCATGGGCCCAGCCGCTCCACGGCATGTGGGATCTTCCCGGACCGGGGCACGAACCCGTGTCCCCTACACTGGCAGGCGGACTCTCAACCACTGCGCCACCAGGGAAGCCCTATATTTATTTTTTAAAAGGAACTTTACTTCCATTTACTCATCGGAAATCAATTCTTAGGATAAAAATGTGTTATCTTGAAGATTGATGACATGTTTAAGATGGTAACCTTCCTACCCCCTTTAAAAAGTAAGTATAGGAGCCATTGTGAGCAATGACGCTTCACATTTCATTTTCCACTACCAGAGTGTTTTAAAATGACAAAAATCATTCTTTACAATATTATGGTCAAAAAGAAAAGATATTTATTGGCTGAGAGCCTTGTGTTTCTGATAGCTTTGTCTGGAGTTATGAAGGAAATTTTGACAGAATCGTAACTCAAGTTGACATTAATGGGAATCACTTCATTATGGTCTTGTCCAGCCTTATTAGGTCATTTCAAAATTTTAGATAATCAGATGGCTCCATGACCAAGTAGAAAGAGTGCTTTATTTTTTGTGTTTTAACCGTTGGGTGCTCACAATGAGTGTAGCTTTATGCGCACCCTTTCTTTGACTGTTAACACCTCTTATACCTGTGATGATTACTAGTCTAGTCACAGTGAATGGCTGACATTTCTATTTTTATTGACTTTTGTAGAGATTCATTATCAGATGATGCCTCTGAAGTCTCTGACTAGATAGTCCCTGTTTGCTTTTCTTAGTCTTCTGCAATGACCCCACCATGCACCTCTGGAGTGGAGGTGGTCTTTACCTTCATCCTAATATAAAGGAATGTGGAGTGGAGCAAAGAGACCAAGAGAGCTCAATGTTGGCATTGGCTCTGACAGCTAATGAGCTTTAAAGCTTTGAGCAAATGACTTCTCCTCTCCAGACTTCATTTTCCTGATTTGGAATATGTGGGTTATATTAGGTGATCTCAAAGATCCCTCTGACTCTAAGACTCTATAATTCATCAAAATTCATCTGCTAGAATGGCACTGTGATAATTAGATAGACTGACAGCTGGGTACAGGGAAATGGCAGAGCTAAGAGCTCCAGTCTGTACTATCCCTGGTGAACATTCATCTTTGCATATTTTAATAACAATATTTTCAGCATCCCACCTCCACCCAATCACTCACTTAGCAAGAATCTTTCTCCCCCTTAACATTTTACAACTGTGTAATTTAATGAAATGCATTAGTACCAACAAAATGGAGTAACAGTGATATTTTAATACCTTTAATATTTCTAGGATTTGGGAAACCAAGTGAAAGATTTTTTAGCTTTGACTTTTAAGGAAGAAAAGAAATCACCTGTCTTTACTTAATGGAGGAAAAAAGATCTCCAATAAAGAAAATGCCTCAGAATTATCGTTCCCTTCACGCTTGCTCCTCTTTTGGCATTCAGGACCTCATGTGTAAGCATAATAGGAAGGTGACACATTAAATGAAAGGTCATTCTAAAAAACAAAGTGTAGACAAAATTGCTTTACTCTCAGGGATAGTGGTGAAGTAAAAACCAAGATAATAGCTTATTCATAGCTAATATTTGGAGATATTTCTTAAGTCCAGAAAGGTCAGAGGGAAATCCAGCAAAATGTCAACACTGTTTGTCAGGTGGGAAGACTCAGTGTCTCCTGAGGAATTTAATTTATATTAATGAGGAGTGAGACCTGCCTAGGGCTCTCTCAGAGATTGCTCTGGTGCCAATTTTAATGATCTAACTTCATGAAAAGGTTTCCTAACAAATTATTCAGCAAGACAACCTCATCTGAGATTGTTTTTTAATCCTGAGGCCTCAGTTACTCTGACCCCTGTTGAACCACAGTCACATACTGGGGCAGAGTTTTGAGGACCTGCCTCACTAAATTGATAGCTTGCTCTCATTTCTCGTCCTTGTTGGGTTATTCAGGGGACCAGGCTAACCCAAGTGAGATTCTGACAGTGCAGTTCTAATTCAATTCAGCAGACATTGATGAAGACCTATAATTGAGGCAATATGGGAGTGATGACAAGAGCTACTATTTATGTGCACTTAATATATGCCGGACTCCCTACTAAGTGTCTTGTATTTCCAGTTTCTAATCTTTACAACAGCTGTACAGAATTAGAGATGTGCGGAAGGAGACTCAGAGATGTTAAGTAACTGGCCGAACCAGATTTGATAGGTATGTTTGGCTCCAGTAGCCATGGTTTTCCACTATTTACCTATCCCTTAGGTTTTTCCTTTATTCATCTAACTTCTCAGTCTTCCCCGTAGCTTCCCTTTATCTAGCACTGGATATGTTTCAGATGTTGTGCTTGGTGTTTTATTCTGTAAACCTGCTAAATAGATGATACTAGTTCTACTTACAAGTGAGAAAGGAGGCCTAGAGGGTTAAGCATGTTGCCCCAAGTCATACAGCTAGAAAATAGCAGGGCTAGGATTCTAACCTAGGTCTACCTGACCTTCCAAACCTATGCTCTTACCATTAGAGACAGTGACTCCAACTGTGCTGTGCCCTGAGTTGGTAGAAGTATGATGAGAGCATGGTCCCTCTACTGTAGTAGCAGGAAGTCCACTGGGTTGAGGTGGACATGAACTCAAGTGTCTGTAAAGCCAAGCAGAATGATATAAATGTGAAATTAAGTGATTTTTAAAAAGGTACTTGAGAAGTACAGAGTTAGGAAAATTAATGTCAAATAGAAGGTCTAGAACTGTTTTGCTGATAAGCTGGAGGCATTTAATGAATTGGATTTCAAACTACAAAGAATGAAAGGAGACACATTTCAGACCAAGGAATTAGCTTCCCCTTGAGTATAGCTTTGGCTGCTTTCCTTAGATTTGAGAGTATAATGTTTTTATTATTAATTTCAAATAGTTTGATTTAAATTTTTCTCAGTGGCTCCTGACTTATTTTCTAGTATCAAAATCTTTAATCGGTTAGAATTTTTGTTATCTGTTTAGCAGTTTTGATTTGTATGTCTTTGGGTCAGAGAACATCACTGAACCATTCTTAGTTTAGGAATTTATTAAAGTTTTCTATGTGGCTTATTAAATGATCAGTTTTTGGAAATATTCCATGGATATTTGAAAAGAATATTCAAATGTAGATGAATTTTCTAAAGAGTCAAAAGTACAAACTTGTTTATTAATCAGGTTTATTAATTGGATTATTCTGATTTTGTGATTATTATAGCTTCTTAGATTATACCTGTTATCAGAGTAAAATATCTATCTTTGCTCCACTTAATTTTATTTTGCTTTAAATTTACAGTATTATGAATATTGTCATAGTTAATCTTTGTATACCAGATACATTGTGGCCACGCTTTTGTGTTATTTGGTTTTAGGGTTGTCTTTTATATTAACTGCTCTCTACTCAGTCAGATGGTCTTTTAAAAAATTTAACCAATTAACATTTGTTTTGATTACTGATATGATAGGTCTAATGCCTGCCATTTTATTTGTGTTTTCTGATACTTTTTTGGTGTGCTTTATTTTAGCTCCCTTTTCTCTTTGACTTTATTAATTTCTTTTAAAATGCTTGAAAATTATATATTCTTTTACTTTTCTACTAGTGGTGGGCTTTTAATCAATATATATATACTTTATAAATATCAAAATAAAAAATATCTGTAACCTCTAAATGAACATATATTTAGCATGCTTTAATTTATCTTTTCTTCTTGCCCCTTTTCTGCAAAACTTCAAATATTTTATAGAAATAATCTTAAATTTTATTTCCACATCACTATACATACAGGTGTATTTAACCTATATGTCTCTGTTTTTTCTTCTTTAAAAATTTTTTTTATTTTAAATTATATAAACGTTTACAGCTACAGTATAATAATTACATATATTTAACTTTGAGCTTTATTGGATTCATTGCTCACAACTATTTCATACCTGTTATAACATCCATTTCTTGAGTTTTATTTTTTAAAATTAATTAATTTTTGACTGTGTTGGGTCTTCGTTGCTGTGCGTGGGCTTTCTCTAGATGCGGTGATTGGGGGCTACTCTTCGTTGCGTTGTGCGGGCTTCTCATTGCGGTGGCTTCTCTTGTTGCGGAGCACGGGCTCTAAGCGCAAGGGCTTCAGTAGTTGTGGCCCGCGGGCTCAGTAGTTGGGGCTCGCAGGCTCTAGAGCGCAGAATCAATAGTTGTGGCGTACGGGCTTAGTTGCTCCATGGCATGTGGGATCTTCCCAGACCAGGGCTCAAACCTGTGCCCTCAGCATTGGCAGGCAGATTCTTTTTTTCTTTTCTTTGTTTTTTTTTTTTTTTGCGGTATGCGGGCCTCTCACTGTTGTGGCCTCTCCCATTGCGGAGCGCAGGCTCAGCGGCCCGGGCTCACAGGCCCAGCCGCTCCGCGACATGTGGGATCTTCCCGGACCGGGGCACGAACCCGTGTCTCCTGCATCGGCAGGCGGACTCTCAACCACTGCGCCACCGGGGAAGCCCTGGCAGGCAGATTCTTAACCACTGTGCCACCAAGGAAAGCCTCTTGAGTTTTAAATTTGGATTAATTTGTCATTCGGCTGCAGCATTCCCTCAAGTAATTTTTCCAGAAGGGATAAATGAGTAGACAGTATCATTGGTATCACCAGTGACTTTGATATCGCTATACCTTGCAATTAATTCTTTTTGTGCAGCTTACTTAAGCTCTCTGTAGCAACTGACAAATGATCGCTTTCTCTTGTTTCATTTGGCTTCTAAGATGCATGCCACTTTCTTTTGATTCTCCTTTGAGCTTACTGGATATTACTTCTTTGCTAGTTTTTCTTCATCTCCCCAGTCTTTTTATACTGAGATGTCCCAGGGCTCATTCCTCAACTCTCTTTTTTTCTGTTTACTCTCATTCCTTAGGTGATCTCATCCAGGTTCATGGCTTTCAATGTCATCCATATAAACCCAAAGTTTACCTCTTTAGCTCAGCCTCTCCTGTGAATGCCCATCTCCCATTGTATACTTGATATCTCAAACATAACATGCCCCCAGACTGAAAACCTGAACTTTCCTATGTATTACTCATTTTATTAAGTGGCAAGTCTAACATTCCAGTGCTCGAGCCAAAAAACATTGGAGTTATCCAGTTCATCAGGCAAAATAAAATCTGAGGTTTTACATTTAGGTCTTTAAATCCATTTTGAGTTTATTTTTGTGTATGGTGTTAGGAAGTGTTCTAATTTCATTCTTTTACATGTAGCTGTCCAGTTTTCCCAACACCACTTATTGAAGAGACTGTCTTTTCTCCATTGTATATTCTTGCCTCCTTTATCAAAGATAAGGTGACCATATGTGCGTGGGTTTATCTCTGGGCTTTCTATCCTCTTCCATTGATCTATATTTCTGTTTTTGTGCCAGTACCATACCGTCTTGATTATTGTAGCTTTTAGTATAGTCTGAAATCTGGGAGCCTGATCCCTCCAGCTCCGTTTTTCGTTCTCAAGACTGCTTTGGCTATTCGGGGTCTTTTGTGTTTCCATACAAATTGTGAAGTTTTTTGTTCTAGTTCTGTGAAAAATGCTATTGGTAATTTGATAGGGATTGCATTGAATCTGTAGATTGCTTTGGGTAGTAGAGTCATTTTCACAATGTTGATTCTTCCAATCCAAGAACATGGTGTAAGGCCAGACACTGTAAAACTCTTAGAGGAAAACATAGGCATGCTATGACATAAATCACAGCAAGATCCTTTTTGACTCACCTCCTAGAGAAATGGAAATAAAAACAAAAATAAACAAATGGGACCTAATTAAACTTAAAAATAAAAAAAAAAGCCCCAAAACCTTGAGGTTATGAAATTCATTGGAAAGTCTTGTAGGCTCTACCTTCCAGAATATATCTACAGTTAGACACCTCCTTGATTACACCACCTAGTCTAAGCCACTACCATCTATTGCTATTTTTGCATAGCCTCCTAGCTGTTTCTTCTTCGACCTTTGGCTCTCTACAGCCCATTCTCCACAGCAGCCAGTCAGCATCTATTTCCACTAGAAGTCGACATCCTTGTAATGGGCTACAAGATCTGTACCTACCCTACTCTAAACTCATCTTCCCCTAAAACTCTCCTCCTCACGCAGTCATCTCTAGTCACACTGATCTCCTTGTTGTTGTTCTTTCACAGCAAGCATATATCAATATTTATTCCCAGGCCTTTGCACTTGCTCTGCCTTCCGCCTGAGTGCTTTCCCCCAGATTTCACTTCCTTCTGGTCTCTGCTCATAGGTCACCTTATTTCCAGTGCTTGGACCGTGTCTCATGAGTTGTAGTTCCTTAATACATATTACGGATGTCTGTGTATCATTGAAAAGTGATTTTTATCATGACTGGTGTAAAATTTTATGTCCTTTTTTTCCCCTTAGAACTCTGATCAGACCAGTTTTTAAGAATCTTTTGTGGAAAACTGTTCATCTTATTTCATAGGGTGTGAGGAAACTCTTCTGTGCTTGTTTTGGATAAGTTTGATCTCATTTACTCATATTTTCCAAAAATTTCCTCAGAATTGATTTTTCAATGCTATATTTATGCTTATAATTATTGTCTTATTTTCATAGGATTTCTTAGAAGGGTGGGAGGTAAATGTATAGCTCAATTCTGAATCTTTAAAAGAGAAATACATAAAATGTGTTTGGATTTAACCAATTCCAAACATATCTATGCATTTGAAAAATTAAATATTTCTCAGAATGTGTATGTTTGTTTTAATTTGTTAAGTCTAATGACAATGCTTGGTGGTGTGCATGGATTTTCAGAACCTTTTGCAAGAATTCCCCAACCCTGGAATTTGAAACCATTGCTATGAATATATAGTAGAAACACAGTTGTTAGGAATGGTAGAAACATAGTTCCTAGGTGGTATCTCTTAGGAGTAGAGTGTTTTAATCTTCTTGTTTCATACTCCAAAACCATCTTAGGTATTTCCCGGATAATATCTTAGAAAATTCAGGGTAAGGAACACAGGTACAGGAAAAAAGAAGGAAAGGCAGCTCTTCAGAAATGTTATAAAGATAACATTTTCCTTCATTTTCTGGAGACTATAGAAAAAAATGGTGATAAGAGAGCTTGAAAGGCACTGTTAGAACAGTTCACATAGCTCACATAGTATGTGAATTGTACCTATTTGTGACACCTATTTTACCTTTCCATCTTTGTTGTTATTGTGTTTGTGTGTGTGTGTGTGTGTGTGTATATGTATGTATGTGTTTGTGTGTGTGTATATATACACGCACACACACACACACACACACACACACACACACACACATATATATATATATAGCCAGTGTTCTGCATTGGCTAGATTTCTGGAGACAGTTCACACTCAAACTGTTTTGTGATGCCGAGAATTTAAATAGTAATTTTTTGCATGCTTTGTGATTTTTCTGAAGATGAAATTAGCATGTCCTAAAAATGAAGTTTGGAAGGAGACAGCTCTTTTTTTAAAAAACGAATTTTATTTATTTACTTTTTTTACACATTTAGTTTCTTTTCCAACATTTTTAGATTCAATCATCAGATGCAGAAGACATTTTTATATTTGTGTGGATAACCTTGAGTTGCATCTCTCCCGTGTTACTTGTTGATGCTCCTTCCTCTTCTGCCCTTCATGTATATACCATTTAAGGCTTTTACGTTGCTAGGCTAACACTGAATACCAAAGTCTGCAAAGTTAGAGAACTGAGGGGCTTTAGATAACATTTCACTTGCTCTGAAAAGAGAGAAATCATGAAAGAAAGGGCATGGATTCTGGAATCAGACAACTGGAGTTTGGACTCATCCCTGCTATCTGTGAACTCACTTGTCGGACATTGGACAAGTTAATTAACATTTCTATTAACCTTTCTAAGTCTTACACATCTGTTAAAAGGTGAATAATATACCCACTTTGTTAGACTGTTGTGAAGACTGGAGACAATGTATATGAAATTCATTGCCTAAGGTAAGGTACGAAATAGTAGGCATGTTGGGTTCTCTAGAGAAGCAGAATCAATAGGAGTGTGTGTGTGTGTGTGTGTGTGTGTGTGTGTGTGAAGGGAGTGTGTGTGTGTGTGTGTGTGTGTGTGTGTGTGTGTGTGTGTGTGTGTATGTGTATTGAGACTAATTTTAAGGAATTGACTCATGTGATTATGGGGGCTGGAAAGTCCAAAACCTGTAGAACAGGCCAGCAGCCTGGAAACTTAAGCAGGATTTCTATGTTGTCTTGGGAAAGAATTCCTTCTTCTCTGGGGAGATTGTTTATGCTTTTTAGGCCTTCAGCTGATTAGATGAGGCCCACCACATTATTGAGAGTAATTTTCTTTACTTAAAGTCAACTGATTGTGATGTTAATCATATCTACACAATATTTTCACAGTGGCATCTAGACTAACGTTTGACCAGACAACTGAGCACCATAACCTAGTCAAGTTGGCATATAAAATTTAACCATCTTAGTAGATATTTAACAAATGGTAGCTATTTTTTTAAAATAAATTTATTTATTTATTTATTTTTGGCTGCATTGGGTCTTTTTTGCTGTGCGCGGGCTTTTTTCTAGTTGCAGTGAGCGGGGGCTACTCTTTGTTGCCGTGCACGGGCTTCTCATTGCAGTGGCTTCTCTTGTTGCAGAGCACAGGCTCTAGGCATGCGGGCTTCAGTAGTTGTGGCTCACGGGCTCTAGAGCGCAGGCTCAGTAGTTGTGGCACATGGGCTTAGTTGCTCTGCGGCATGTGGGATCTTCCTGGACCAGGGCTTGAACCTGTGTCCCTGGCACTGGCAGGTGGATTCTCAACCACTGTGCCACCAGGGAAGCCCCATAGCCATTGTTTTTAAGGGTGATATTTTCTATTACTTTGATTATCATTTTTTAATTCACTAAATATTTATTAAACGTTTACCATATATCAGGCACATGTTAGGTATATGTGGTGGGGGAGGATAAATAAGGATAAGATATGCCACTTGTTCTGTAGGAGTTTATATTTTAATGGGAGAGACAGCAAGTCAAAGAGAAATTATAATATACTAGGAATTACGGATAGATATATAACACTATAAAATATATATGCATGCTATTGGTATATATTTATATTCATACCTATGCTTATGTTTATCTTTATCAAATTCCATATATCCATCCATCATCCATCCACTCATCCATTCATCCATTTAATTAGCCAGGCCTTGTTTCCATCTTTGCCCTGTTTTGGAGGGAAGAAAAACATTGTCTTGGATGAACCTACTGTGGATAAGCAATGGTCAATGTCAGTGCAAAAATGAACTCCAACCATTATTATAGTGTGTCAGGCAGCTATGTGGTTTACAAAGGTATTGCGAAGACCCTCTTCAAAAGCAATGCATGAATAAAACACTTTTCCTATGTGTACCAAGGCTAAAGCTCTACTTCTCTATGGGTTTTATTCTGTACTGTTAAATTATGGCTCATCCATATGATAAAATATTATGAAGTTATTAAGTCATTCTAAAAGAATATTTAAAATTCTTACAGTTTGTTAGGTAGGCAAAAATTAATATAAAATGTTATTTATATGCATTGAAAATGACTGGAAGGGAATATATCAAAAAGTTCACAGTAACTATTTTCAGGTGGAGGGATTATAGTTGGTTTTGACTGACTGTTTTATATGTTTTTGTGTTTCTTAAATTTTTTAATATGAATGTCTATTACTTTTTTACCTTTTTTTAAAAAATTGTAGGGCTTCCCTGGTGGTGCAGTGGTTGGGAGTCTGCCTGGCAATGCAGGGGACACGGGTTCATGCCCCGGTCTGGGAAGATCCCACATGCTGCGGAGCGGCTGGGCCTGTGAGCCATGGCTGCTGAGCCTGCGTGTCCAGAGCCTGTGCTCCGCGATGGGAGAAGCCACAGCAGTGAGAGCCCTACATACCGCAAAAAAAAAAAAAAAAAAAAAAAAAAAAAAAAAAAAAGAAGAAAAATAATTGTAGTAAAATCCCTTGTATGTGATAACTTACTTCTCTCTTGCTTCTTTCAAGATTCTCCTCTTGTCTCTGTCTTACTGAAGTTTGATTAAAATGTGTTTCAGTGTGTGTCTCTTTGAGTTCATCTTACTTGGAGTTTCTTGGGTTCCTTGGCTGATTATATTCATGTCTTTCATCAAATTTGGGAAAATTTGAGCTATTATTTCTTCAGATATTCTCTCTGCCCCTTTCTCTCTCTCTCTTCTACTTCTGAAACTCCCATGATGCATATGTTGTTCCACTTGATGGTATCCTACCGGTCCCTTAGGCTCTGTTCACTTTTCTGTAATCTTTTTTCTTTCTCTTCCTCATCTAAATAATTTTCATTGTCTTGTCATCAGGATCAGTAATTCTTTTCTCTGCCTGCTCAAACCTGCCTTTTGAATCCCTCTAGTGAATTTTTCATTTTGATTGTTGTACTTTTTAGCTACTGAATTTCTTTTTGGTTTCTTTTTAGGTTTTCTGTCTCTTTATAGATATTTCCATTTTATTCCCACATCCTTTTCTTGACTTTCTTCACATCTTCCTTTAGTTCTTTAAGCATCTTTAGGACAGTTGTTTTCAAGTCTTTATCTAGTATATCTTCTGTTAGGTTTCTTTCAGGTTCAGTTTCTATTGATTTGTTATTATTTTTTCCTTTAAATGGGCCGTATTTTCCTATTTCTTTGAATGCCTTGTGATTTTTGTTGTTTGTTGTTGTTGTTGAACACTGGACATCTGAACCTAATAATGTGGTAACTCAAATCAGATTCTCCCCTTTCCCAAGAGTTTGCTGTTTTTTTGTTATTGTTTTGTTTGATAGTTGTAGGCTGTCTCTTTGCCAAGGATCATCAGGAGATATAAACGTAATGTCTTCTTAGGTCTTTTCTGAGCCTCTCCCTGGGCATGTGCAGTCACTTTCTAATTTTCCCTGTGTTTTTTAATGCCCTAGTTCTTAATGTCTGGCTTCCAAAAGAGGAAAAAGTTAAAAATGAAGGGGGGAAAAGGTTGCTAGCCCTTTAAAATCCCCCCAAAAGTCACTTCTGCTGGAGGGGGAGTGGCTTACAAGAATGGGGAGAGATGCAACAACAATGGCTGCCCAACTTTTTGTCTGCACCTCTGTGATCTTAAGCAGCAATCAGCAATCAGTCCACAGATCCCCAATATTTGGAAGACAAGGTTCTTTTTTCTCACCCTAACTCCCACAAGCTGTGTGTAAGCTGTTTCAGGAACAGGTGTACAGCTGCCGGCCATGTGACTGGGGGTGAGAGATGGGCAAGTGTTACTATGTTAAGAGATGAAATTGATTCTGCAAGTCTTCCTCTAGAAATTACAATTCTTCAACAGAGTCTAGAGTTCCAAAATAGTTATTATATCAGACAGATTCTGCTGGTGCAATTATTGTCTAGGTGAAGAGCCCGATTCCTGGTGCCCCTACTCTGCCATTTTATCAGAATTCTCTCCTATTACTTGTATATCAGAAAAAAATATATGGAATTGAAGGGGAGCAGTTAAGTTTCTTTGATGTAATATATGGTTAAGCAAAATACACAAGTTTGTATAAAATAATGTGAAAACTACCCATATTTACAAATTGTCTTCGTATTTAAGTATTGCAGCATTTGGCATTACTAAATTCAGAAAAGGAAAGATAGGCACCATGTATAAATTTTCATGAGATTTTTGAACTGACAGTAATGGATAAAAGAGAGGCTGCTTACCAAAAGCTAATGAGCTTTATTAAGAAACTTGTTGTTTAGAGTTTATAGGAAAAATGGATAATGAAAGGCTCTATCTTTCACTTTATAATGAAAGGATCTCTCGGGTATTATAAGATTGTTTTGTAGTGAATGAATGAAAGCCAGATAGAAAGATAACTGGGTATTATGTGAATGGATTAGAATTTGTTTGGCTGTTGGTTATCTACCCCAACCCTCCTGGGTAGGGCGACAGTGGGGATAGTGGATGTGGCATACCATCCCGAATTTTAAAACAGTGTTTTCAGAGTGTGGTCCCCTGACTAGCTACATCAGCATCACCTGGAAATTGTTAGGAGACAAATTTAACTTGGGGAGGGTGTCTTCTTCGTTCAAGATGTCCTCCAGGTGATTCTGATGCATGCTAAAATTTGAGAACCACTCTTCTGTAGGAAGTGGTCCTTAACTTGAAATTTAATATCTGTAGTATTCCTCTCCGTTCTTTGCTCTGTTTGAAAGTCTTTACTATATATGTATTATAGGAAGGGGATATTTTGTATCTTTTTACTCTGTCTGATTGATCAGAGGTTCAAAGGAATGTGAGGCATTAAACTTAAATAAATATTTAAAGGCTATGAAGGTAGTGTCAGAAGTAGAATCAGGTCTTCTAGATTCAGAACTCTATCTGCAGGAACAATACATGCTCAGATTTTCCGGTCAACAAACTGACAAATTGTAAAAATTACTCGTGGAAGACTTTTGTTGATGTTTTTGTTCTGTTTTCCTTTTAATTATCCAAAGGTAATTCATATTAATTATTTAAAACTGTTAATTAGTTAAAAATTGTCTTGTGGTTATTTTGCTCTTTTGTTTGTCACACCCCATTGCTATTTATTCTTAGTTCTAGGTACCCTGTACTGGCAAATAAAACCTTTTTGGGGGACCTTAGAATCAGACTAGGGAACCAAGGTCCTCTGGCAGTTACTTTTTACTGAGCCCTGTCTTACCTTCAAAGGTAAGACAAATCAAGATAAGTGTTTAAGACATTTATTTGATTTCATCTTTATTTTCCTTTGAAGTCATATTTATTTTCCAGTAGCTGTGGTGAAGTGAAAGTCAACAACAGCAACAAAAATCAAGAACATGGCGTTTGAGGACAAAAATCCATTGAGATTTAGGGTAGCACAAGCTGTGGATAAAATATACTGAAATACAATGCTACTTGGAGCGAATAGTAAGAACAGTGGAAACTCAGAGTGTTCCAGAAATTGATATGAATGGAAAACTCATCAGCTAAAGCAGTTTATCAGCCAAATGAATCAATTTTCTTATACAAACTGGATATATAGTACATACCATGTAAGAGCAGGGTTTTCTTAGGTTAATATCTATTAGAAGAACAGGCTTGAAAAAAAACTATTCATTTCAGTGTCACTAAGTTACATTTTTTGAATTTGAAGTAGTTCTGTGTTTTGGGATTAAATTTCTCTTTGATGGACAGAAGCTAACTAAAATAGACATGCTAATTAGGGTTTTTAAAAATCATAATGCCTTTTAAATGTGTTTTTAATTAACTCTCTTGTATGGCATGTAAATTCTTGTCCTCAACCTTTCTATTAGCAGAATTTTAATTCTAGGTATTTCACTTCTTTTTTCCTCTCCCTTTTAAAATATACCTTTTAAACTTAATAAAAGAAAAGTTGATAAGAGGGGTATGTGTGATTGTTATAGCAGAATAAAACCCCAGATAACCTTCTTTGACTTTTTCTCATACATGCAAATAATCTCAGTTTTAAACAGGTTTTCTACTTCCATTTAAGCACAGACCACTATCCATATTTTGGAAGCCTATCCTAGACTATGAAGCCAGAATAGACATGATACCTTGGACAGAATTTGATTTGGAGAGCTTTGTGGATTGGCACAAGGAGCTAATGAAGCAAGGGTGTTGGTTTGATATCCTAGGAATCATTTGCTTCCTATTCTCCTGTTCTTTAGGTAAGGCCTGGGGCATCATTTTAACCAGACATTTAATACATTTTTATTCTAGTAACAACATCATCATCAATAATAACATTTATTTAGAGTTTACAAGACACTGTAGTAGGTGATTTATATATATTACCTGGTTTGTCTTCATAGCAATCCTATTGCAAAAGGGATATTATTGTACCCATTTTAGAAGAGGAAACAGAAGTTCAGAGAGGTTAGCAACTGTGCCCACTGTCACAGTTAGAAAGTGACAGCACTGGGATTTGAACCCAGATTTATTGGACTTCAGAGCCCAAGCTCTTAAGCATTAGGCTGTAACACTTCACAAGAGATTCATTATGTACTAGGAAAAAAAAAGAATTCAAAACATGATATATGGGAAATAAAGACATAATCCAGAGCTGAAAATTACCTTAGAGAGATTATTGTCTAGGATAATATACTTACGTTTCTAAAAGGAGAAAGCTGAGACCAAGAAAAATCTTGGGACATGTTCCTGTTCACACAACTAGTGTAGGGTAGAACCAATCTAGAGCCCAGGTCTCTTGACTTTTAGAGCAGTGTTGTTTCCATCCCCTTGGTGTGTCCATCCTCTGTTGTAGGGTACTTAGTATAATCCTAGTGTAGAAGAGGGAAAGATGATAAGGGGAAGACTATGGTCTATTGCATTGGGAAGGTGAGCTTGAGTCATTGGGCCAAATTCTTACTGACCTTATCTTTTAAAAGTATCAGTGCTACATTGCTATCAGCTGCCATTATAACTAGATCTTTTCCACTGTGTTCAACTGCAGTAGCTTATTGTCATGTGCACATGATATTATGGGAGTGGAGAGAGAGAGGGAGAAATGGAGAGAAGGAAACAGAGGGAGGGAGAGGAGAGAGAGACTGAGATAGAGACAGGAGAGAGAGAGAGAGACAGACATCATCTTCCATGATACGAGAGATTCCCCTGCGCTATTCCTGGAGTGCACCTGTGATGTGAGATGTGACCCTGCTGTTCCTCAGTCATCTTGCTTTCCTAATGCCTCTTAAGTTGTGAGCCTCTTGCCGTGATGGGTGTGATTTTGGTGTTGAAAGATATGTGATTTTGTGCAGCATGCTCCAACTTCTTCATCTCATTCACAGCAGAAAAATAAAGGTCTGTTCCAGTGCTGGAGGAAAGACTGGCTGAGTTAGACTCACAGAGGTGTTACTGTCTGTATTTCCATGACCCTTTCTAAGGATCTTAAGGGTAATTTTGACTGTGTGATTTGCTGATCTAACTTCATATAAGGTTACTCTACTGAACTTCTTTTCACATTTTCCTTCTAGTTCTAGTATACAACAGTGTCTTTCTGAATAAGTGTTCTCATTGTGGCCCTACCACTCCAACTATAAAGAGCATGACCTGTCCATCAGTCATTCTCAATCTCATTACACTCCAAACTGAATCCTGTTCACCTTGGACCATTATGTTCTTACAGGCTGACACTGATTCATTGATAAATGTGGAATATTGACCTTCCAATCACTTGAGTGCCCATTTAATAGTTCCAAGAACTCTATTTTATTTTCCTAGTTTTTTTGTGACTCCTCCCCCTTCCCTCCATCATTGAAATTAAGCTTACAAATCAGTAACTTCTAGGATTACCTTCTTTTCATAGTCATACTCAAAACCACAGTCATGTTTATAATTTATATACATTACAGATACTTTGTTTTAAACAATTATGACAAGTGGTCATCAAGAGACTTATGCACCTTCTTTTAGTATCCTAAGAGCAAGTCATCAAATCTACAGATTGGAATCTATGTAGCTTTTTGTATTATCTTTCATTCTTTCTCTTTCTTAGACCCGGTTCCCTTTAAGAACAGCTTTCTGTTCTTAATATTCTAGTATTGGTTAACCCTATTCCCATTGCTTTTTTTTTTTTTTTTCCCATTGCTTTTTGATGGGAAAAACAGAACTAGAGAAAACATATTTTTAAATCTTCTTAAACTATCACATTATTTGTAAGACAATTTTCTCTTTATTTGAGTGCTTTACATTTTAATTTCTCATTTAAGCCTTTTAAAATCTTAGTTCTAGTTTTCCTTTATCAATCAGTTTTAGCCTCATTTCTCAGTGGGTTCCTATTGGGCTTCTATTCATTGAATAATCCCTAATTTTAGCTAGATTTCTTTCTGTTTCCTGCTGCTTCTTAATACTAATTTTAAGGAAAGACCATATGTTCTGATGTTTTATAATTTTATATCCTTCCCTTGGCGCTATTAGTTTCTGCAGATTGTATGTCTATAGGGCTATCGATTAAAAAAACAAAAAAGAACTGACTTACATATCTGGTGATATATGTGTATTAGTGTTGTGTTATTGTTGCATAACAAATTATCCTAGAAGTTTACAGCTTAACCATTTACAACCATTTATTTTCTCACAGTTTTGCTGGCTTAGGAATCCAGGCACCACCTACCTGGGTGCTTCTGATTCAAGATCTCTCATGTGGTTACAGTCAGAGTGTTGGCTGTTGTTGAAGCCTCACCTGAAAGCTTGTCTGGGGGAGGATCCACTTCCAAGCTCACTTATGTGGTTGTTGGCAGAATTTAATTCCTTGTGGACTGTTGGACTGAAGGCCTCAGTTACTCACTGCCTGTTGCCTGGAGGCTTCCCACAATTCCTTGCTGTATGGGCCTTCATAGAGCAAATTACAACATGGCACTGGCTTCTTTCAGAGCAAGCAAGCAAGAGAGCAAGACAGAGTACCCAAGATGGGCATCATAGTGTTTTTATAACTCCAGAAGCATCACTTTTGCCACATTCTATTCGTTTGAAACAAGTCACTTGGTCCAGCCCACATTCAAGGGGAGGGATTATACAAGGGCATAAATACCAGGAGGTAGAGATTACTGGGGGCACTCTTTGGGGCCAACATACGAGTCTATGTGTTGGGAACATAACATAATACATAGTTGGATGCAATAAAAGCATAGCTTCCATAGAACAGAGATGGAAGACAGGTTTGAGATAATATCTTGGGTTACAACACTAGAACAGTAGCAGGGCTTTGTAAAAATATAAATAATGAGAAATAAGTAGTTTAGGATGAAAATTAAACTTCCTTATCAACATTAATTCCAGTCTACTTAGAAAAGAATCACATCAAAACTAAGAATAATTAAGCAATAATATTTAGGAGGTTATAATATCATATATATGTGATATATGAAGTTCTTATAACAGTGTTCTTATGTTCTTATAACATAGTAGGTACTAAATACGAATGCTTTTATCTTGTCTGTCCTGTAAGGATTAATATCAATATAGAAAAGCTTGTTTGACATTTAGTTTCATTTGATTAATTGCAAAAGAATAGACTGAAGTAGTGATTTAGCCAGTGCAGCAGTGATCTGTAATATAGAACTAAGCTAGTTGGAACTTAACTTTTCTTTGGCAAGTTTTAATGTTCTCTGTTAACTTTATTAAGTGATAGAATTTAAGAAAATATCTCAATGTTATTTAGCAAAAACTTTGAAGATACTGGTTTTAATATTTTTCCCCAAATCTTTTAAATTAATATAGTTGAGCTACAGGGAAGACGAATACTTTGAGAACATAATTCAAAACTTGAAGTTCAGCCAAAATAAACAGCTAAAGAAGCTTCGAGAAAAGATGGACAAGGATGAGTATGTATATTCCAGTTTTCTAATATGTTCATTCAGAAGAGGGCCTTTGTTGGATTATCATAAAAAGGTTTTTTATGATATGAGGTTATCATAAAAATTTAAAAAGTATCTGCATGCTTTCTTCTTTTTCTCTCAAGTTTATAGTTTCATTTGTTCTGTGCTTCATTTTTCTGAATTGGCGGTGTAGTGTTTTTGCTCTTAGGTATGTGTGTATTATATTTTGTTTTATTGTATTTATTGCTAAGATGCAATTATCTTCTTCATCATAAACTGTCTTGCCAAATTCCTTTCCAAGTATTGTCACTATGTTTAATGGAAGGATCATTTACAAAAGTGTGACAGAGTGAAGAAAAATCGAAAAGGGATGGTGAAGGACTTCCGGGCTAGCAACAGTGGGAAACTCTTAATACCCCTAAGCCTTAAGGGGAAGAGGTATCGTGTTACTGGAAACCAGCAAGGGCTGAAGATATGAGAGGGGGACTGTTCAACAAGAGCAGGAACAGAGCCACTGCCAGTCTGTGGTCTGTCAGGGGGGTGTCCAAGGAGATAAATGTCTCAACCTACCTGTCCTCTCACCCTCTGATCTCCTACTTCCCATTAGTCAAACTCAGTGAGAGGCCAGGAGGCAGGGAGTCCAGTTGACACTGGCTGTACAGATCAGCATCTCAGGGCAGAGCACTGTAGAGGGTGGAGGATGATTCTGGAGGGGCAAAAGGAGAATATTCAGCAAAGAAGGAAACTCTTTTTATTTCTTTATATTGTCCTCGTTTGAAATATGAACCTATTTAAATGTATCCACTGTTTACCTTAAAAAGTTTTGACTTTTTGCTAGTCTTTGTACTTGAATGACCCTTAATGGTTACAGGCAACTCAAGAAACTTGGTCTTAGCTTTTCTTTTCTAAATATTAGATCATGTTTATATTAGGGTCTATTTATGATGAAAGTCATGACCTAAGAATTGCTTTTACTGTGGACGTTTGACCTTAAAATGACTTACAAAGAAGAAGTATGGATCCTTGTTACTCTTGCTCTTATTGGAGCAATAAGAAATGGCTGTCATGTTTATACAAACAAACAATTTTTGTTGGATAGTTGTTTATCAGTTTCTTTGAGCGTTATTTTGTAAACACCCATAAACTTGGGGAAGAAAGTCTGCTTGACAGAAGTTGAGACTATATGTAATCCACTTACCACTACTTTCCTTTTTAAAAAGCATACCTTATATTTAGAAACCGTAATCATAACAGAGAAGCAAAGAGGATTGATGAAATTTACTCACCAAATATTTATGGAGGCCTGCCTACGTAATGTGAATGCACGGAGATAAATAGTGTAGGAATATGATGATTACCAAGACAGAGTCCTTGCTCTCAAACAGTTCACCCCCAACTAGGGCAGTTAAATGCACGAACAATTAACTGTAGTGATGGGCAGAGTCCCATAAGTACTCTGTTAGAGGTCTAGGCTCTCTGCTCTCCTTTACAAGAGTTCTGAGAGTGATCACAAAGGTGTTGGTATTTGAGCTGGGGCTTGAACAGTGAATATGATGTTACAGTGAGGAGAGGGAGTTCATTGTGGGTTCAGGGGATGGCATGAAAGAGGCACAAATGAATAAAAATATAAATGTGAAGGTGGGTGAACCCTTATATGTACAAACAATGACAAGAGTAAAGGGTGCTCAGAAACATTTGATAAAAGATTAGTCTAGCAAGAGCGAATAAGACTGGATTGTTAAGGTCCTTGAGTACTTTGCTAAGAACTTTAAATTTTCTAAATAGCCTCTCAGGACTTTTTTTTTTTTGAAAAGGGAGATAAATAGTGGTAAAGTAAGGGATCAACTGGAGATGTAAGAGAATGGTGCAGAGAGGCTGTTCACAATAGTGTAAGAAGGAAGGATGAGGAGGGATTTGCATGTAGGCTATGGCATGGGAACCACAGATATGCCACATCATAGGTGCCGATAATAGATGTGGCGAGGGCTTCTTAATTTTCATTTGAGATGATTGCTGTCACCTAACAGGCAATAGAGGACAAAGACCTGGCCCTGGAAGGAAGTTAAGTTCAATTTTAGACTTCTTGAGTTTGAGGTGTTGGAGCATTGGTCTCATATAGATATTCGTTAGACCGATTGGTGTTAGGAGCTCAGGAGTTGCCTGGGCTCAGGATAGAAATCTGGGAACATCAGCTTGAAGGTGATTTTTTAAACCATGAGAATAAATGAGTTCTCTCCCATGGAGAGAGTTCAGGGTGAAGAAATGGCTAAAGAGAGAACTGTTTAAAGAGAGGTTGGACCAAAGGCCATAAAGAAGACAGAGAAGGAGAAATTAAAGAGTTTGGAGGAAAATCAGAGAGCTGCAGTTGTCATAGAAGCCAAGGGGAGGGAGTGCTAGAAGTCAACAATGCAACATTAAGAGCTTTGTTTATAGCAATTTGCAAATCAGCTCTTTTTTCCCCAGGAGCTCTAAATTCTGCCCATAGAGGTAGGTGGGGGGCTCTTCAGCATCTGCAGGAGTAACTGGTTCTCTGAAAACCATGAAGGGATCCCTGTAGCTGAGGTGGTGCTCTGACCTAGTTAATACCCCTTAGTCCTGGGAAGAAAGAAGGGCGTGTGGCTGAGGAATCCATTTCTTGTCATGATAGGTCCCATCATGTCGTGTCAAATCTTGTCATGGAAATTAGCTATTTTCCCCTTCAAGCCACAAATAAAAGAAGAATCCGGCTGTTTTGTTAAAACCTTGAACATGTAGGAAGAACAATAAGGTTCTCTATTATGGATTCCCAATCTCAAAATATAATCAAAACTTGAATCTTTCCAAGCTTCTTTCAGTTTAATTCCATGGCTTTTGTATCTTTATTTTTTTTAAACTCAGTTGTTTCCTAAATCTAATTTAATTTTTTTATGTGTGTGTGTTTAAAAGTTTTCTTAACAACTGTGTGTGCTTAAGTGAGCTCTTATGATGTGTTTCTTTTGGTTTCCGTGCTTCTGTTTTTGTTTTTTCAAAGAAAATGAAATAACGTTATTTAATGTTGCATCTTGGTTGCAGGCTGCCGCAGGTAACCAAGATGATATACACTATGGTAAGCCATTTCTTATGGTACTCAAAAGGCATTTTTTGAACTCAGGGATTCAGGAGCTGAAATTTGAACTTACTCTTTAAAGTGCTTCAACATTATGGTATTTTTATAGAATTTGAAGGTTAAAGAGATTGACCAAACAGGATAGATTAGCATCCAATCATTTATAATGAGGAAAAAAAAAATAGCTGTCACGTGTGGTGGTTGAGTATCAGGGTTGTACATCTGTAGCTTCATGGACGACTAGGGTTTTTATTGGTATTTTCCTACCATGCCTGTACTGTTATAATACGAATAACCTCATCCTTTCCCTCTCTGTTAGGTTTGGCAGAATGCAAGTAAGGGATCTGAATAAAGATTAATGTCGTTGAGTGTGCTATTAGTAGGAGTATACCTCACTATTAGGGTGATGGCATCTAGAGTAAGGTTGTATTGTATGTTTCCAGTGGAGAGAGTTGGAGGAGTGGCCAGGTAGGACCCCAGCTGTCAACCCCAGCCATCTAGTACTACCGTCGGTTCTGCAGGGAGCTCTGCAGTGCTGCCCTTCCTAGCAAATGCACATTGTTCATTATTGGTGGACTTTGATCCCAAAGCCCTCTGTGGAAGGCCTGCCTCTGATGGGTTGGCCTCTACCACTTGTGAGTACTCATTTTATCCGTCTCATCTATGACTTTGACTAAAAGAAGGCTCCCTGGACTCCACTCCTTTCACTAGGTCCAATCCTCTACTTTTTGTCCTCGGTTCTTGCCCTGTGGTATGGGAAAACAAACCCCAGGGAAGAAAAAGAAGAGTGCACTAGCATTACTTTCTAGTCTAAGCCTTCACAGGGCAGGGGTCCTACCAAGCAAGAGGCAGCCTTATTACACATGGGAGGAGGCATTTCAAAGGCGGATCCGCAACCTCTATAGACTCTAACAGAAGAATCCAAAAGGGGCATGCAGAGTGGACCAAGAACTATGGTCTGTCCCACTTCCTAACATGCGGACCATTTGGCTTTAATCCCATCCCAATACCGATTCTGCTGCTTGTGATGATGGAGGGGGTGTCTTGAACCCCTGAGGGTTGTTGGTATCTCTACATTCAGGAAGGAAAGCAGAGAAGCTGGTAGAAAAGACTTCTCAGTTTATGAGATTAATCTGTGTTAAATCAGGGGCAGTAGTGAGAAGGAATAGTTGTGATTTAAAAAGCTTGGGAAGACCTGGATAATGATGTGTGCAAAGCCATAAGATGTGGCTAGATATTAAGGCTAGAATCACACACCCTGAAAATTGAGTGAAATTTAGAGATCACCTGGGGTATTTAGTCTTCAAGCCCCTTCCTGGGCCAAGGACAAACCTCACTTAAGCTTTTCCTAAAGTAGTGCTTCAGTCAGGCAGATTATGCAAGGTAGGATCTATTTGCCATTTCTGAGCAAATCCATGCCTCCTCACCTCTTACTTGTTAGGCAATAATCCTTTATAATTGTTGGTGTTGCATTTTCAAAGAGCTTTCTCTTATCTTAACTTTTAACCCTACCCATTAATCACAGAGGGAGAAATTGAGGCACTTAGAGCAAAGCCTTGTTCAGGATTGGTGTTCTTTATACCACTATGGAGCTGCCTTCCGTTAACAGGATTCTGCACTAGGAGAGCAAACTCTTAAAAGTAGGGAAAAAGATACCAAGAGGCACTTGTCTGAAGAACTGTGAAGGCATTCCCTTTCCTCTACTAAGACCTGAAATTTCACCGATTCTACCTATTTACTTCTCTGAGTCTCCTGTGACCTTCTATAACAATGTGACTGTCCATGCTGGAGAGTTATTTGCTCAGATTGAAGTGTGTCAGATAGAAATTGTTGAAGAAGTGTTAATTATAGCAGATTGTTTGATAGCTTGATGTACTAATTGATGCAACAAACAGTTATTAAGAATTTGTGAACTTCAGGGCACTGCTCTAGGTACTGTGAGGGATAAAGTGTGAAATAATAAATGATTCCTTCCCAAAAGATTTTATAATGTAGTACAGGACCCTCCGGTAGAGAGAGAGGGTGATTGGGAAACAGAATGGCTGTGGGAAATGAAGAATAGTGAAATAAATAACTCTGAGTTTCCTTTTGTAAGAGTTGGATTTGATAACCATTTTGAGATGTGTATTTGGCAGCATTATATGCTGTGATGGGGTAACTTGAATATGAGACAGGTTTTCAGGGGACAGATGAAATGTTTAGTGGTATGTCCTGTAGCTAAAATGTTCTGTGAATAACATATGAATATTCCATGCAAACTTATGAATTTTTCAAAATAGATGAGATATACCTGGGCTATGTTTAAGTGGAAGAAGATCAGAGGTTCAAATAAGAGTACACAGAGTTCTTGGCCTCTCAACAGCTAGTAGAGTTGTATTAATGAGTTTTGAAGGAGATAATGTACAAAAAGTGAAATTATGAGGTTGCAAAATAGATAAATTCTATATTCCAGGTAAGTGTAGGGACCTAGGCTATCTAGAAGTAGACAGGGAACCGTATTGTGAGAGGTTGAAGAAAATATGATTTCAGTAATACTTTTTAGTTTTGTTAGCATGAAACATTTTAAAATCAACTTTACTGAGGGGCAATTTACCTACAATAAAACAAACCCATTTTAAGTATATTTCAGTGATTTTTGATAAATTTATATAGCTGTGTAATCACCACGACAATCAAGATATAGAACATTTCATCTCCATAAAGTTCCGTTGTGCCCCTTCTCAGTTACTTCCTGCCTTGATTCTTGGCCCCAGGCAACTGCTGATACTTTCTGTCACTGTAGGTTAGATTTGCCTTTTCTAGAATTTCATCTGAATGGAGTTGTACAATGCGTACTCTTTTATGCCTGGCTTGTTTTTGCTCAGCATGTTTGAGATTCAGCCATGTTGTTCTGTATATTAGCAATTCATTCCTTTTCATTGCTGAGTAGTATGTATCCATTCAGCTGTTCATGGATATTTAGGTTGTTTCCAATGTTTGACTACCATTAATAAAGCTACTATGGACATTCGTGTACAAATTTTTTTTATTGAAGTATAGTTGATTTACAGTATTGTGTTAGTTTCAGGTGTACAGCAAAGTGATTCGGTATATCTGTATTCTTTTTTTTTCAATTCTTTTCCATTGTTGTTTATTATAAGATACTGAATATAACTCCCTGTGCTATACAGTAAATCCTGTTGTTTATCTATGTTATATATGGTAGTGTGTCTCTGTTAATCCCATACTCCCAATTTATTCCTCTCTCCCCATCCTCTGGTAACCATAAGTTTGTTTTCTGTGTCTGTGAGTCTGTTTCTGTTTTGTAAATAAGTTCATTTGTCTATATTTTAGATTCCACATATAAGTGATATCATATTTGTCTTTCTCTGTCTGACCTACTTCGTTTGTATGATAATCTCTAGGTCCATACATGTTGCTGCAAATGCCGTTATTTCATTTTTCTTATGGCTGAGTAATACTCCATTTTATATATAACATCTTCTTTATCCATTCATCTGTTGATAGACACTTAGGTTGCTTACATGTACAAATGTTTAATCAGAAATATGTTTTCATTTTTCTTGGGTGAATACCTAGGCGTGGAATTGCTAGGTTGTATATTTAGTATATGTCTACTTTTATAGGAAACTGACAAACTGTTTTCCAAGATGGTTGTACCATTTTTCATTCTAGCAGTGAATGAGAATTCAAGTTCCTCCACATCTTTGCCAGCACTTGGCATGGTGATGCTTTTAAAATTTTACCCAGTCTAATAGGTGTGTAGTGGTATATCATTGTGGTTTTAATTTGTATTTCCCTGATGACTAATGATGTGCTTGTTGGCTATTTATATATATCTTCTGTGAAGTGCCCAAGTCTTCGGTCAGTTTTTTTTTAAATTGTGTTATTTGCCTTCTTCTTATTGAATTGTAATGGTTCTTTATATATTCTGGATATAAATTCTTTATTAGATACCATGAATACTGAAACTAATTTTTGGCTACTAGAAATTACTGAAAATCTTGCCAGAGTAGTGGTTTCAGTGCATAATCGAGATAAAAATATTGGTCTAGTTGCTAAAGTGTAGCACATTTGCTGTGTTGTAGCTCATTTGAGTATAATAGAAAAATATAGATTAAAAATACTTTTTGTCATCCTCAACTTTCATGATCTCAGATTTCAAACAAGATGCCTGCCTACGTGTCTCTTTTCAGTACATTCTGAAATCCACCTTTTTAAAAAAAGTATATTTTTTTAGACAGCTGCCAGTTGAGTTCTAATTTCACATTCCAGTTTTTTTTCTGGCAACACCTTTGAGAAACATATGCTTCCAACTTTAGCTACTGCTTTTTGCTCCATATGCTTCTTGTTCCATTTCTAGGTATCAGAAAGGCATTTGGGCTGGTTATGTGCATGATTAAGTTCATGGAGCTTATTGGAGGAATCAGGCCCTCCAAATAGGAGGGAAAAGAGAACTTGCCCACTACCAGTTTTTAAAAAGTGACTTAGAAACATAATGCGCCATACCTCTTTCTGTCTGTGACTTTAATTTTTAAGCTATAGGGACACTTGCTCATCAGCTGTTTCTTGTGCCATCTCTGTGCATGGGTCTAAGCTTAACTTAACGGTGGAGAACACAGACATAATTCCCAAGAGTACTTAGAGAACAGGTGCTGAGGACAAGAGAAGGAATTAGGATTCTTGAATGCTTCTAATGCCATTCGTTTCTGTTCCTTCTGCAATTTATCATCATCTGCTCTCGTTGACTTAGAGGCTTACATGACAGTATTTGGTTCAGTGACATTGAGTAGGCATTCTGCAAATGCATTAGTGGGACACATTTGGTCTCACAGTCCCACAGTTGCTGAAAGGTATTAAAGAAACCTCCCAGTCTACTGACATTATAAATAGTCTGTTCTAGCTGGAATCATCTAAACTTACATTGTTATGTAAACTATAAAGTGACAGATCAGTGAAAGTGTTTCTTCTTTTAGAGATTGTTGACCTTTCTAGAACTTGCATTTCTGGCCTTGATTACTTTGAATATAAGTAATCAGTGGAGAGTAAGCAAAGTGATCCCTGGATGACTAAAATAGATATCACTGAAGTCCTTTCCAGCTTCACTCAGAGCTTATGTTTTCTATTAAACATGATTTTCCTAAGTCTGGGTCTCTGGTTTCCATGTCCACAGATATTAAAAGCAAAAAGGAAGGTGGGGTGGTGAGGGACACCTACATGCAGCAACAGTGAAAGCAGGTCAGAGGAAGAGACCACCATATGAAAAAAGGACGTGATTTCAAAGCCAATTTGGGACCATACAGTATAGATGTAGCAAGTCCCAACGAACCCCAAGGACATCCCTGTGATATAAGGCATACCAACAATGTGATGGCCCTGAGTTATAAAGAATATATTAAATTATCATCCTTTTGTTCTTTGTAATAAAATTCTAGGTAGATTTCAAACCAAAATCATTAAGTAAAAGTTGTTATACATCAAGATTTAAGTCCTTTGACCATCAGGTAAAGTTTCCCCAGCTCCCTGTCCTAATGCTTCTGTGCCCTCCCTCCAATCCCCTGCACACACACACAGGCATGCACACTAACTCCTTCTTACCCTCACCTGCTAAGGGCATTTTCCCTAGGAAAAATTGGTTTGCTGCCCCTCCTTTGAGTACCCTTTTCTTGTATGTATCCTTATGACATTCACACCACCATATGGTAATTGCCTGTTTACTTGCTCATCTTTCCCACCAGACCAAAAGCTATTCACTGAGGTATATGCCCAGCACTTAGCACAGTAGTACCGGCACAGAATAGTTGCTTAACAAATAGTTCCTGAATAAATGAATGGCTGAACAGATGTGAATGAGTCCAGAATAACTTCTGGGTAGCCAAAATCTGTCTGTATAGTACCTTGGAAAAGCAGCATGCCCAAACCTTTTGAAAATGTGTGTTCTAATCTGTTTGCAAAGCATCACAGCAGATAAGAATTCAGATTAGGGGACTTCCCTGGTGGTCCAGTGGTAGAGAATCTTCCTTACAATGCAGGGGACGCGGGTTCGATCCCTGGTCCAAGAACTAAGATCGCACATGCCGTGGAGCAACTAAGCCTGCACGCCACAACTACAGAGCTTGCGTGCCTCAACTAAAGAGCCTACCTGCTGCAAACTACAGAGCCCACGTGCTCTGGAGCCCATGCCACAACTAGAGAAGAAAAAACCCACACGCCACAGCTGGAGTGAAGCAATCTAAAAAAAAAAAAAAAGATTTCAGAGTAGGGTCAGGGATGTCTTTCAGATGTGAAAAAACTGAATATAAAAAGCGGTACCATGCGTAAATATTCTAACATAATAGAAAAATTATAGATTAAATGTATCTTTCCTTAACAGTTTTTGTTTGATATTAAAAATGTCCACATCAAAACACACAATTGGATAGATTATATTTCTATAATTAAAAAATATTTTGGAAAATGATACTTTAGGGACCATGAATAGTTCACCATTGACTTGGCTGAAAGAGAATAATAAGAAATATGTTATTTCATAGATCTAGTAACTAATAAACTACTGTTGTTTGGAATAATTTGAATCCAGAAAAGAGACAAAACTCATTCCTAACAAGTTTGCTAATGATCAGAAATTAGATGGCCATAGATAACATTAGGCAATAAGCATTAAATTTCAAAATGCCATGTTCAAGTCGTCAGACCTGGAAGCACAATGATACATACCAATGAAGAGGAGACGGGTTTAAAGTACAGTGCCAGGAATAAAACAGAGATTATGGAGAAGGGTTATTAAACCCTGGATGGTTAATGAAAAAGATTGTGAAATCTTCTCAGACTAGGCTTTGAAATTCCCTTTTTTTGTATGCGTGAGAATCATAACCACTATTCTGTTTAGTTTTAGAATAAAATTTGTGAAACCCACTAAATACAGGAAGGGTCGGATTAGACGGGTTATTTTTAGGGCCAGCTCTGTACACCCTTTGATTCAGCAGGAGGACTGACTGAGAAGCCTTTTCCAAGGGCGGCTTTTCCTCCTTTCTTTTCCCCTCCATCTGGCCTGTGACCACTGTGTTCTTCTGCATTTTCATTTATCTGAGGTTATAATTGAGGCCACTTAAGAACTGGGCTTTCTTCCAAAATAGGATATTTGGTTGTGACCATTTTGACAGTGTTATCTTAAAGATAAAAAAATAACCAATGGATATAATAGGTATATCCCGGCTGTATTCTCATGCCGCCTACAGTATGTACCCTCATAGGCTCAGGCATAGAGAAGGCTCTTAGAAAGGGAGAGGGTGTCTTATACATATTGTTTTACTTGTTATACAAAAGCTAAAAGTTTAATAGTTTGTTTTCAGACTGAAGAAAAATTTTTCTCCTGTCAGAAATAGCTGCAATCCAAATGTCATATGTCTGCTTTTTCCTGTTTTGTGTTAGAACATTAATAAGTGAGTATCTGGTGTGAATTGCTCTATGAAACTTGGGCTCAAGAAAACATTACTTGTCTTTTTTATCATTCAAATTAAAATGATTTTTGAGCCCTTCTTGTTAGGGTTGTTGAAGAATCTGATGTCAGTTGTTATTGGCATTCTCCTCCACTGCTGCATACGTGCACACACACCCATGCACACACGCTGTATGCTCCAGGGTTTAAATGGTCCTGGGAGCACAAGGAGAGGTCTGGTCCTGAGCTGTCGTCACGGTCACCAGGGCTTCTTCTGTCTACTTTGCCAAGGCTGAAGTGGCGCTTCACTGCTTGGGTCTCTCACTGTGAGGGTCTCTCTGAAGTGCCTGCCCACAGTCCTTGTCCCTGCAGGCAGGCTCCATGGTGCCAGCCAAGGGTAGCATGTTCCAGAGCCAGAATACTCATTATGGTCACCCTGCTAAGAGGTCTGAAGGCTTTATGGAAATAAGGGCCAGACCCCCCCAGACTCGACTTGAGGGACCCACTGCACCCCCAGCCTGCCCCTCCCCCTTCCCAGGCTCCTGGTACCTCCACTCTGGAAGGACTTTCCTTGGCCTTTTCTTTCACAATGAGGTTTATGACCCATCTGGAAGCTCTAAATGGATAAAACTCTAGGACCACAAAAACCCATTTACTTTCCTGTACATAAGAAGGTCTTAGTTTTTAGGAATGCAATATGTGGTCTCCCATCCCCCAAGGATGAACTGCATATTTTGTTGAGACAGCTGAAACCCAGCAGTTGCATTGATGCATTTAGTTTTCATATCCTGCCACATTAAATCCTCAGTCACCCACATCCCACCCGCCCCCGCCCCACCCAAGTTTCTGCAAGGCTAATCATGCATGCTCTACAGCTTAAGAATTTAGGGTCTTATATGCCTTGCAAGTGTGTGGCTGTCACATAGTCTTAAAAAAAAGACTGGTGTGCCATTCTCTCTCTCTCTCTCTCTCTCTCTCTCTCTCTCTCTCTCTCTCTCTCTCTCACACACACACACACACACACACACACAATTTTTAAAGACTGAGAATATTAGTTTTGGACAATCTCTTTTAGCAATCAAAGGGTGGTAGTGAGGGAATCTTTGTCTTGGAATGCTAATCTTATAGTTATTTTACTCATCCCCCAGACTTTCTTCATACATTAGAAACTGACTATAACACGATCCAAAAGCCTCCATCATCCACCAGGTTCATGGCTTGCATCTTTTTGGTTCCTGTTATGTAAGTGGCTCTTCCATCTTAAGTCTAACGAACTAGATGGGATCTTGTATTCTTTCCTATTCTTAGGACCATACAACTCTGACTATACTTAAATGATATAGATTGAATTTGGATATCTCAGTATCTACCTTGAAGTCACCTCTTATGTAGTCATTCCCACAACAGTAAAAACTGAAAGAATTTATGTATTTTGGGTATTTACAGATAAGCAAACTTAGATGGTTCTTAAAGAATAAAAGTTATATAGTTTGCTTATATGTCAGGCTCTGTGCTAGGCAAAAGGAATACAATCATAGTTAAGACAGTTGTGGATTCTCTCCTCATAAAGCATGTGATAAAGTGAGGTTGACCATATCCTAGTAGTGAAATTTGGGTAATAATAAGGACAGGTATTTGTATATTGGGCCTGATTTGCCAGTAAATAAACTGATTGCCAATAAATCGCCAATGAATAAACAACTAAAGGTACTAATTTACCCCTTCTCTGGAGTGAAATTAATGCCTGTCCAATTGGAGTTGCTATAAAATTAACTTTTATATTTATTTATTATTTTTACTAGCAAAGTAACTACAATTTGTGTCTGGTTATATCAAGAGTAACCTCATGGAACAAAGGAGAAAGTTCACTTCTAAAAGCAATCGATGTATTCCCTATTCACTGATGAGTTTTATTTGAAAATGAAGTCACTCTGCCTTTTAAGATCTCACTTTAGATGTCACAATAAAGCTTCATCATAAGGAGTTTGGGCAGCTCGCCTTGAAGTCAGACAGGAAATTGAAATGAGTCACACATTACAGAACCCAGTTAGGCTGATTCCTGCCTTATTTCCACTTGAAGATATTTTTTTGAATGAATATTTCATCGTTCTGGAAGAGCTTCATGAGAACCATGTTGTATTTCCTGATTCTTAAGAAAGGGCTTTAGAAGTTAGTCAGTCAAGATGACTTAGAAAACGTGGCCTTATTTTAGCAAGTTTTAGGTCATTGCATAGTATATGCAACTGGTTTATTAAGTGGGTTTAACTCATGACAACACTTGGGAAATAGCTTTGTTGTCTCACCACTGCTCTCAAATCATGTGACATCAAAGAATATTGACCTGGGTGCTAGAATATTAAATAGAAAACTAGTTAGCTGTACTTCAAGAAAAAAAGAAAAGTAGTTAGTCATAAGGAAATAGCAGTTTCCTCTTCAGTCATCCTCACTTTTAATTGAATATTGAGGCTGAGTTAGAAATCCAGGCAGTGTAGGGGCTTACCCTTGTTTGATATGATCTAAGAATGATTCTCTGCTGGGCAGAATAGTCTTTTTCAACAAAGCTTGTAGGGATGCATTTGAACCTTTGAGCATGATAAAGTCTCAGGACAATCTTCGTGGATTCTGGGACTCCTGACACCTTCAGAAGATGATTTTTTTTTTCTTCTCAGGAGAAGTGGGTGGAATTATCAAACTCTATCTGTTATTCTTAGGCAAGTTAAACCACAATCTGTGTGCCCCTTTCCCAGAGGATGAGCTACTTTAGCAAAGAAGGTATGAATTTTTCTGCAAATGCCTTGTTAAAAGTCTCTCTTTCGAAATTAGATTCACTGTTTCTGTTTATTTTAGAAAAGAAATTAGTTAAGGTTTAACCTCTCTCCTAAATGACAAAAGAGGATGTGATTGGGTGTTGCCACTGAGCCATGATTTCTGCCCTAGGGAAAATCATGATCCACTTGGGAACAGTCAACTGATGACTCCCACAGTGCTTGGCTATGAGCTATGAGAAAAACCCAGCCACGTCAGCTGGAAGCCTAGACATTTTGGATACATTGAAGAATCCAATCTTCTGCAGAGGGTTAAAGCAGTGTGGGAAATGGTTAAATATTGTATTTGAGAGGAACGTTAAAAACTTTTGGCTGTTCCTCATGTCTTTATATTCTAAAACTTCTAGAATTAAAGGAAGGTCTAGCCCAGAGAGGAAATCATCCCTAGTTTTGACAAGCACTGTCCTAGGGAGAGAGAGAATCAAGTCTAACCAGCCAAATCTACCCTTATAATGAATGGGGCAACTTCTAGATGTGGAAGTCAGTACCTACCTATATACATTGTTCTCAAGGACAGAATAAAACAGTTTAATAAGCCATGGGGCTCAAGTGTTAGAAAAATGCAGCATCCTCAGCCTAGTTGGTGCCTGGAAAACATTTGCTATTTCAAAGCTTGATAGAGGCACTGGCATATGCCCGCCACAATCTAACTAATATATAGCACCTTGTGGCATACCATAAAGCACAGAGCAGTCATATAATAGTTAGGCTGACTTCTCCAAATGGGACCAAGATAGGTCAGTTATGACATTTTTGCAAAGTGACAAGCTAAATTCTGACTTATGTCTGGTGCTACGAAATAATTCACATTTAGATTTTCTTTCAGGTCTGCTCTCCTCTGTCAGCTCTTTATTGACATAAAACTTCATTGTAGAAGTGCTGGAAGTTCATTTTGACCTGGCTCAGCAAAAGTAGGAAAAATGACTATCTCCTCTTGTTTGTTTTATATTCCCTTTAAGCATAAACTGCATCTGTCCAAACAAACTCAACTTGTAAAATTCAGAAAATCAGGAAGCTACTTCTAATCATTGAAATCTGCTTAGAATTCTCAATGTAGAAACCACAGGTTGTTATCAAACAAGGAGCATCATGGCCATTTGCAACAGCTGCTGTTCTGCAGATCTGATTTACCAGTTCACTAAAACCCCTATTTGTAAGTGTCACATTTGCATGCATAAAATTGAATTTCTCATTCCAACTCATGCTGCCAGTGAGTTTTGGAAAGAGGAATCATGACATTTTTGAGAGGTTTTTAATTTATTTAGTATGTGTATATTATAGAGCACACAGATGGAAATGCAATACAGTTTTGCTTTAAGCTATCCATTTGGTGATCAAAGCAACAATTCAGATGAGTTGGGCATATTATTCGAATTTAGTCATTGTTAACAAAATTTGTGGTCTTCAACTTTTATAGCAGTTGTAAAGTGTTTTAGTAAGTGAGTCCTTGTGTTCTCAGGAGACTGTTTTGCTGTAAACTAGTCCCCTGTTACTAGAAGTAAGAATACAAAAACTCTTTTACTAATTCATCATCTCAGTAAGTCCTCACATCTGTACCATTAATAGTAAGGATAAAAATAACCCCCTTAAGTTTTTAGAGAACCTTAAGGTTTAGTCATGTCTATCATGTCATGTAGGTTCCTCAAATGAAAGTGGAGATAATAACTAAAGCAGATATTCTGAAGGAGGAAATTGACGTCTAGAGAGGTTAAGTGACTGGTGGTCCAGGGTTGAAGAGTTAGTTAAGCATAGGGCCAGAGAGGACAGAAATCCACCTTCTAGTCCGGCTCATCCTACTCTTACAGGGAGCTAGCATTCTTTACAGGATGCTCTTGCCAGGGTTGATGGTGGTAGAAGATTAAGCCTACTCAAGCTGTAAGGCAAGCTAACTTCACAGCCATAAACCTCTGGATTCAGAAACCTAGCAGCCAGGAATACCACTGATAGCAAAGTGGAGACAGAGGTGAGGGAAGCAGGATGAGAGAGAGATAGCCTTTGAGACAAGGGTCCTGACTAAGAGTCTCCTTCAGGGACCTAATGCAGATGGAGCCAGAAAGGCTGGCTCTGTAACTAGTGCCCCTTTGCCCTGTTCGTCTGGTTTCTTTTTCTCTGCTAATTCATATCATAACTCAAATGAATCCCTCTCTTTCCAGAGGGCTGCAGTGGCACATCCCTTTATGACTTCTGAACCGTGATAGGTTGTACCATGCAATTTGACGCTTGATTAGAGTTCTAGAATTTGGGAACTGAAGTTTACAGACCATCTGGCCAGGCCCTTTGTTCAAAGGTGAGTGGAGTGAGGAAACTGACATGTTTGAGATGAGACAACTAATAAATAGTAGGCCTGGAACCAGAGCTATTTTATATCTCTCTCCACCACATGATCGCTCTCTGTAGTTTCATTTCAATAAGGCCGACTCCACACCAAGAACTTAAGCTCTTTGAGGACAAGGACGTCTTAGATCTCCCCAAGATAGCTACACAAGTGCTGAAAAATTCCAGTCATGGAAGTGCATACTGAGTTGACTTTGGAGCAGAAGAATTCTGCTAGCTGTGCTGGCTGTGGCTTCCTTCAACCAAGTAGGGGGATATGTGTTTCAGTTTTACAACGCTCTTTTCTGGCTCTGCTACGCATTTGCTGTGGCAATGGTGGCTGTAGGTGATGGGTTAAAAAATCCAATACTAATGTCACAGGCCTGCGCTCTGACCCGAATAGATGGGCTTCGTGACGACATTCTCCTGAGCCCTCCTGACTTGTTTTGAATGTTGCATGGGTAGAGCATGAACTGATAGAGGCACTTCTTTAAGAGGCAAGTCCCTTGTGCTTGTTTTCTTTCAAGTCTGTTCCAAGGAGCTTGTTATAGCCCTATAAATAATCATTGATCCTCCCAGGATGCCTCACAGCCAAGTATTTCTGTTTTGCAGGTGAATCAAGAAAGCCAGAGTTGTTAGGTTTCCTACCTGAGGCAAATGGGTTGATGTCATGCAAATAGATGCTCTGAAGGATGATGGACCAGGAGGCCTTTTTCTGCATCTTTGCCTTTGCCAGATGTGTGTATAAGGAACATCCCATGCCTAAAAGTAGAGCTAAAAAAACCCTAACCTGTGTCACTTTAATATACCAACCTCAGTAAAGGCCCAGAATCAAAGCCAGGCTGTGTTATCTCTTCTAACCAGAAGCTCTCCGGAAAGTACAGTTGGAAAAGCAGAATAACTTCCAGTCGTGTCTTTGAAGTTGTCTGGTGTGATATCATAGGTATTTAATACATACTGTGGATATTTTTAAAATAGGGAGAATTATACAGTGATACATAGAGGAACTGTTTGAACAACTGCATTTAAGGCCTAAAAAATAACCTACATAAAATTTTGTTTTCAGCCTTTACTTTGTAGTTGTGTCTGTATTCTGATGCTGATGAATTTTCTTTTTAAGTGGGAGACTTAACACATGCTGGTGGCAAAACTGTTACACTTTATGTGATTTTTATAGGCTGGTAACAAAGTACCACATACTAGGTGGCTTAAACAGCAGAAACTTGTTTTCTCACAATTGGAGAGACTACAAAGTCAAAATCAAGGTGTTGACAGGACTGGTTTCTTCTGAGGCCTCTCCCCTTGGCTTGCAGATGGCTGGCTGTCTTCTCCCTGTGTCTTCACAGGGTCTTTCTTCTGTGTGAATCTGTGTCCTAATCTCTTCTTATAAGGACCCCAGTCATATTGGATTAGTGCCCACCTTAATGACCTAATTTTAACTTCATTACCTCTTTAAAGGCCTTATCTCTGAATACAGTCACATTTCTGATGCACTGAGGGTTAGGATTTCAACATACGAGTTTTAGGGGATACATCTGAGTCCGTGACAGATATTTGTTGGGTTTCGGATACGACTTGCTACTGAAAAAGTTTCAGTTAATCTAGTAACCACAAACAAGGTTCATGGGATCTAATCAGAAAGCATCTTGATTTTTGTTTCTCACTGTCTAATTAGAATATATTCAGGAGAGGAAGTTCTTCCCCTACCCCAGGATGAAAGCTCGGGGCAGTCCTATGACTTTCTGACAATTTGTAAGTAATATACTTGATTACGGGGACTTTTAAGTTGCAAATACAGGCTCAGATCAGAGGGTAAGATGGCCAGTTTGATGAGGTAATTACAACTTCAAACTTGATTTGAAAGTAAATCTTCTTCCTGCTTCCCTCCCCCATGTAAGACCTTTGCAGTTGGGAACCCTACCTTAAGTTTCTGATCTTGCCAAGGTCTAAGCTGGAAAAGGGAGGAAAAGAAAGAGAGGGGCAGGGAAGTGCTCTTGACTGATGGTGACACAAAATGGCTTCATGCTTTCAGTGCTTCCTCTTTCTCTCCTGGCCACTTTTGTGAATTTTTCAGCCACCCCCCTGCCCCCTACATTTTACTTAGTCGTGCTGTAAGCAGTGCTTTTTCCTTACCTCCTGGTTCTCAGCAATCCACTCCATACAGACTCTGCCTGGAGTCCTTTCACCCCTCCAGGCCATCCTCCAGGGACATATCTAGTGGCTTCTCTGTCACACCAGCTCTCTCCCCTTGTGGCCCACATCTGTCCACAGGAAGTACTCAAGGGGGATCCTGGGGTGCACAAGTGCCAGGGCGCAGGCTAGTCCAGCATGGTCACCACATTCTCCTACCTCTCCTTCAGCTCTTGTGCTCTTAGCTCTCCCAGGTGGAAGCCAGACATTCATGCCCTGAACTCCAAACTGAGGGACACATGCTAGGCCTTCCGAATGGTCCTTTTGAAGCCCCTCTTTCCTGGCATGAAGTGAAGGGAGATGAATCCACCACCTGCACCCTGCCCTCTGTGTTATGTGTGGGAAGGGACACACAAAACAGCACTCTCCCAAGAAATCTTCCCCGGAAACCCTTAATTGTCATTCTCTTGACTCTTTCATTTTGAATGTGGGTTAGGTCTATTTAGAATGGAAAGCGGGTTATTAAATGTTTCTTTTACAAATTTGCCTGTGGGCCTGGAACTTCAAGTGGGAATTTCATGACCATGGTATCTCAGTTGAAACTTTCAATTTAGCAGAGCTTAAAAAAAAGTACTTTGTAAACCATGAAGTGCTATACAAGTGTAGGGAATTGACTCCCTTTGCTCTGAAGAGGTACAGGGACTGAATGAGCCAGAACAGAGACAGACTGTCCTTGAAGAAGCAGACATTTCCAACAGATTTATATAGGTTATTCCTGGGTACTTTGTTTTGTGTCTAGTTAATGCATGCTTTATTATTTAGTTAAGGTGGAATTGTTAATAATACATAGCTTCCAATTTGTGTTGCTCTCCTAACTAAATGTATAAATGGCAGTAATCAAGACCATGGGGGAACAAACATTTAAAATGAAAAATGAGAGTCACCCAGGGAGACAGCATTTCTCTCCCTTTTAATTTCAGCAGCCTGCAGTCTGTACAAATACACGCCATGTCCACACCCTCGGCGTAGGCTTTGTGGTTGTGGTACTTTGCCAAGGTGCACAGTCTGATTGACCAACCTATATACCTCGCTCAAAGAACCTTCTTCATTCAAGGGTTGGAAAAATTGTCATACAAAAGTAGAGATCCAGTGGGAAGCTGCACCTGCCCCTTGGAATTCACAAGTCCTCCTTCATCTATTAAGTTTATTCAGCAATTATTTACTGAACACCTACTGTTTTCCCCAGGCACTTACATCAGCCACTAGGTCTATATATAGGGGTGAGCTAAACAGACAGAGTTTGCAATCTAGTAGTGGAAACAAACGTCAAACACTTACGTGTACAATTGCAAATAGGATAAGAAAAATGATAGGATGGGGTTGGGGGAGGCAGAATCACCTACCTTAGCTCGGGGTTGGGGAGGCATTCTTGGCAGAGGGAGTATAAAGAGTAAGTATCACTATTTGTCCAAGTTTGCAGTGCACATGTATCCCTAATTAAATAGCAGTAGTCACTAATGCTAAATGAAATATTACATTTGGTTAGGACGTAGTGTTTTACAGGAGCATGACTCAAGCCCGTCCTTCCAAAAGGTTGTCATCTTCTTCAGATGGTGCTTGACTGTTTTCCCAAGTAGAGCTTAGAATTTGTTTAACAAGACTACTTTGGGAATCATCCACGTTTACTGGAAGAGAAGTTTGTGTATAATATTTTCTCTAAGTGGTCAGTTAAGAGCGCTCACAGAGGAGTGCGATGCAGTATCTGCTTAAAGTGTGGACTACGGAGAATGCTCGACACCTGTTCAGGCTATCGGTTGTCAGTTTCATTTTGATAAAAACCACTTCCTGAATGCTGGATGACATAGGAGAAGTAGTGCTGGACACCACATTAAGAAACTTGGTTTCTGGCTTCTGTTTTGCCCCTGACTAATGGTCCTTCTCAGGTAGTCACTTGGTGCCCTATTCCTCAGTGTCCCTAGCTACAAGAAGAGGGTAGCGCTTGTACCTGCCTCACTGCCTCTCAGGTGTGTTGTGGGGATAGGTGAAGAAACCTATCCTTAAACCTATCCTTAAACCTATCCTTATCAAACCTTACAATGTTCTTGGATAATAAAAGCCTTCACATTTGATAAATTATTATCATTGCCATTTGTCTGCTTTTGAGTTTTGTGCTTATGACTGATCTTAGCCTAAATTTTCTCCCCAAGGTCATCAATCCTGAGGCCAAAATTCATGACATCTTACCCGTGTACCTGATTGGGTAAATGTTTTCTGGCATGACTGCTCCTAATGCAGGTATTCCTGAGGGTCATGCATATTAGAAAAGTCTGTCTTTCCAAGCAGAAAAGAACTGGGTGTGAATTTCAGCCCCAGATGTCACTGCTAAATGACCCTAGGGGAATTTACTCTTTCTGTGCTTCAGTTTCATTTGTGAAATGGCTTTGAGCATTAAGTGATAAAAATGATGAAAGCACCTCACCCACTGCTGACTATGATAGGCTTTTAATAAGTGCTAGTGTTCTTCCCCTTGAAAACAAAACATAACAGTATGGATCCCAGTATTTGCAAAACAGATTTTTTTTCTGTAGAATCATTCATGAGGGGTTATGATAACACAATTCAGTGTCGTTTAAAATTTTGCTGCAGCTGAGAAAGTGAGGCACATCTGCACTTGTTTTCTTTTTTTAATTAATTAATTTATTTTTGTCTGAGTTGGGTCTTTGTTGCAGCGTGCGGGCTTTCTCTAGTTGCGGTGAGAGGGGGCTACTCTTCCTTGCTGTGCACGGGCTTCTCATTGCAGTGGCTTCTCTTGTTGCAGAGCATGAGCTCTGTGTGCGTGGGCTTCAGTAGTTGTGGCTCACGGGCTCTATAGCACAGGGTCAGTAGTCGTGGCGCATGGGCTTAGTTGCTCCGTGGCATGTGGGATCTTCCCAGACCAGGGCTCAAACCCGTGTCCCCTGCATTGGCAGGCAGATTCTTAACCACTGAGCTACCAGGGAAGCCCCTGCAGTTGTTTTCTAATAGCATCATATTTTATTTGATTTTTCTTGTTATTTTTTTATTGAAGTACAGTTGATTTACAGTTTGTGTTAATTTCTGGTATACAGCAAAGTGATTCAGTTATACATATATATACATATTCTTTTTCATATTCTTCTCCATTATGGTTTATTACATGATATTGAATATAGTTCCCTGTGCTATGTATATACCACATCTTCTTTATCCATTCATTTGTTGATGGACATTTAGGTTGCTTCCATGCCTTGGCTATTGTAAATAGTGCTGTGAACACTGGGGGTGCGTGTATCTTCTGTTTTTAAATTTTTTATGGAAGTATAGTTGATTTACAATGTCATGTAAGTTTCAGGTGTACAACACAGTGATTCAGTTATATATATAGAGAATATATTCAGTGATATATAGAGAATCTGAAAAAATATATATATAGGTTATTACATAATATTAAGCATAGTAATTACAGGTTATTACATAATATTAAGCATAGTTCCCTGTGCTATACAGTAAGTCCTTGTTGGCTATCTATTTTATTTTATATATATACATTTTTTAATAAATTTATTTTATTTTTGGCTGCGTTGGGTCTTCATTGCTGCTTGCAGGCTTTTCTCTGGTTGCGGCGAGTCGGGGCTAGCCTTCATTGTGGTGCGCGGGCTTCTCATTGCAGTGGCTTCTCTCATTGCAGAGCACCGGCACTAGGTGCGCGGGCCTCGGTAGTTGTGGCACATGGGCTCATTAGTTGTGGCTCGTGGGCTCTAGAGCACAGGCTCAGTAGTTGTGGTGCACAGGCTCAGTTGCTCCACGGCATGTGGGATCTTCCTGGACCAGGGCTTGAACCCATGTCCCCTGCATTGGCAGGCAGATTCCTAACCACTGCCCCACCAGGGAAGTCCTATCTATTTTATATATAGTAGTGTGTAAATGTTAATCCCAGCCTCCTAATTTATCCCTCCCCCAACCCACCTTTCCCCTTTGGTAAACGTAAGTTTGTTTTCTGTATCTGAGAGGCTCTTTCTGTTTTGGAAATAAGTTCACTTGTATCTTTTTTTTCTTTCAGATTCCACATATAAGTGATATCATAATATGATATTTGTCTTTCTCTGTCTGGCTTACTTAGTATGATAATCTCTAGGTCCATCCATGTTGCTGCAAATGGCATTATTTCATTCTTTTTTTATGGCCAAGTAATATTCCATTTTGTGTGTGTGTGTGTGTGTGTGTGTGTGTGTGTGTGTGTGTGTATACACACACACACACACACCCCACATCTTCTTTATCCATTCATCTGTTGATGGACTTAAGGTTGCGTCCATGTCTTGGCTATTGTAAATAGTGCTGCTATGAACATTGGGGTGTATGTATCTTTTCAAATTATGGTTTTGTCCCGATATATGCCCAGGAGTGGGATTACTGGATCATACGGTAATTCTGTTTTTAGTTTTTTGAGGAACCTCCATACTGTTTTCCATAGTGTCTGCACCAACTTACATTCCCACCAACAGTGTAGGAGGGTTCCCTTTTCTCCACACCCTCTCCAGCATTTGTAGACTTTTTAATGATGACCATTCTTACCCATGTGAGGTGGTACCTCATTATAGTTTTGATTTGCATTTCTCTGATAATTTGTGGTGTTGAGCATCTTTTCATGTGCCTATTAGCCATCTGCATGTCTTCTTTGAGAAGTGTCTATTTGGGTCTTTTGTCCATTTTTTGCTTGGGTTGTTTGGTTTTTTTGTTATTGAGTTGTATGATCTGTTTGTATATTTTGGAAATTAAGCCCTTGTCAGTGGCATCATTTGCAAATATTTTCTTCCAGTCCATAAGTTGTCTTTTTGTTTTGTTTATGTTTTCCTTTCTGTGCAAAAGCTTATGAGTTTGATTAGGTCCCAGTTGTTTGTGTTTTTATTTCTGTTGCCTTGGGAGACTCACCTTAGAAAACATTGGTACAATTTGTGTTAGAGAATGTTTTGCCTGTGTTCTCTTCTAGGAGTTTTATCGTGTCATGTCTTATGTCTAAGTCTTTAAGCTATTTTGAGTTTATTTTTGTGTATGGTGTGAGGGTGTGTCTAATTTCATTGATATGTGGCTGTCCAGCTTTCCCAACACCATCTGTTGAAGAGACTGCCTTTTCTCCATATTTTTCTGTGTATTCTTGCCTTCTTAGGTGAAGATTAATTGACCATAGGTGTGTGGGTTTATTTCTGGGCTCTATTTTTTTGGGGGGGGCTCTCTATTCTGTTACATTGATCCATATATCTGTTTTTGTGCCAGTACCATGCTGTTTTGATCACTGTAGCTTTGTAGTATTGTCTGAAGTCTGGGAGGGTTATGCCTCCAGCTTTGTTCTTTTTCTTCAGGATTGCTTTGGCAATTCTGGGTCTTTTGTGATTCCATATAAATTTTAGGATTATTTGTTTAGTTCTGTGGAAAATGTCATGGGTAATTTGATAGGGATCACATTAAATTTGTAGATTGCTTTGGGTAATTTGGCCATTTTAACAATATTAATTTTTCTAATCCAAGGGCACGGCATATCTTTCCATTTCTTTGAATCATTTTCAGTTTCCTTTATCAGCGTTTTATAGTTCTCAATATATAAGTCTTTCACATCCTTGGTCAGGTTTATTCCTAAGTATTTTATTTTATTTTTTGATAGAATTTTAAAAGGGATTCTAATAACATCTTTTTTTTATTTTCTTTTTTTTTTTTTTGTGGTACGCGGGCCTCTCACTGTTGTGGCCTCTCCCATTGCGGAGCACAGGCTCCGGACGCGTAGGCTCAGCAGCCATGGCTCACGGGCCCAGTCGCTCCGCGGCATGTGGGATTTTCCCGGACCAGGGCACGAACCCGTGTCCCCTGCATCGGCAGGTGGACTCTCAACCACTGCGCCACCAGGGAAGCCCTAACATCATATTTTAAAACATTTTAGTCTTTGTATTATATACTGATTATGAACTGAGTAGAGCTGTTGGATAGAAATATTATAGGAAGCAATTTATTTTTATCTTATTACCATTTGAAATGTTATAATCTGAATAAATGATTTTTATTGTTTATGTGGGGTTTATATCTTACCTATTTTTAGAAAAGTTTTAAAATGGTTTATGAAATAAAGCCCAATAGTAAACAAAGCAATTAAAAATGAAGTTGGAGCAAAAATAAGAAAGGCAGATAGGTAAATAAATAAATGAAATAAATTAAAAAATAATAATAAATTAATTTTAACTATTAGAAAACCAAAAGAAAAGGAGTTAGGTATTTTCAGAAACCTGATGATACATGGTGCAAAGTACCTCCGAAAGAGGAGAGCAAGGGCTCTACTGTGTTGCATTTCTTGTCATTCGACCGTCAGTTTTCCTTGTCCCTCTTTGAGTGTCCTCCCCTCCCTCCCTGCGCAGGCCACTCATCATTTGCAGGAATGGGAGGCTTGGGAGCCTGGGAGGTGGTGGGAAATGACCCACAGCTGACCAAGAATTCATAGCACCCAAACAGAAAGTGTACATTCTTTTTGTTGCCTTGACAATTTTTCCTGAATTGAGAGCTTCAGATACTGCATCTGCAAGTCTCTTGCCTGGGCTGTAACCTAACTTTCTCTCTTTATCTGAAATGTTTCTGGGCCAGGAACGGTGGAACAAATGACTTCTGACAATCTGATCACAGAAAAAAGAATTTTGGTGCAAAGCCTTCTGTTTATGAATTTAAAATGGCTGAATTTCTCTTTAATAAAAGTGCCTCTTGAGAAATGTGTTTAATGGAGGTTTATGTTGTTATGGATATTTCAACCTAATGGTGTAATTACTATATGTCATTAATCCTATTCCTAAAGGGAATTTCTTTTTTTTTTTTTTTTCTTCTGAAGCTAGTGGGTAAGAAGAGTAAATGTTTTCAACTTTAGCACATTATTCATTTTAAATGTAAGTTGGCAAGTTGAGGATATGAAAAATAAGAAATCTAAATGATCAGTTTTTTAAAAAGCAGAAACCATTAAGCTATGTTCAAAATGCATGCCTCATGGCATCCCCCTCTGTGCTGGTATTATACAGTGTACAAGGACTTCTTGCTGCCTCTTCTATTTTTAGACCTTGATTTTCTGTTGGTTACATCTGTGCCTGCTCTGCTTTTCCCCACCCCAAATGCTCTTTTGGTAGGTTTCCTGCTGCGACCAGAGTCAAATGATTGGAAAGGAGGGAAGGTTAACATTTAAGGGGTAAATTTAAGAGGTTGCACATTTAGTGTTCCCTTGCTCACTCTTCTCTGGGAGAAGGAGATGGTAGCACCTATCCACCTATTGTTTTTTCTTCCTTCTTCCCTTCTTTTCATTCAAGATTTTTTGTTACAGAAGTAGTATGTATTCATTGTAGAAATCCTTAAAAATACAAAAAACTTAAGGAAGTAAAAAAAATCACATGTATTTCCTCCACCAGAGAGAACCACTGTTGATAGTAGTTCTGTGTGGTGACGTACATCCTTATTTTATGTGTGTGTGAGCACACCAGAGCGACAGTTTGGTAAACTTTTTTTTTCAGTGAACAATACTGTAAATTTTTCACATTATTAAAACTTCTTTTACATCATCATTTTTGTTGGTTGTATGGTGTTCTCTCTATCATATAAATGTATCTAGACAGGGACAAAATATTTATTTGAAGACAAAAGCTTCACACCCCAAACCCTGAAGGTAAGTCACAATCCGTGTAAGGATCCACGCACAATCTATGCACCTGTGAGGACCTGGGTGTAGCTCACTGAAGGCCAGGCTGCTGGGACGTGCAGAGGGAACTGAACTGGTAGGACTTCGAGGAAAGTCTGGGCTATTCCACCTCTGCTTTTTCATGCCTGGCGCCTTGCTTCCTTGGTGGCTTAAAAAAAAAAACAAACGCCTTGGGAGAGGGTTTCTCAGCTATCATTGCTCGAAGTGTACAAGATAACTTATATACAATTTTTTTCTTTAAATTCATGAGAAAGTGTAGTCTGCAGGACTGTTCAACTCCTTTTAATTATAAATAATTACTCCTATGAACTTTATATTGACAATCACTTAATTCTCTCATCCTGCAGGATGTAGTTGATTCTAATATATTAATCTCATCTCTCCTCAAGCTCCGTCTTTGAATAATGGTGTGATTCGCAACAGCTGGGGTAACCTTTCTGGCAGGGAGGAGGCTAGGGAGTGACTGGCTGCAGACATCTGTATGTGTATATAAATGCCTCTTTCTTGGGTTTGGTGTTTCGTGTGGTCGAAAGAATAGTGATCCGTCAGTTACAGTTTGCCCGGCCAGGAATGCTGCACTGCAGCAGAGACATTGGAAAATGTGGAGATAGTGTATGCTTAGGCAGAGCTGAAGTTGCGTTGCATAGATAGTAGAAGCTGCTGCTCCCGTTTGTTTTTCCCAGCTACTTGTCCTGAGCTCTGCACCTCAGGAACCCCAGAGAAGAATGAGCCTCAGTGAAGGAGTCTTAATTGCACCAAATCAAAGTTCATTGAGTCAGCCAGGTCATTAACTCCTTGATATTTAATTACTAGCTGCACCACTGCTAGAAATATCATCAGGCCCTTGTGCTAAATCAGCCCTTAAAGAATGCATTTTCCCTTTGAACGGTTCATGTTTTATTGCCCGGTAGAAAGATGAGAGAAACATTTTAGCAAATGTTTAGTAAAGCTGGAGGTGCCAGCTGCTGTGCCCTAGGCCACCTAGGCACTCTCCAAGTGCTCTCACCATTGCCAACAAGGCCCGTAGAAGAAACATTCGAAGGTTCAGCAATAACCTAAGACTCATCTGGGTCAAATTTGAGGTGGATTCTTGACCCAGGTGTTTTGTTTATCTGTTTCTTTCTCTCCTCTATTACAACTGTCATGTGTGGGGAATTGAGGGAGAATTTTTCAGTGAATTTTTTTTTTTTTTTTTTTGCGGTACGCGGGCCTCTCACTGTTGTGGCCTCTCCCGTTGCGGAGCACAGGCTCCGGACGCGCAGGCTCAGCAGCCGTGGCTCACGGGTCCAGCCGCTCCGCGGCATGTGGGATCTTCCCGGACCGGGGCATCGGCAGGCAGACTCTCAACCACTGCGCCACCAGGGAAGCCCTCATTGAATTTTTTGACGTTGTTTTAGTGGCTCAAGATTCGTTCAACCCTAAGTATCATTCTAACAACACGTGAAGAACTTACGCAGTGTCTTCTCTAAACAGCTGTAAGTGAATAGAATTTCTCAGATGTTTAGTATTCCCAATGGTGTGTTTTGTCTTGTGTTTTGAAATATGGTGGCAGCATTAACAGAATTGTTTCTTTTTTCTAATAGATTTTATTTATTTATTTATTTATTTATTGGCTGCGTTGAGTCTTCCGTTGCTGTGCGTGGGCTTTCTCTAGTTGCAGCTAGCGGGGGCTACTCTTCGTTGTGGTGCAAGGGCTTCTCATTGTGGTGGCTTCTCTTGTTGCGGACCACAAGCTCTAGGCGCGCAGGCTTCAGTAGTTGTGGCTCGCGGGCTCTAGAGCGCAGGCTCAGTAGTTGTGGCACACGGGCTTAATTGCTCCACAGCATGTGGGATCTTCCCGGACCAGGGGCTCGAACCCATGTCCCCTGCATTGGCAGGCGGATTCTTAACCACTGCACCACCAGGGAAGCCCCAACAGAATTGTTTCTTAATATACAACATACTTTGAGCTAATGACAGGTATTGCAAAACAACCTAAAATATGAAGCATTAGAAATAGTTTGTGATTTATGTTTCCCAAATGGACTTAATAAATCCTGCCTAATATTATTTTATTTCCCTTTTAGGAGAGTTTAATTTATTGGTCACCATAATTATTTTATTGATCATGACCTTTTAAATTACTTATTTTTTATTATTTCACATAGGTGAAATAATATTACTCCCATATGGAGTAATAATTATGCAGTGTTTGATAGAATAACTCTGAAGTGGAATAATTTCACTCAAGAAAGCCAATTTAGTGTAATTTGGGGGCTGGCCAAGTGGATTTTATTTCTTCCCAATTTTTATTTACTTTCATTGTGGGAATACATGTATGGTTCTTAGCTCAGTTCCTGGCCCAGAGTAAACGCTCAATAAATGTTTGCCCTTGTGAACATTTTCATTCTGTCTGCCAGAATATTTCAGTTCATTTTTTTAATCTCTAATAGCAGCTCATATGTTTTTGTTTGAAATAATTAAATCTCCAAGTATTTACAGAGTCTCACAGAATTAAAAGAAAAGTAAACTCTGAATAAATTTTGATAAAATGTGTTTCCCAGGAGCTAGTAAAATAATTTAAATTCATTTCACCGTCATCTCTGAATTAAAACTCTTCTCATTTATCATCCATTTCACTTAATGATAAAAGAATGCAAAACCACATGAGGGAAATATTTGACACAACAGGAATAAAATGCTTATTGTCTGTTTAAAGCACTTCAACACTTTGTACTATTTTTAAAATTCTAGATTCATCCAAATGTTTTATGCTCCAAAGTGCAATGAATTAGCATAAAGAGTCATTGAACTGTAGACACTGTTATGCCACAAGTTCAGGATACCTTCTAAGTGTGTGTATTTCAATATTTAAATTATTGTTGAATATTATTTTTACAGGTATAGACCTACATAAAATGAAGAGTGTGTGGTTTAAGTCTGATGATATGTCAGTCTTTTTTGTTTTTTGTAAACTGGCATCAAGGGTGCTTGCCCTAAAGTGTTGTGTTTTTAAAATTCTTAACACGTGTTTTCCTACTTGATTCTTAACTCGTGACTGCTTATTAACATCACACTCTTGTAGTGTTGAAAATCAGTCCCACTAGGTCTCCTTTCTGCTGCCTTCGTTAAGACGCAGCAAGAGAATTGCTGTTATTTAATAAATGGGTTTGTTCATTGTTGCTAATGTGACAGCAGGAGTTTGAAGCCATCTGATTTCTGAGCTGGCTCAGTTAATTCAATAATGGCTTCACACTGCCAGCCGATGGCTGCTAAGTCACTGAAGTTAACATAGAGGTTTTGGAGAAACTTCTGTTCCAATGATACATGAAAATATAAGCATATTTTTCACCATCTGGATAATCGGTATGCCTTCTGTTCATTAGGCTTATGCAATTGAACTTTGAGAGATTACTACTTAACATGATACCTGCAAAACAGAAAGTTTGCAAAACAGATATAAGCAACTTGTGAACTATTATTTTTTTCTCTGTGATTAGTCTATCAAATTATAGTTAATTCTCAGCCTCTACACTTACATAGGTTTTATAGATTTTTTTGTATCCTGCCTTAAATTACTCATTAGCACCTCCAAAGTAGGATGGTGTGACAGAGGGAAATATTAAATACATACAAACATACAGACAGTTAAAAAATTCGTGGAATAGGGCTTCCCTGGTGGCGCAGTGGTTGAGAGTCCGCCTGCCGAAATAGGGGACACTGGTTCGTGCCCTGTTCCGGGAAGAACCCACGTGCCACGCAGCGGCTGGGCCCGTGAGCCATGGCCGCTGAGCCTGCGCGTCCGGAGCCTGTGCTCCGCAACGGGAGAGGCCACAACAGTGAGAGGCCCGCGTACCGGGGGGGAAAAAAAATCGTGGCATAAAATTTAAGACAGAAAGGAATTTTTGAAAATCCTCCAACCCAGTATTTTCCCTTCAGCCCACTCCCCTGTCTTACAGATGAGGAGACTGAAGGTCAAGAGGTTAAGGAGTGTGTGCAGGAGCACATAGCCAACAGAGGCGTCAAGTTGCAGTGTGACCTGGACGCATATTTCCTAGTCCTGTTGGGGACTCCTTCCAGAAGAAGCTAGAACAATGGAAAACTTTATAGTCCCACAGTTTACTATGGCATAGAATGACTTGCCCAAGGAAAGCATGACTAGCCATTTCCAAAGGTTTTGAAAGTAGGTGGGTGGTAGGAGAAACTTATTGGAGCCGGTCCACAGTGGGAACCTAAGGACAGACCAATGGCAATGCTCCAACACATTGTTTAGAATGCTGGGAATTAGCTGGGAGATATATTTTTTAAAGTAACATCTATAAATTGGTTCAACTGTTCTTTTAAAGTCATAGAGAAAATAACTCCATTTCTTCATACATTCTCAAACTTAGATCCATCTATCATATTTGCTTCACAAATCCATGAGATAGCTCAACAAGAACGTTATATTTCTTCCTTCTTCCACCAAGTGTATTAGAAAAGTAAATTATCATATAGGTCATTTTAAGTCATCCCTTCCCTGATTATTGCCTACTTAAAGAACAATTGAATTATATAGTTGAAATTTGCTAAGAGAGTAGACCTTAAATGTTCCCACCCCCACAAAAGAGGAAGGAGGAGGAGGAAAACATGAGGTGATGGATGTGTTAATTAACTGGATGGGGGGAATCCTTTCACATTGTAAAGGTAATGTCAAATCACCATGATGTACACTTTAAATATCTTACAAATTTATATGTCTATTATACCTCAATTAAGCTGAAAAAAGAACAACTGAAACTTGACTCAATCATACCTTGGAATTTCTCTAAGAAATATTTAGTTTTTAAGGCCCCAAATTGGCATAGTTAACCTTGCAGCCTAGAAATTGTATATTAAAAAAAATTTTTTTAATCTCAACATAAAGTCAGTTTAAGGCCTTATTAGGCAATTGTGTTTGAAAATAATTTATCTGTTTCCATCTGATTTAATATGATGAACTTAGTACGTATATCTACCTCAGATCTCCTTCCTGCTGGACTTTTCCTGTATCATTGCATTGTCCACGCTGCTGCCCCATTTGCTGTTTTAAATCACAAACCTGGTGGTCCATTCTTTTGTTTAAAATACTTCAGGAATTTGTTTGTATCGTAGACTCTACAAGAAGTTTCTTTTCAAGCTACGGATTTAATAATTTGGTCATAGAATCAAATAGTGACTTGGGGTTGAAATTCCAGCGCTACCACTTACTAAGCTAAGCAAGTTAAGTAATATTTTTGGCCTTATCTGAAAAATGTGTATAAAAGTAGTACATATTTTTGAGTGTCATAATGAGAAGTAAATAAGACAGTACATTTGAGTGTTTAGCCTAGTGTTCAGCATATAGAAAAATTTCAATAAGTATTAGCTATCACTATTTTTTAGTATCATAGAAATAAAATTCTAAGTATACATACATGGTTCCAGCCTGCTGTTAGTTCTGCATCTTCCATTTCCTCCATTTTTTCCCTCCCCCCTTGAAACACACATACACACTCTTCATTCTAGCTTTACAACCCAATTTCAGCCTGAAACATACCAGGCTTTTTCATGCCTCTGTCTTTGTATGGGCTATGCTGGCTGCCTGGATTGCCACCCAGCCCATTGTTCTTCTCATTCCTTACATCTCTCAAGATTCAGCTCCTGTATCTCTTGTGACCTGGTGTTTCGAAGGCTTCTTACTTATAGAATTTATTGTACTCATTTGTAGTTATCTCTTTACCACTCATCTGCTTCCTTAAGTCATAAGCTCTTTGAGGGCGAGGACTTTATTTTTGCTCTCTATATTCAGCACAATGCTAGGAGCATTGTTAACACTCAGTAGTTATGTTGAAGGAATGAATACTTGCATGAATTATTAAGGTTGCTTTGCCGTCCAGTACAGGCAGCTATCCGCTTTTCATAACTGAATTCTGGCAATTGCTTCTCTAGTCTACACGAGGACAACCATCCCTCCTCACTACATTTTTAGTTTCCCTCTAGAGTATCAAGAAAGTTATTTCACTTGATTCATGGTTGCCATCTGGTGGAAGAAAAGGGTAACTACAGGTTCATGCTTAACTAAAACCATACAGAAGTTAAGATGATTACTGTTCCTTAATATGAAATTTCCACTGTTTCATGTTGGTTTCCAGAAACAGAGAGTCAAGAAAAACTCCCTGGTATTGTTCTTTCATTCTTGTACATTTGTTTTCTTAATATTTTAAGAAGTTGGTCAGTCAGAAATAATGTTTTCAAACATTAATTAGGCAAATAAGATGTATGGAACTAAATATTGATTATATGTTCCAGTATGTAATAGAATAAAACTGGAAAGTTTGATAATGCTTGTTTATAAAAATATTTAAACTATGACTTTAGGAACTTTCCAGACTCTAACTGCTTTTCTAACTGCTTTAGCTCATATAGAGAATAGTGAAAACTAGTAGCACAGATACTAGAGCAAATTGTCCATCCAGTGTATACAGCTCTAACTTCTGAGATTGCAAATGATTTTTTTTCTTATAAAATGGAGAAAAATATAGTTAGTAATTTAAGTGATTTAAAGTAAACTGATTATCTAAAATTTGGATATTGAATTTTTAAAATGTTTCTGTGACACTGAAGTCTTTTAATTCATTTATTCACCAAGCATTTGAGTGCCTACCTAATGCCTGATATTGTACAAAATGCTAAAGAACCAGAGATGAAAGATGTATTTTCAATTTTGGCTCAATTAATGAATATTTGGGTAAGAATGTAAAGCTATATAACTTTTCATAAGACAAATCATACCAACACCATTTAGATTTTCATAAGAGTCCCTTATGTTGGTTGACCCATCCATGTGCATTATAAACATCACAGATATAAAGATACCAGTTTTAGGGACTTCACTGGTGGCACAGTGGTTAAGAATCCACCTGCCAATGCAGGGGACACGGGTTCGATCCCTGGTCCGGGAAGATCCCCCATGCCGCGGAGCAGCCAAGCCCATGTGCCACAACTACTGAGCCTGTTCTCTAGAGCCTGTGAGCCACAACTACTGAGCCCGTGAGCCACAACTACTGAAGCCCATGTACCTAGAGCCCGTGCTTCGCAACAAGAGAGTCTACCACAATGAGAAGCCTGTGCACCGCAACAAAGAGTAGCCCCCGCTCGCCGCAAATAGAGAAAGCCCCCGCACAGCAGCCAAGACCCAACGCAGCCTAAATAAATAGATTAAATAAATTTATATTAAAAAAAGATACCAGTTTTATTCATGCCTTTTTAAAATTTATTTATTTTTTTTTGCGGTACACGGGCCTCTCACTGTTGTGGCCTCTCCCGTTGCAGAGCACAGGCTCCGGACGCGCAGGCTCAGCGGCCATGGCTCACGGGCCCAGCCGCTCCGCGGCATGTGGAATCCTCCTGGACCGGGGCACGAACCCGTGTCCCCTGCATCAGCAGGCGGACTCTCAACCACTGCGCCACCAGGGAAGCCCATTCATGCCATTTTGATGGGTTTTCTTGGAGTATATGAATCTAAAGGGAAGTTCTTTATGATTTCTAATAAAAAGTATAGATATGCATTCAGTATTCACATTGCTGACTTTTTATATTCCACTTATCTGATGGATAGACCTTATTTTTCCATTTCAGCTATCTGGAGCACTATAATGGACCAGGAGGTTAGCAAAAAAGGACTAAGGGGAAACATCACAAAGCCCATGCACCTCTCTCCAATAAGAAAGTTAAACATTTTCCAAGTCTTTAGGGTAGATAATTGTGCCTAAAGTAGCCACTTAGAAGCAGCATTATCTGCCTATGGAAGGAGAACCCAGAGCTTCTTACAGTAACCAGGGTGATTTGGTGTAGGAATCAACTTCATATGCGGGAGACATGCACGTTACAACCCTCCCTTCATGTTCCAAAAATGGCCTTAAATCAACCCCCCAAATGCTGAATTTTTTCCCATGCATTCTCTTTGAAAAACTGCAGAAGTATGTGTTTCAATTTAGAAACATTTCCGTCAAAAGAGGTTAAAATAATTTTTCATCATTTAGAGTAGTAAAGTTGAGTTAAATGGGACATTCACTTATGTGGAAGTCTTCATTCCCTGATGGCACTTGTTAAATGAGGTATTACGGAATTGAGCTATCATTTATAGAACTTTCATTTGAAAAATTACATAGGACACACACATATATATCCAAATTTAATTTTCTCTTTAACTGAAGAACCAAAAAAAGGGCCCTGAGAATTTATCTAGTTCTTTGGAAGGGTACCATTAAAGTATTAAGTTAAAATGTGTTATATATAAAATTTTGTTTCATACATCTCTCGAAAGAATGATTTCAGAGCTGGCAACTCAATTTATAAATAGCTATCCAAAGCAAAAATGGCCAGCCACCTGTCTTCTAACATTCTATTAACCTTCACTATTTAATTGCCTGAATGTGGACATACGATTTGTGTTAGAAAAGAAAGCTTCGTTTGTTGAGTGGGTGTCATAAGTCATGTTGACTTATTTAATGACCTCTTTATCCTAGGGCATTCAGATCAATATGTTTTGAAGAAAAATCACAGGTACTACCTTGGGGAATAAAAGGAAATTAATAATTGAGTACTGTGAATGGCAAAGTTTATACTTTTTCTTGTCTAACAATTTCCATACTGATTTATGACATTTGGAAATTGTTGCAACAGTAAATCTCGAGGTGGGTCTCCCTTGGATATGGACCTAAAGACAGGACACTGTTCCATAGCAGATGGCTTTTGCTTGCCATTTCAGAGACAGCAGCCCTCGCTAAGCAGTTCATTATTTTCTAAGGTTGAAGCAGCTGTGGGTTACCATAATTATGAATTTATTATGTCCCTGCCAATCTACTGTGAATCCTAATTCAAACTTTACATGTCTCTTTGGAACCTTATTCATTTTCTCTTGATTATGTGGTTCCTGACAAACGACAGTTTGGAGAATCCAAAGTTGCTAAAGTTAGTTTTTTATGGGGCATCACCAGTTGCCCATTGTTTTTAGAATGCCTAATGACCTTTTAATGTTACATCAAGTTCAAGCAGCCACTCTTTGTATTGTCTGGCTACATTTTTATCCACTCATTTCTTCTGAGGATTGCCACAGGACTGCAATGTCCAAGACCCTCCTTGACTTTTTAGGTTGTGTGGTCAAGTGGAAAGCAATAGAATGCTTAAGAAATCTCTCTGGGGTGTTAGAGTTTTCAATCACTTTGTTGGGTTTACATAGCGAATTGTAGGTACTTAACGTTTTAGAACTGATCAAATTGTTTTGTGATTATCTGTTTAGTCATTTCTGTAGCTAGATTGTGAGTTCTTTCAAGGTGACAACTCTGTACAACTGATTTTAGTACACCTGAAACCCAACATAGTGCTCAATACGTGAGGGCAAATAATAAATGCAAGCTAAACAATGTCAATTGTATACACACACATGCACACATGTCTGCTAATTTTGCTTTAGTTTGTCAATTCATCTATACCAGGGTTTGGTAAACTTTCTGTAAGGAGCCCTACGGTAAATATTTTAGGCTTTGTGTACCATACAGATTCTATCTCACTGCTCAATGCTTCCGTTGAAGTTCAGAAGCAGCCATAGACAATATGTGAACAATTGGGTAGGGTCATGTTCAAATAAAACTTTATTCACAAATACAGGTGTTTTTACTGTAGTTGGCCACCCTGGATTTAGACCAAGGCTCATGAACAGGTTTCATCTCCTACGCTGACTTTGGTTGATGGGTTGCTGCCTGGAATACTGTATTGAGAAGGATTCTCAGGGTGGGTCTGGGCTTAATGGCCCATGAGGGCAGAGACATGTTGACTTGTGCCCACCATTTATTCCTAGCGGCTAGCACAGTGCCTGACACATAGTAGACACTCAAGTATTAATGGAAAGGATTAGTTCTAGCCCATGACTGCATGCCTGCTCGGACTGCTGTCGTCTTTTGGAGGTGAAGCAGGACTTGGGAAAGGGTATATTTTTCTCTGAACTATTTGCCCATTCAGATTTTAAAATGTGTCGTTTTATATTTACACAAGCAGGTGCATTCACTGCTGAGATTATAGCTTTTCCACACAATTAGGTATCCCATTTTTCTCTTGCTAAAATAAGATACCCTTTCAAACTCTGTATGCAGCGTTATGCAACACTGCTGGGAATGCTGATTTGCTTTCCTCTCTGCTGCATTTTGCTTCTCTTATCCAGGCTTCACAATTCCATCGGCCGTCCCCGGCAGAGGTCAGCTTAGTGCTCTGATCATGCCCGGGCTCGGTCAAGAGGAAATCACTGTGTTTTCAAGGTGCTTTGCCACAGGTCATCCTGTGGCCTGTTTCACACAGCTTCCTGATATTTGCTTGATTGCCCACAAGCTGTTGGAAAAGGGTTCCAGGTCCTCCTGGTATCAGAAGTACTCAAGGTCAGTTAGGTTGCTTTAGGGAGGGCTCACCCTTTCAGAGGCTGAGCAGATTGGCAATTTGATGCCATAAAAAAAAGCCCGTGGCACTGAGGGTAGACAGGCCGTGTGGGAATGTCGCTGCGCACAGTCAAGGTTGTTACAAGAATTAAAAATGTTTACTTGCCAGACTGAGTCCTGGGGGATGCAGAGGGCTGTTATTGTGGAGAGTCTGGTACAACTCTGGATGCACATCAGAATTTGTGGTCTAGCTTTGTAAGAACACATGTGCCTAGATGTTATAAAATCAGAACTCAAAGGGGTAGAAACCGTGGGTTTCACCCTTCAGTGAGCTTGTTGAAATGTAGCACAAGTTTAAAAAGCAGATTCTAGGGTCCTACCTGAAAAATTGTGATTTACTAACTATGGAGCAGAACCCATATTCTGCATTTTTAAGACATTCCTCCCCCGTCCCAGGTGCTTCGGAAGCGGTTGAAGTACCACCCTTGAGAAATACTGATCAAGTCTAACCCCATCATTTTGTAGGAAAAACTACAGCCCTGTACCTAGTGCCCTTTTCATGCTTGGATCTAATAAGACTTCAAGGTGATCCGGTTCATGAACTTCATACCTGGGTGCCTAAAATGGGACACTAGATACTTTGTGTGTGTTTCTGGGAAGAGGATGCATTGCTCTCGTCAGATTTTCATTTAGGTTCGAAATTATACATAAATTACAAGAAACACTTTCTTGGTTTGAGATAAACTCTGGCTCTGCCTAAACCAGCCGTCCTGTTTCTATGGTATTAAACAAGATTTGGTGCCCAAGAAATATAAAATAGTATGACATCTGTATGCCTTATGGCAAATGTCAAAGTGACAGCATCACGGGGGGGCCTGGTCCTTTTTTCTTTTATGTTTGTGGCTATATAGAATGATCACTCACAGGGTTTTACGCCTAGTTTTAAAGCACCCCCTCTCCATCATTTTCTTCCAGCATGCCTGCACTGGGCTAGATATTAGGGAAACCGTCGTATGTGAAAAAACTTTTGTCCTACCTGCTAGTTGCTCGTAAATTAGTGATGAGGCAAATAGATGACTAGATGGAGACACTATGAATGAAGTGGTAGAGAGCTGTAGTAGAGGTCTGATGAAGGGCAGGGCTGTGGCAGCTCTAGTGAGGCAGCAATAGCTTTTGTTCTGGAAGATACATTTGCAACGTAAGCGATGACTCCTATCCGTACAGGAGTAGTTTTAAAACAAAGTGCCACTGAGATTGGTCATGTTGTTTGACTTCATTCATTCATTTATGTAAAAACATATATTGTGCACCTTTAACATAAAAGGCACTGTGAAGGCTCCTTGAGATGTAATATTTAGAATATATTAGTTACTCCATTTTTAGTTTCAATGTTATAAATTAATTAGCATAGAAAGTACAGTGTTGTGATCAGTTGCCTCATTTCCTGTCTGGAAAGGGGTATAATATAAATTTAGTAAGTAAAAAAAAAAAAAAAAAAAAAAAACAATATGGGGAAGATGGCTACCGAATGCATTCTTTATTGACCTACGTGTGAGATGCAACAAATTACATTTTCCTTCTCAGGTTAACCTCAAAATAGTTTTGATGGTTGGTCTTGCGGGTAGAGCCAGTGGTGGTGAAGACTAAATAAAACTTTCAGGCAGTACAGATTTTTGTGTTTTCCTCTGTACAGGGTTAAATTTCTGAGTAGACAACATTTGTCTTTCCTGACCTTTACTTGCCAACTTTACACCTTATTCCCAGGGATTTCTCTGGGTGCTTTCCTGCTTCTCATTCCCCCTCCCTGTGTATAAAAATCTGATCAACATGTCCACACTAAGACTGACCATTTCTTGGTGTATTACTCTTCCTTAAAATATTTGCCTTTTGGGAAGGGGAAGAACTGGCATAAACCAGAGATTGCAAGCTGTAATGTTAGAATTTCAGGGCTCAAAGCCAAAAGGGAAAATGATTTGGGGGCAGGGATCCTTCTTGGGTTCCTCAAATCACACTACGTTAGACCAGATTCCTGGACAGAAAGATGGACCCTTTTCCAGCCCCCCACTGCACATACAAGGAGCCTAAATCTCATAGGTACTTTTGAAGGTACTTTTTAAAAATAATTAATTAATTAATTAGTTAATTTATGGCTCTGTTGGGTCTTCGTTGCTGCACGTGGGCTTTCTCTAGTTGCCGTGAGTGGGGGCTATTCTTCATTGCGGTGCGTGGGCTTCTCTTGTTGCGGAGCATGGGCTCTAAGCACGCGGGCTTCAGTACTTGTGGCTCGTGGGCTCGGTAGTTGTGGTGCATGGGCTCAGTAGTTGTTGCACACAGGCTTAGTTGCTCCGTGGCATGTGGGATCTTCCTGGATCAGGGTTCGCACCCGTGTCCCCTGCATTGGCAGGCGGATTATTAACCACTGAGCCACCAGGGAAGTCCCTTGAAGGCAGTTCTTAAAGCCATGTCAAATTGGGGACATCAACCCAACTGGCATTGGCCTTGTGGTTCCCTACTGTCGTGGCTACACCTGCTCTCTGGACGTGCTCCCTAAAGAGCCTGATAGGAAGCTATGGGCAGGAGTCAAGTGAGGCCCAGGAGGGGTTCTCTGGCCCTGTTGCCAGCTAGGAGCTTTTGGCTGACTCCCTGAGGGACTGCTCTATTGTCATAGCTACAGAGTCCTTTTTGATTAATAATTCATGCGTGTTTTATAATTCGTTATAACAGTTGGTCCCATTGGCTTCCTGAATCCCCAAGGACATTTTTAGTTAGCGTTATGCATGGAACTTTCCAGAATACATTTGTATAGCGCTCATGGAAGTTAAATTTTTGTCAAGCTTTATAGCCCAACATTCAGAAATGGAAGGGAATTTTATCAGTAATTAGTTTCCTTTCAAATAGGGAATATTTTTCTTTCTGTAAACAAACGTTTTTCTTCTAATGATCTCAAGCGTATAGAATGTGAAACAATATCGTACTTCTTTTTGTAACTGCTGAAGACAAAGGAACTCACCTATCACACAAATTTAACAAGACCACTCTGGCTGCGTGCTGCTTGTTTTCTCCACAGGTTTAAGAAAAACTCTACTGGTTGGCAGTTTTTAAAGTTGCCATCTCTCAGGAGAACTTAGGTGTGTGTATGTGCTTTAAAATAAAAGAAAAAGAAAAAAGAAGGACCGTGGACCTAATATAGTATGGCCTGTTCCCCCTGACTCTCTGGAATATGTGTGGTAACTGAGGGCCAAAGAATTTATTAATCATCACTTAGTAGTAGTAGTAGCGAAATAACCTCAACTTTTCTTTAGACTGTAAAAATATAAATCTTTAATCCCTTAGAGTTTGAATGTAGATTTCACCAAGATAATAAGATTAGGAAAATGGACCACATGGCTAAACAGTATTTGATACCGCCGTACTGCGAGAGATATATATATATATATATGGCCTCCATCTGCTGTCAGGGAAGCCATCATTCAAGAAGTGGAGTTTCAATTATATTTTCATGCTATAGCATGCTTGGTGCTACCATGTGACTATGCCTCAGATTACATATGGATCAGGTGACTGATAGAGTTATTAAAGGTTTGTCCCTTGAGGAATCCCGGAGGAATTGTCCTGAACCTATAACTTAGCAGTCGTCATCTTAGTGCTTAAACTAAATGAAAACTTCACTCTCCATATTAAGTAGGTTAGGTTATGGCTCTGAGTCCTTAGCATGCGGAGTGTCATGCCCTCTGTGGTGGTCATTTTGCCACACAACTGACTAGCATCTGCACGTCCACAGCTTTGGTTCTCCAGAGCAATCTCAAATCTCCGTAATAAGCATAGGATAGCATTGACACACTTCAGGTTTAAGTCTGAGACTTTTTCCTGATGCCGTATGTCTTGAAGGAATCAAATTTGCCTTCTTGAGAGAGAATTATGAATTCAGGACTGCAAGATCATCCTCTCAAAGAGGTTTTTCTTATTTAAATAACCCCTCCAGGTTAGAAGTGGCAAAGACTAAAAATGGAAAGAAATGACACTCTTGGCAGGCGAGAGAAAAGAACAACTCCCTTGCCTCTGTCCTCTTGCTGGTGGGCAAGGGCGCTCGCTCTGACTTTGTTTTGAAGTGCCTGGAGCCAAAGAGCAGTTGTCAAAAGTTAATGGTATGTTACCCTAAGAAAGATGGATGCCAAGGTGGACCTAAGTAAATTCACATGCCGTCCATGCTGGCTGCTGTCAACTCAGCACATGTGCATTCACCTCCCTTCAAGGGCAGGGCAACCTTGTCTGCGATAAAAATATTACCTCCTCCTCTCTTCTGTCTTCCTGTGGCACGAATTTTGAATGATCTGCTTTATGATCTCTCTTTTATCTCCTGAATACCTAGCGACCATCCCTGAGGTACTGTTTCCTAAAATTCAGCTCTTTTGTACTCAGCATTTGCAGAATTGATTTCCCACCTAACCTCTCTGTGTGTCTTCCTCATTGTCAAAATCTGCTTCTCCTCAGAGGGTCACTGATCAGATGCCCTTGGAGCCAGATATAGCACCTTATTGTGTGTGGCATCAATGTTAAATTTAGCCTTAGCATGGGTCCCAGGATCAGCCCCTTTGCATTAGTCTCCTTTCGATCCAGTCTTAGAAGCCTGTGTCCATTCATAATCGACACTCATATCAGAAGCAGCAGCACTGTGTGTTCCAAGCCAGGCATATATATTGTGTAAATATAAACTGAAAGGCGCTGCCATCAATTATTCGTCCCATTCATTTCAGTGGAGCTTGAGGATGTCTCTCTGCCAAATTACTCTGTGTGTGTGTGTGTGTGTGTGTGTGTGTGTGTGTGTGTGCGCGCGCGTGCGCATTAAATAAAATGAAGGGGGACGGGTAATTTATAAAATCAGATAATTGGAAAGATATTAAAATCCTGAAACTTCTTATCTTGGCAAAGCACAGCCTGGACCATCCTTGAGGCAAAAGTGGGTATTTCTTCTTAAGATGCATTTTCAAGGTTTTGTGACCTTAGAATCTCATCTGTTGGTTTTTCAAATTTGCTTTGAAATTGGGTCTTTACATCAGGATCAACATTTATAACAACTTATTACAAACTTAATGATAAAATCCATTCCTTGATTTTAAAAATATCTTCTAAGTAAGAATTTATTGAGTGTAGGGGAAGCTTTCTTTCCTTTGAATACCATACCTAATTTTTTAAAATATAAAATTGTATACTGTATACTAGGTCTTAGACTTGGTAGTAAAATAGAACATTTGATTGAAAAGAAGGGGGCAAAAAAACCTCCTACAACTATGAAATATGCAGTACTAAATAAAAATTGTAAGGCATGTTTTCATGGTTAAGGACATCAGAAGCCTATTTTTATTTTAAATCTGTTAAAGTTAAAATGAATAGTAACTTACCCTTGGCAAAGTCCTAGAGAAAAATACCAAAAGTGATTTGAACATAGTTCTAATTTACTCCTGATCTTTCTCTAATGGAGGCTCTATTAAAATTTAATTTAATATCTTTTCTTGGAAATAACTTTTACCTCCCTGGAACTTGTAACCAAAATCATTAGTATGATATTTTTCTTTGGAGTTCTATAAAATAATACTTTTTCCTCCTAGAGGTTTTTCTTTTTTTAAGGGGTGGTGGATATTCCATAAAATACAGAGAGGTGGATGGTTTTCAGGCGTACAGTTAAGTGTTCAAAGTAAATTTAATATGTTTCACTGTACTCTGTTTTCCCATTGTTTTCAATAGCATCTCCATCATCTTTAGCTTCCGGTTTTTGCAACACTGAAGCCATTTTATGGGTTTTTCTTTTCCATCTGTCACCAGGCTTTGCTCATGTGCTCTTTTATTCTCTTCTCAATGGCTTTATCCTAGTCTGGGGCTGCTTTACCCTGCAAAAGAAGGGACCACAGTAGGCATTGCCTTCTTTTTAAAATACAAAATTTTTTTTCTTTTCTGGTTCAAAAGCATTTGGTGATTCCTGCTCCAATCCACGACTCACTGCGTAACCAAGGATAAATTACTTAACCTCTCTGAGTCTGTTTCCTCATCTGTGAAAACCAATAAGTGTTTTCGTGAGGGTGAAATAAGTAAACACATGTGAAGCATTCAGCACAGTGCTTGGCACATAGAAAGCGGTCAATCATTTTTCTATTTTTTTTATTTTAGAAAATTTGGAAAATGAAGAAAACTGCATAGAGAAAAAATATCACCCAAACTCTTACTAGTCTGAGATAACTAATGATTCATATTAACGTAATTCAACCATTTTCCCCTCATATGTGTCGTAAACAAACTGCTTTGTAATCTGCTCTTCATTATAAACGTTTTCCTACATTATTAGTATTCTTTCATAACATGATTTTTAATAGCTGCATTGTATTCCATTTCTTGGCTATCCCATGACATAATCAACCAATTTGTAGACAAACATTCATTATCTTGAATAATACCTTGATAAACGTGTTTGCTACACAAGTCTTTATGCTCATCTTTAGCTTTTTCTTAAAATAAATTCCTGGAAAGACAATTACTAGGTTAAAAGTGTAAATTACTTTAAAGTTTTTGTTACTTTTTTTCATTTGCTGTCCCAAAAGTGTCTGATTTATATTCTGATTTATATTCCAATCACAGTGTAGAAGGCCATTTTCCTTTCCTTCAGACTTTTTACTCGTCTCCCTGCTTTAATCTTTCTCTCTTTCAGTGCATTTTAAGCTCAACTCCAAGCACATTCTTACTCAGACAAGATTTGATAATTTGTTCACTCTTTTTGATGTTTTGGTTGTTTCCTGTTACTAACTGCTACAAATCAAAGCTCCCCGGTTTAACAGGGAGTTAAAACTTCTCCACCTGCCAGCTCTCTCAGACTCCTAGTTTCATCACCTTCTTTTATGATTTCTCCCCATGAACTCACATTCACTACTTTCTACATTGCTTTTCTTTCCTCCAGCAAGAACTTCTTACCTCGAAACTGATCCTTAAACACCGGAATGATTTCCTGATTCTTTTTCTTCTGCCCTCTTTAATTTCTCTCCCTAGAGGCCGCTCAGCACTCACAGTAGCTCATATGTTAAACAAAATTCATCTCAAGATTCATGTCTGTTTTTGTGTTAGTTTGTAAAATGTGTTTTTCCAGTGTTTCACCTGTGTGTGCTGTTTGCATGTTAAAACTGCAGGTTGATGGCAGAGGTCTGTTCTCCCAACAGTGTCAAATCTAATGTGCTTCACTCAGCAGACGCTCAATAAATTAGAATTGGCTGGCTAACAGGTTTTCTTTTTAAGGTGAACTGTGAAGCGTTTAGCAGCTTTTGAAATGCACTTTTTTTTTGCACTCTCCCTCCCTGTCCCCCACCAAACTCTTTCATATACACTGGTTATTTCTTAAAGAACATTCAACTGTTATAGTAAATAGCATTTTAGCATAATGACCTACTAGGTCAGCATTCTATCCACTAGGTTCCCAGAATTTAGATCCTCAATCGTCTGCTTCTTTTATCGTTTTCATCCATTGAGTCCTTTTACAGGTATAGTATAACTCTAGCCCTTTTCTGTCTTTCAGACTGAAGTTGGCATGGGTGATATGAATGTATGCACATTCCGTAAGAAGGTGCTTCGGGCACCTTTTGTGCCCTACCTCACAAGCTTTTAGCTCATCTTTTTATTCTAGCTGTTAACCATCTTCCCAGGTGTAACCGGAACTGATGAACCTGTGTCTTCCCCTTTCTGTCCTGAGGCTTCTCGGCCACCACCTGGGGTATGTTTGGGAACCTACTCAGCAGTTCAGACAAGCAAAACCTGAATGCCCAGGAGGAGTTAACACCCCTCAAGGCAACCCTTCACTCGGACACAATTCTGAGGCATTCTACATGACTGCTCAGAGAGTCCCTAGCAGAATTGAGTTCATTGCCAAATGAAGAAATTAAGGCAAGAATGGAAAAGATCAAACAATTATGGAGAGGAAGTCGTTAAATAAAGCTTCATATACAGCTTTGTATATGAAGTACATAATTTACCATGTTGGCATGTGAATGATGATTTGGGTTTCAGCCATTTACTTCCTAAAATAATGGCTCCAATAATGATTTAAGACCAGGTGTAGTTCCATTTGCCAGTAGAAAACCAGACTTGTATGCTGTTTCTAGAATCATGAAAGGAATTTCTGATTGCAGGCAAAGAATTATGAACTGTCCAAAAGTTTTCTCTAAAAGCTATCTCAAAGTCCCTGATTCTTGGATACAGTGAAGATATTAAGCTTCTATGGTAGAGAGTACTGAACTGGGTGCTGGGAGAACACAAGATGTGTAAGGTACAGTCTTTACATCAGCCAAACTGGGGAGCTAAAATGCCTTTACCTCTATAAATACTTGAAAGACTGTTGGTTGCTATTAGGTGGATTCACTAACAGAGTTTATAGCATTTGAGCCTACTTTGAAGGATTGGCCAAATCCATAATTTGCCTACTTTCACTCAAAGTTATTTTGAAGATACAGAATGATAACAGCATAAATTGCTCAGAAAAGTATAAAGTACCGCACAAATGTAAGACACTGAAAATGGTAACAAAGTACTGTTTCTGATAGTTAGGTTATAAGAATATGCAATTTAGGACTTAAACTTCTAGTAGCACTTATCATTGATTAAAGAATAGATAAGTAATCCTATATTTTAATTTTGTTTTTCACTTCGTTTTTAGAATTCTAGTGAAGTTTTAAAATTTAAATTGCTATTTGTATTATCTATCACTTGTGCAATAATTCCAATCTCAGTTAATAATATGACAGCCTGTTTTTTTATTGAGATATGATACATTAGTTTCAGGTATACAGCATAATGATTCAATATTTGTATATGTTGCAAAATGATCCACCACAGTAAGGTCTAGTTAACCACACATAGTTATGCATTTTTTTCCTGTGATGAAAATGTTTAAAATCTGTTCACTTACCAACTTTCAACTAAGCAGGACAGCCTTATTAACTATAGTCAGCATGCTGTACATTATAACCCCAGGACTTATTATTTTTTTTGTAAGTGGGAGTTTGATATCTTTTAACCACTTTCACCCATTTTGCTCACCTCTGGCACCCACCAGTCTATTCTCTTTATCTATGAGTTTGGTTTTTGTGTTTTTGTTTTGTTTTGTTTTTATTTTCCACATATAAGCGAGATCATAAGGTATTTGTATGACATCCTGTTTTTTGGCATAGGTTTATGCTTGAACATAAGGTTTTGACTGACATTTGAATACATTTAGAGAATCACCTCAGTATAAAGGTGATTTCTTGAAATATCTTGATAGAAGCTAGTATTTTGCTAGAGTTGTTTCTCTCTATTCCTCTTAACAAATCTTTCCCAGAGGAAAGAACTCTATACAGTAGTCCCTCAGTATCCACAGAGGATTGGTTCTTGGATACCAAAATATGAGTCACTCAAGTTGCATATTAAATGGTGTAATATTTACATATAACCTATGCATATACTTTAAATCATCTCTAGATCACTTATAATACCTAATACAATGTAAATGCTATGTAAATAGTTGCTGGCATGACAAATTCACTTTTTGCTTTTGGGAACTCTCTGGTATTTTTTTGGAATTTAAAAAAATTGAAGTATAGTTGACATACAGTATTATGTTAGTTTCAGGTGTACAACATAGTTATTTGACAATCAGGTATGTTACAAAATGATCACTACAGTAAGTTCAGTAACCGTCTGTCACCATACAAAATTATTACAGTATTATCAACTACAGTCATACCTCCGAGATATTGTGGGTTTGGTTCCAGACTGCCGCAATAAAGCAAATATTGCAATAAAGAGAGTCACAAATTTTTTGGTTTCCGATTGCGTGTAACAGTTATTTTTACATTATAGTCTATTAAGTGTGCAATAGCATTATGTCTTAAGAAACCAATGTAATGTAACTCAATTTAAAAATACTTTATCTTTTTTCATCCGCTGAGTCCACTGAGTAAGATAGTTAGGTAGTTTGTGATTGACATGTACACACTGCTGTATTTAAAATGGCTAACCAACAAGGACCTACTGTATAGCACAGGGAACTCTGCTCAATATTATGTAAGAACCTAAATGAGAAAACAATTTGAAAAAGAATAGATACATGTATATGTATAACTGAATCACTTTGCTGTACACCTGAAACTAGCACAACATTGTTAATCAACTATACTCCAATATAAAATAAAGTTTTAAAAAAACAATTTACAGAAACAATTTCATGGCTTGAAATGAAGACTTTCTGAAAAAAATATTTTATTGCTAAAATGTGCTAACCATTATCTTACAATGTGGGGTTGCCACAAACCTTCAACTCTTAAAAACAAACAAACAAACAAAAAATTGAAGCACAATAAAACAAGGGGTGCCTATATATTCCTTATGCTGTGTATTACATCTCCATGATTTATTTATTTTATAACTCGAAGTTCGCACCTCTTAATCCCCTTCACCTATTTCACCCAACCTCCCACTCCCTCTCCCCTGGCAACCACCAGTTTGTTCTCTATATCCATAAGTCTGTTTCTGTGTTCTTCGGTTTGTTCGTTTGTTTTTTAGATTCCACGTATAAATGAAATCACATAGTGTTTGTCTTTCTCTGCCTAATTTATTTCACTTAGCATAATACCATTTTGTTGCAAATGGCAAGATTTCATTCTTTTTTATAGATGAGTTATATTCCTTTGTACATACATGTACCATATCTTCTTTTATCCATTCATGTATTACTGGACTTTTAGGTTGCTTCCATATCTTGGCTATAGTAAATGGTACTACAGTGAACATAGGGGTGTATATATCTTTTTGAATTAGTGGGGTTTTTTCCCTTGGGTACATACCCAGAAGTAGACTTGCTAGATCGTTTGGTAGTTGTATTTTTAATTTTTTGAGGAACCTTCATACTGTTTTCCATAGTGGCTGCACCAATTTACATTCCCACCAACAGTGCACAAGAGTTCCCTTTTCTCCACACCCTTACCAACACTTGTTATTTGTGGTCTTTTTGATGACAGCTATTCTGACAGGTGTGAGGTGATATCTCATTGTGATTTTGATTTGCATTTCCCTGATGATTAATGACATTGAGCATCTTTTCATGTGTCAGTTGGGCATCTGTATGTCTTCTTTTGAGAAATAGTGTATTCAGGTTTTCCGCCCATATCTTTTTTTTTTTTGCGGTATGCGGGCCTCTCACTGTTGTGGCCTCTCCCGTTGCAGAGCACAGGCTCCAGACGCGCAGGCTCAGCGACCATGGCTCACGGGCCCAGTCGCTCCGCGGCATGTGGGATCTTCCCGGACCGGGGCACGAACCCGTGTCCCCTGCATCGGCAGGCGGATTCTCAACCGCTGCGCCACCAGGGAAGCCCCTCTGCCCATTTTTTAAATGGATTTTTAAAATTTAATTGTATGACTTCTTTATATGCTTTGGATAATAACCCCTTATCAGATACACCATTTGCAAATAGCTTCTCCTGTTCATTAGGTTGCCTTTTTGTTTTGCTGTGCAAAAGCTTTTTAGTTTGATGTAGTTCCATTTGTTTATTTTTGCTTTTGTTTCCTTTGCCTGAGGAGGCAGGGCCAAAAAAATATTGCTGAGATCAGTGTCAAAGAGCATACTGACTGTGTTTTCTTCTAGGAGTTTTATGGTTTCAGGCCTTAAAGTCTTTAATCCATTTTGAGTTTATTTTTGTATATGGTGTAAGAAAATGGTCCTTTTACTGAGGCCACACTGGTGTGCAGGACTGGCCCCCGGTACAGCTGGCTGTAAGGACTGTCTACAACTGTTGCAGGTGCTCTGGTGTGCAGGGCTGACCCCTGGGGCGGGAGCCGCTTTGGGGGGATGCCGGTGCCTGCCAAGGGTGCCCGATGGGATGGGCAAGGCTGAGGGCCACGTTGGAGGAGCTCTGGTGCTGGCTGAGGGCACCTACCTGGGCTGGTGGGGCAGGGTTTCTTTCCAAATATTTTCTGTCTGCAGCTGGTTGAATCCACAGATGTGGAACCCACAGATACAGAGGGCTGACTATACATGAAGTTGTACTGTTTTAGAAATGAAATGCCAAAATTTAACTCCACTACAGTAAAAAATATAGGCCCAGTTCCAAGACCTCCACCATGATTTGAATTAAAAGAGTAAATCAGTGGACACAATAGGAAGGAAACGTGTGGTATGCTTTCAGTTATACTGAATACACCAATATTTGTTAAACGTGCATTATGGAATTATTTCCTGTACCTCATAGATCTTTCCAAGGAAAAAAATTAAAGACACGTGTTACACTGAATAGCAAGGTAGTGTGAATTTTAAAAGAGTTATTCTGCAGGATGTCTCTTCATTCTCCATTGTCAGGAGAACTGTTATGAAACTCTAGAATTAAATATGTTGTGCTAATGTGCTGAGTCCATTTACATTCTATGGAATAATTTTATTTGTTCTGCACTAGCTGGCTGGCAGAGAAAATGAACAGTGTTTGGTGATATTTTAAAGTTGTAATTTCATCAGCAACCGACTTAGGGGATCCAAATATAAGTCTGGAAATGAAGTGTTGTGTGCTATATTTGGCTACTCTGAAGACTGAAATATAACTTTTTCCACCACTTCCCAGTGAGTTTTTCCTGAGAAGTCAGTTGTCATTGTTCTGGCAAGTTTCTTTTCATCCTAAACTGTGCTAACATTTAGAAGGAAAACTACGAAGGTTCTTTACCAGAAGAACATATTTTAAAGATAATTTTTTTTAATTACAGGAATTTTAAAAAAAATATTAAACTATGTAGATGTGTCTTCACCTTATTCTGGGCCCATACCCCAGAGACAATCCTGTTTAACAGTTTCTTTTATTTTAGTTTTCTAGTGATTGTGAGTATAATTTTAAACAATATATGTATGCCTTCATTTATTTATCAACCTTAGACCCTATACATATGATGGAGGACTGCAACTGTAAGAAGATGCCAAAACTCTTGGCATTCTCAAGAGATATGTTATAAGAATTTCAATTCTCCTGAGTCATACATGCTGCTGTATTACTTAATTTCTCCCTTAAAGTTCTACTTAACTTTAACTGTGATTCTTAACTGGAAGGGAAAAGAGTGTGCTATGGCCCCAGTCCACCAGAAGAATGTATCAGAATCTTTGGGAAGGTCTTTTTCAAAGTACAGATGTCTTCCTTCCTACCTCCAAGGGAAGCTTGCTTACCCGGTTGAAAGTCAGTGTGTGTAATTTCAGATGTTACTAGTTGGGAGTACACTGTGCAGATAATGTAGAAGCAGGGGAAAAAAAGTTAAGAATAAAATATATAAAGGCCAAGATATTTAAGTGGTGTGAACAGTTCTTTTCAGGTTGAGGCATCTTTGTTTTAGGTCTCTTCGTTTTCTCTTTCTCCTATTATTCCGTTATCAGCCCTAGCAGAGGGCTTTCCATTTTGTTTACTTCACAAGAGTTCCTGCATAAGCATTAACCAGCAGAGAACAACAAAGCAAAGCAGAGGTTTGGATGCCACAGCATAGGACGGCTTACTGCTGAGATGAGTTACTAGCTTATACATTCTAGATTAGGGCGAGTCAGATTTATATCCAGTAAAATTACTATCACAGGGCCTTCTGGGTTCAGTGGAATAGCTGAAACTCTGAGTTCAACTCCATGAATGCCAATCCATCATCTTTTGTACCTTTAAACCTGATAGAAAACTCTTAGAGGTCTGTAATTCTGTGTATTTGAAGATCAACCTTACTTGGTACAGTAGAGTCTACAAACGACAACAGTGACAAGGATGAGATTGTCTAAAGGGTTAGTTCCACAGTACTTTGAGTTCTCACTACAGCACCTGAGGGGAAGTGAAAAGCCTAAGATGAGAAATACTCATGGGGTTCTCTACTTGTTTTACCTGCAGACGGCAGCTGAATATGTAAAATCTCGACTCCCAGAGGCCCTTAAACAGCATCTTCAAGACTACGAGAAAGACAAAGAAAATAGTGTTTTGTCTTACCAGACCATCCTCGAACAGCAGATTCTATCAATTGACCGAGAAATGCTAGAAAAATTGACTGTGTCCTATGATGAAGCAGGTATGTTGGTCTTTAATAGACACACACACACAAACACACACACACACACACACACAATGTTTTTTCCCTGAAAAAATTTCTTTTTAGATTTTGGTTAAACTAGGTCCTTTTCTTTGGTAGAAGATGAAGGGCAGACTGGATTCAAAGTTATATAACATGGATTAACAGTAAGTTTCTTCTCTGCAGTTTTAGTATCAAAGATTTCATCAGGAGATTTCTAAAAATGGCTCTTAAATATCAAATCCCTTTAAAATTTTGGTTCTTTTTTAAATGGAATTGTTCTGGCCTTTTATCAACCATGTGCTCCTGTTGATTTAATCTTTTAAAGTGTCACTTCAATTTTGGATACCAGCTGAAAACTTTTACATCCAATAATCCAAGAACTGTTAGTTGCTTCAAGTGTTATTTTTTAATTTCAGAGTTCTTCTTTTCTAAAGAGGTACCATTTTTTTCCTGAAGTTTCAAGCTGAACTTGGCTTTCTTTTCCTTAAGCTTCTCAGATGAATCCTAGTCCCTAACACCACACTGGACACTTTGGTTCACTGCCTTCCATAAGTTCATATTATCCAAAGGAGCTTATTAATGAAGGCCTGGATAGACCTCCTTACAACACCATTTTATCTATTACGTGGTTTGTTGGCTAAAACCTAATTTTAATGAAACCAGTGCAGTATTACTTGGAATTATTAAAATCTTTAATAAAATTAAACTTATTCAGGAAAAATATCTTGATTAAAATTGTCATACCACCCCTGCCCGCCCCCCCCACACCCCGCCAGAAATGGAGAAAAAAGTATGGGAAAATAGGTTTCTAATGGTTAAACATTGGAGGTATTAATTTCCTTTTTAATACCAGGAGCTTCTGTTTTTATTTCTACAGGAAGTTGTTACTTTACATCTCATTTTCTTTCACATGATCTTAAACAGTCTCAATGCTGACGTTCTTAACATTTGATTTCAAGCTTGAATAGCAAACCGAAGAGCAGATTTTTAAAAAAACGCTGCACATGCCTAACCACTGATGCAGTTTTTCTAGTTATTAAGCTGTCCACATTTTCATTCAGCCTTTTAACCTCTTTACATCCACATGATAGATACCCATTTCTAGCCTCACCCAGGACATTTCTACTCTCTCTGATTCTCCTTTGCTTTATTATGTTTTCCAGATACAATGGCTCTCTTCTGCCTGTTGGGTATTTATTTATTTGGTCTCTGTATTTGTCTTGTGTTTAACATTCTTCTCTTTGGAATTCTCATTCATCTCCTCTCTCATCCCCAGTGGAGTAAAGTAAGGCTATGATCAGCCCAATCAAAATAATATTTAAATTTTCATAGCATCTCAGAGATCATAGAAGTCAAATAGTCCATCTACTTCCTGTACCCATAATCACTTTTTAAATTTTATTGAAGTATAGTTGATTTACAGTGTTGTGTTAATTTCTGCTGTATAGTAAAGTGATTCAGTTATATATATATATATATATTCTTTTTCATATTCTTTTCCATTATGGTTTATCACAGGATATTGAATATAGTTCCCAGTGCTATACAGTAGGACCCTGTTGTTTATCCATCCTATGTATAATAGTTTGCATCTGCTAACCCCAAATTCCCAATCCTTCCCTCCCCCACCCCACTTCCCCCTTGTCAACCACAAGTCTGTTCCTTATGCCTATGAATCTGTGTCTGTTTCATAGATATGTTCATTTATATTGTTGTTTAGATTCCACATATAAGTGATATATGGTATTTGTCTTTCTCTTTCTGACTTACTTCACTTAGTATGATAATCTCTAGGTCCCTCCATGTTGCTGCAAATGGCATTATTTCGTTCTTTTTTATGGCTGAGTAGTATTCCATTGTATATATGTACCACATCTTCTTTATCCATTCATCTGTCAGTGGACATTTAGGTTGCTTCCATGTCTTGGCTATTGTAAATAGTGCTGCTATGAATGTAGGGGTGCTTGTATCTTTTCAAATTATAGTTTTGTCTGGGTATATGCCCAGGAGTGGGATTGCTGGATCATATGACAACTCTATTTTTAGTTTTTTGAGGAACTTCCATACTGTTTTTCACAGTGGCTGCACCAATTTACATTCCTACCAACACTGTAGGAGGGTTCCTTTTTCTTCACCCCCTCTCCAGCATTTATTATTTGTAGATTTTTTAATGATAGCCATTCTTACTGGTGTGAGCCTCTGTTTCCTCATTGTAGTTTTGATTTACATTTCTCTAATAATTAGTGATGATGAGCATCTTTTCATGTACCCGTTAGCCATCTGTATGTCTTCTTTGGAGAAACCTCTATTTAGGTCTTCTGCCCATTTTTCGATTGGGTCGTTTTTGTTGTTATTGAACTGTGTGAGCTGTTTGTATAGTTTGGAAATTAAGCCCTTATTGGTTGCATCATTTGCAAATATTTTCTCCCAGTCCGTAGGTTGTCTTTTCATTTTGTTTATGGTTTCCTTTACTGTGCAAAAGCTTATAAGTTTGATTAGGTTCCATTTGTTTATTTTTGCTTTTACTTCTATTGCCTTGGGAGACTGACCTAAGGAAACGTTGGTATGATTTATGTCAGAGAATGTTTTGCCTATGCTCTCTCCTAGGAGTTTTATGGTGTCATGTCTTATGTTTAAGTTTTTAAGCCATTTTGAGTTTATTTTTTGTGTAGGGTGTGAGGGAGTGTTCTAACTTCATTGATTTACATGTGGCTGTCCAACTTCCCCAATACCACTTGCTGAAGAGACCGTCTTCTCCCCATTGTATATTCTTGCCTCCTTTGTCAAAGATTAATTGACCATAGGTGTGTGGGTTTATTTCTGGGCTCTCTATTCTGTTCCATTGATTCATATGTCTGTTTTTGTGCCAATACCACAGTGTTTTGATTATTGTAGCTTTGTAATATTGTCTGAAATCTGGGAGGGTTATGCCTCCTCCTTTGTTTTTCTTTCCCTCAGGATTGCTTTGGCAATTCTGGATCTTTTATGGTTCCATATAAATATTAGGATTACCCATAACCATTTTATAATGAGAAAACTGAGACCCACAGATTTGCCTGAAGTAACACAGTTACTTAGTTGTAGAGCTGGGACTCCAGCCTCCTCATTGCTAATCCAGCTGGGCTTTCACCATATTAATGCAGGTTCTCATTCACTCAGTAGTCATTTGTTGAATGCATAGCAATATGCTAGGCAGTTGGAAGAAAGGGGTATGAGTATAGAAAAGGAAAACAGAGACCTTCCTTAATAAAGTCTAGCTGGGCGCTGAAACATAGATATATGACTTCTGAAGAAAAATTCCTGAGGATTTTGAAATAAGTATGCTGTGTAATATGCACAAGCATTTTAAGTTAAGCTGAGGGGATGTGGCGTAAAGGAATAATGAAAGTGGCTCAAGTTTTCAATGGAATTCTTTAGGGGAGGCATTTGCCTAAACCCTGAGGGACAAACAATGAACATGGGTTTGTGAGGAGAAGAGAGATGCAGTCCATGTGATGAAGGGACCCAAGGGGACACCAAGACGGGAATCAACGTCAGCTGCAACCTCCCACCACTCAACTTTTCCTTCCTCAGGAATAATTTTCCACTCACCTGCACTGTTGTTGAGCAATGATTAATCTAATCTGCAGAGGGACATTCGTACGTGACCCTTAGGAACAAATACTTTGGCATGGAATTAATCTATCAATAAACTCTACAGCATGAAATAGTGGAAGTAACTACAGGATTGAGAGTTAGAGGATCTAAATTCCCAGCCTTTCCTCTAGCTTAATACTGGTATGATTAATGCCTAGATCCTCTGTTTCTTCATGTATAAAGTTGGGCTAATAAAACCTCACAGGGTTATTATGATAGTAAAATATATTATATTTGGGGAAGTCCTTAGTCCTTCATATTGCAAATGCCACTAGTGCTGAATGAGAACAGATTTGGATCTTGTCTACCACTGAGACCAGTTTAAAATGCTTGTTGAGTTTTTTCTTGACATGCGGTGTTTGGGGAGACAGCGGCAAATTCTTAAAAATATCTTCAGAAGCTCTGAGAAGTCAGGCAACAACTACCTTTAAATCACCCGCTCCAGGCTCCGTTTGCCCTTGGTCATTCCTGCATGAGGTGACACATGAATGTCACTGTAAGTTGTGAAATCAAAACACTGCCTTCTCCTCCACTACCCATATATGAACATATGAACGATTTTATTCCAAAAAAGAGGAGAAAATATCAAAAGTTATTACTATCTAACAGAAAAGAATTTCATCATGATACAAAGGAATCAGGACAGAAAATTGGTAATAATATCTAACACCTTCAGATACAAACATCTTACACTAAGTCACTCATTTGCTTTAAACTGCTTAGCTTCTTTCCATGCTTTCCCAGTTTTACTTCCTTGCATTCTTAATTCAGCTCTCCCAGTTTTAGGAAGTAGTAAATTGTTAATTAGACAATATCCTGGTCTCTTGAGAGGTTAATTTGTCTTTAATGCTCAACCACTGATAAATCAGCCTGAGTGACTTAATGACAGTTACCACCATCTGTGGCTTCTAAACTTCTAAAAGCAGTTAATGAAAAAAAAATACCTAGATGCTTGTCTGAAAGCATTGGCTCAGGACCTTTTCTCCCTCCTTTCTCTTTCTCTCTCGGTATCCTCTCGCCCCCTTTAAATACATATATATCTTAATGCTTTACTCATTCACAATTCAACTCTCCAGCAACCTGACATACTTGAAATCCAGCAAAAAATGGGGAGAAAGCTAAAGCCACATGCAACCATACCATGCCACAGACGCTATAGTTTCTCACCTAGGATTTATATATTATTATTTTATATAGTTCTGACCAGTTAGGTTATATTTTCCAATATGACATTTTCTTTTTAAAAATTATTTTTCTGAATTTGAGTGTTACACTTTTATTGCAGAAATAAATAGAAATAAGTAGAAGGGTATAATAAGAGACTAATAATTATCTATAATCCTACCATTGTAAACATTTTGGGTATATTTCCCTCACTCTAAGCTTTTTTTTTTTTTTTTGCGGTACGCGGGCCTCTCACTGTTGTGGCCTCTCCCATTGCGGAGCACAGGCTCCGGACGCGCAGGCTCAGTGGCCATGGCTCATGGGCCCAGCCACTCCACGGCATGTGGGATCTTCCCGGACCAGGGCACAAACCCGCATCCCCTGCATCGGCAGGCGGACTCTCAACCACTGTGCCACCAGGGAAGCCCTTTGGTTTTGTTTTTGCTACTATGAGTAATGCTGCAATGAATATATATATTTGTCTGCATTTCATGTGACTCTAGGGAACAGACTTTAGAAAACGTGGGTGTAGAATTAGAATTAGAAGGTGAGGGAAGGTGATGATACTTATACTTAGAGCAGACAGAGCAGCAAGATATAAGAGCAAAGAGCAAGTCCATAGAAATCCATAAAAAGTAGTCATCATATCCCCAGCATTGCACACTACACTCTAAGTCAAATCAGCACTCACAGACCCTGTATTACAGAGTTGACATCATTGATCTCCATAATGGTGGCCTTCATTCACAGAGATACAGTTCAATAACGTTAATTATACTCTGTATATAAAAATAGGGATTGTATAAACCAGTTTATAAAGATTTTCTTCCAAATGGTTTATTTTTAAGTTTGACTGTTAATAGGAGTAAAGATGTTTTGTAGTATAATTGAAAGAGGTCTTGGAGCCAAAAGACCCAGATTCTATTCCTAGCTCTGCTGCCAACCAAATATATGACCTTGAATGAGTCACCAAACCTCTCTAAAGCCTATTTCCCTATAAATCGAACATATGAACGGGATCTCATTGATGTCTTCCATTTCTAAAACTATGATTCTGGTATCTTGACAGTGGAAAACTCAGGCAGCCATAGTTTCTGCAAGGTTGCACTTAACTTCTTCTTGAATCTTCTGCTTTCTCTGTTGCTTTTCTCCTCTCTCCCCAGACAGCCCATGTAATTTGTTTATAATATCTGACTAAAAGAAGACCACCGCTTAGCTATGCTGGCATCTGCACATGAATTTGCCCAGTCATACTTTTGTTTGTGGGAAGGGCACTGAGACTGTATGAGTGAAGCAAAAGTAGATTTTGGAAGGAGACGTTCTGAGCCATCGTTCATGGATTCTTGTTAAGATTGCTTAGATTTTTTTTTTTTTTTGCGGTACGCAGGCCTCTCACTGTTGTGGCCTCTCCCGTTGCGGAGCACAGGCTCCGGACGCGCAGGCTCAGCGGCCATGGCTCACGGGCCCAGTCGCTCTGCGGCATGTGGGATCCTCCCAGACCGGGGCATGAACCCGTGTCCCCCGCATCGGCAGGCAGACTCCCAACCACTGCACCACCAGGGAAGCCCTGCCTAGATATTTTTATTAGCACTTAATAATGCTAAGCAAAATCTAGCATGAGAAGATATGGTTTGCATTTGATCCATTAATGTTTTTATTTGAATGGGAGCACAAGTTCATACACATTTCAATAGATTGGGTTTAGTAGAGAGAAATTTCCAAGGAAAACAGTTGCATGACTTGAAGAGATCAAAATAGCATTTCACACTGTCTCAGAGAGCGTCATGAACCTAAATATTTATTATTTGTCATAGTGGGCAAAAGCTGAAGGGTTGAAATAGCCCAAGAGGGAATCTTTTCTCGCATTATTTATTTTTATGCTTGTACATTATTCATATTTCTCTAAGCAATCTCAAATCGTTTATAATTTTTTCTTAAGTTTGGGCATAAATAATCTACACATTCCCTTGTTAAAGTAGTGTGATTTGTAATGCCTTGTGTTTGAGGGAATTGTGAGGAGAGTAGGCCCATTTATTTGAGAATGATACTCTCTGTTGCACAATCAAGAACCCTAAGGCATGGGGAATAGAAGTAGAAAGCTCCTCCTTCTCCCTTTGGGAAGAGCTGGCTATGCCTGTAAGAGGGTGGACAGTCCAGCGGTGGTATCTTGCTTCTAGCCTCGGGACAGTTGCCTAAGTTGCTTCTTTGATCTCCTCTCAGAGTTAAACCTAAGACCAGCAAAGGTTTTATTTGTTCTTACAGTTCACTAGAAACCCAGACAACTTTCCAATGAGCACATGTTTCTACCATGTAGAAAGAACACTTATGAGTAGAAAGCGGACCAGACAGTGCAGATGAGGGAGAAAACTCAGCCAGCTGTTTATATTGTGTTCATTTGGGCATCATTTAAAGCTGGGGGCCTGCAGATCCATTGACAGGTGTCAGGCAATCATGTAGGATTTTCCCAGAGGTGGTGAGGAAGGAGGAGTAGCATTGATTTGTTAGCCTTTGCTTGGTGATTGCCTAATGCAGCCTGACATTAGAAATGCGTGAGAGCTGAGCCCAAGCAAAGCTACCTGCCATGAAGAGACACCAAGTACTGAAATGTACTTTTTGGAGAAATGGCTTTTTGAAAGGGTGGCGAATGTGCTGTAAGCAATTTAGGAAGTAGCTGGAGGGTTCCCTCCTACTGAGCTTATTTTATTCTTCTTAATATAGACAGTACCCAAAAGTTACATCTCTGAGTTAATTGAGCCATTAGTGTCTGAGTAATCAGTGATCTCAAAAGGAAAACCATTTACTGTCATGGAGAAAAAAATTGAACACACATCGAGAAACCAAACCCAGGAAAGAGACTGTAAATTATTTAGGGCCCTTTCAGGTTTTCTAAGAATATAAAAAATTCAGTAAAAGGCCTTTGCAGAAAGTTTTTCACTCTAACAAATAGAGTGAATTTCTCAGTCTGTTTCTCAAACAGGTCCTAAGCGAAGAGGTGGCTTTAGGTTTCCTTAATTTATATCTTTAATCAGAACCTCATTTCTGGGCTCAAAAGATGTTCTCACTGAGGCTTTCTGTCAGGATTTGGAAGGAAGAGAAAAACAGGGAAACTTAAGAAACACGTCGTAAAGGGAAATTTAATATTGGTTGTGTAACCTCTGACACCAACTTCTGAATTTCTGTAAAAAGTTAAATCTTTTATTTTTCCATTATGAGAGTAATATAAATATGTTTTAGAACATTTTTAAAATATGGAAAAATAGAAAAGGAAAAGATAATCTCTAATTCCACCACCAAAACATAACCACCATCTTTTAGTATATTTACTTCTAGTCATTTTTCTCTGCTGGGTTTTAATAATTTGTGCCCAATTTTATACCTTTTTTCTCATTTAACACTAAAATATAATCATATTTCTCAATGCTCTTACAAGTTACTCAAAAGTAATTCGTAATGACTGCATAGTATCTTACTGAATGGATATGCCACAGTTATTGTTCCCATAACCTTTTAACATTTTCAGCATGGCCCCTCTTGTTTATTTGTGTTTCATTTCTTGTCACCATATAGAATCCCTGAATTTGGAGGTCTGTTTCTTATCTGTGAAAAGATGAGAATGGTGGTATGATTAACAAAAACATAATGAAGACTTCTGTAATGCAGCCAATTATTAGTCGTATAACAGTGGGAGCAGAGGACTAAAAGAGGTAGTTAAAATCCACTTATAAACTGATAACTTCTTTCTGGCCAGTAATACCAATCTTTTTAACCAAACTTGATTTGAGTTTCAGTTATAATTCTTATACTTCCCCCTTTATATCATAGATTTAAAAAGTCAAAAGATAAAGTGGGGGGGAGTAGCAACTAAACAGAGTGACTTTGACATCTACAAACTAGAAAACTATCCACCATGGCTGTTTGAAAGTACCCAAATATGTGATTCACCAGCCCTGGGGTTGGTTTCTATGTCTGTGGCGAGACATTGTGCCTCTCTTTGCTTGGTTTCATCGACTGTAAAAAAGGACATTGGATTAGATATTTTCTGAAGTCTTTCCCAGCTTTAACAATGTGTGTGATTTTGTGCTCAGTTCATTTAACGCTCATTGGTTCATTCAGTTATTTACTCTGTAAACATTGACCGAGTGCCTAGGAGCCAGGCATGGTGCCTGCCACTGGGAATGCCCAGGTGACTGCGTGGCCCTTCACTCCAGGTGTGTGTATGCATCTGTGTGGGAGTGGGAGGACAGAGTGACAGTGGTAGAAACGTAACTAGAGTGCAGTGGAATTAGTGCTACAGAGTGTGTGTTCAGAGGACAGTGAATGGGTAGAGGAGGAAAGAGTTAGGTTTGGGATTGAGAAAGAATTCTTAAATAAATCAGAAAATCATAAGAAAATCATAAATCTTTTGAGCTGTTTGTCTTGAATATCAGTTGCATGTTTAAAGGCAGGTTTATTATGAGTGATGCTTTTTTTCTTCTTTGCTCAGTAACTGGTGATGTGCCAGCGCCTTATACAGACCTATTCTTTTTTTTTAATTTTTTTAAATTGAAGCGTAGTTGATTTACAATGTTGTATTAATTTCTGCTGTATAGCAAAATGATTGTTTTTTATATATATTCTTTTTTATATTCCTTTCCACTGTGGTTTATTATAAGATATTGAATATACTTCCCTGTGCTATACAGTAGGACCTTATTGTTTATCTATTTTATATATAGTACTTTGTATCTGCTAATCGCAAACTCCTAACTTATCCCTCTCCCGTCCTTCTCCTTTGGTAACCATAAGTTTGTTTTCTATGTCTGTGAGTCTGCTTCTGTTTTGTAGATAAGTTCATTTGTATCATATTTTAGATTCCACATATAAGTGATATCATATGATATTTGTCTTTGTCTGATTTACTCACTTAGTATGATCATCTCTAGATCCATCCAAGTTGCTGCAAATGGCATTATTTCATTCTTTTTTTACGGCTGAGTAGTATTCCATTGTATATATATATACACCACGTCTTCTTTATCCATTCATCTGTCAATGGACGTTTAGGTTGCTTCTGTGTCTTGGCTATTATAAATAGTGCTGCTATGAACGTTGGGGTGCATGTACCTTTTCAAGTTAGTTTTCTCTGGATATATGTGCAGGAGTGGGATTGCTGGATCATATGGCAACTCTATTTTTATTTTTTTGAGGAACCTCCATACTGTTTTCCATAGTGACTGCACCAATTTACGTTCCCAGCAACAGTGTAAGAGGGCTCCCTTTTCTTCATACCCTCTCCAGCATTTATTATTTGTAGGCTTTCAGTGATGGCCATTCTGACTGATGTGAAGTGGTACCTCACTGTAGTTTTGATTTGCATTTCTCTGATAATTAGTGGTGTTGAGCGTCTTCTCATGTGCCTGTTGGCCATCTATACAAACCTATTCTTAACCTCTGCTGTAACATCACCTTCTACATTCTAAGTGCCGCTGTCCAACTAATTTTAGTTTACATCAATTAGCTTATATTAATATGCTTATCAGCATCACCTGCTTTCTTATGCGATCTCTCTCGCCACAGAAAGAAGAAATGATAATTCAGACTGAATTTTGTAAAAGTGATATGATGGGGAGTTATTTTTTTAAAAATCACATTTTCCAACTTCAAGTTACCTTTTTAGTAGAAGGCCTCATATGCACTCTGAGAATAAATTGATCCAAGTTTTGCAGTGTGCAAATAAAATTTTAAATTGTAAAGAACTTTGCCGAGAATACTGGAAACTGCTGGCTAATACTGAGGTTTAGAATAAGGACGTGCTGCCTCTGGTGATTAAAACATTTGACTAGAGCTGTGTTTTACCTTTCTAATCAAGTTATCATTGTTTGCCAGGAGGGAAGTAATGTTACTACCTGCTCTAAAGTAGTATTTGATTACAAGGCCTGGAGAAAATGTGTACACTTCAAAGAAAATAATTGTACCAGGTGGTCACAATTTAGACTGCATCGGCCAGCCAGAGACAGGATGCCGCTGCCATCTGTATCTCTTCCTTTCTGTACTATGGGAATTTTGTAACCAAGTTTCCTTAGATCTTGTTGGAATGCATGTAATAACTCTTAATGAGATCCAAGTTAATGGTAAGACCTTCAGTCTGTAGGGAAAAATCGGATAGTTTTTGAAGTGCCAGAATTTCTAATGTACTGTGACTGTCCATTTGTAGTGGTGAGATGTAAGCCAAAGGCATCCTCTGGCTGACTTTCAGACTCGGAAGATCTGTAATCATAGGCAGCTGGACTGCTGTTTAATGTCATTTTGCAAGAATGTCATTTTGCAAGAAATTCAATCTTCAAGAGCTACTAGATATTCCAGTCTCATCTGGTAAATTGCCTCCTGAAAGGCATTGTTTTTAAGCCACCTGCTATTGCCCAGAGGAATTCTCTTTGTGTTTCTTTCTTTACTCATGTCCTTGTCCCAAGGCTGTGTGGCTTAGGCTATTTCTGATGCTGGTTTGATGAGGTTTCTGCAGTATATAAAGAGGCACCTGAATGTGCTCTTGTAGTTCTGTAATCAGTCCAAGGGAACTGTAAATCAGCTATGTAGAAATCACTAGGACAAACACTGTTCATTCAACACAAACGTTTACTGTGTGCCGGGTTCTGGCTAGGTGCTGAGAGTCTAAGAAATGGGGAAGGACAGTCAAATCAGAGGTCTTCTCCCTTTGAATTTATTGCTAATCTGGACTACTGTCTCTATAAATCTGTTCTGTAAGAGGTGCTTCAAAATGACACCTTAGCTGGCTTCTTCCTTACCTGAGCCAGGGCCTTCCATTCCTCTGATCTCAGTCCTTCTCATTCAAGGAGGTAACACAAATTACACGTTTGTTATTTATATCCTACTTGCTTCCTGAAAGTCCAATTTGCTATACATACAATAATAATGTTAAAATAAAAACAGAAAATCAAAGCCAAAACGGAGGAAGGAAACAAACGCACTAACCATAAAGAACAGACAAAATGAAACAGTTTTTCATTGGAGACAACTTCTAATACTAAAGTTGATGGAGACTTTTTCACAGGGTACCTTGTACTTTGGATCTTGAGCAACATTATCTCAGCTTGAGTTTCCCAGAAGCAGAGGCTGAAACAAAAGGCTTGAGTGCAGACAGTTAATCTAGGAATGCAGCTGAAGGAACAGGAGTGAGGGACCTTGGGAGTGAACCAGGAAGGAGGGAAAAGAGAAACAAGGGGAAGCTGCCATGAGGACACAGAATGGAGCTGGCCTCCCCTGAGGGTGACTTCTGCTTAATCTGACTAAGGGAGTTTGTGAGTAGCATCCCAGAACCATCGCCAGGAGGTGAAGGGGGAAGCATTTAGCAGCAAGTCTCATCTCCTCGTTTGTCAAGGGTAGCTCCACAGACATTAGTTTCCCCGTACTTCTGGTTTACGTATGCCTGAGTGCTGAGTGGGTTCTGGGGACATCCCACACGTTGGCATCAGGGAAGCTCCAGGGAAGGGAGCAAGTGAAGGGTGAACCAGGGAAGGGTTCAGGCCAAGGTGTTCCCAGTGAATTTGAGGTTTTTGATGTCTTGTCACGGAAAGAATTCAGTGAGAGACAAAGTGATAGGTAAGAAGTGGATTTATTTAGAGAGACACGCACGGCACAGACAGAGCGTGGGCCATCTCAGAAGGCGAGAGAGCCCCGAAATATGACGTGGTTAGTTTTTTATGGGCTGGGTAATTTCATAGGCTAATGAGTGGGAGGATTATTCCAAGTATTTCGGGAGAGGGGTAGAGATTTTCAGAAAATGGGCCACCACCCACTTTTTGTCCTTTTATGGCTAGCCTCAGAACTGTCATGGCACTGGTGGTGTGTCATTTAGCTAATGTATTACATGAGTATATAATGAGGCTCAAGGTCTACTGGAAGTTGAATCTTCTGCCATCTTGGACGTAGTTGGTTCTAACCAATTTTTGTCATGTCCTATGGCTATGTCATTCTTTCAAAGATTGTGCCCTGCCCCCTTCCCTCCTGTTTCAAAGGCTGCTTCTGTCTGAGCTGGTCCCCGTACCAGTGGCTGGGACTGAGAGAGTATGAAATGCTCTGCAGGAGATTTGTCATACGAGCACAACAAATGAAATCTTAAGACAACTTTATAGGAAATACATGTGAGTTCATCTTTTTTTTTGCGGTACGCGGGCCTCTCACTGTTGTGGCCTCTCCCGTTGAGGAGCACAGGCTCCGGACGCACAGGCTCAGCGGCCATGGCTCATGGGCCCAGCCGCCCCGCGGCATGTGGGACCTTCCTGGACTGGGGCACAAACCCGTGTCCCTTGCATCGGTAGGCGGACTCTCAACCACTGCACCACCAGGGAAGCCCGTGAGTTCATCTTAAAGTCATTTCGTGTGTGACAACCATCTATAAAAGCATGATTATTCATGTTTTTCAAAGCTCCTTTATAGCATGTGGCAACGCAGAGTGTTCAAAAGCATTTAGAGGAAAAGCTTACATGTAGTAGAAGACGTATGTAAGAAAAGGAGAGGGTGCTTTGTTTGATGTGACAGTTGGCAGCTTTCCAGCTCAAACCAAAATAAATAACTAATCCTCATTTTTATAACTAATGAATTCAAGTACCTAGGCCCTTCAACCTGAGTGGCACAGTAAAATCCAGCTTTTCATATGTGTAAAAAATAATTATCTTCCATAGATAACGTACAGCAGTCGTTATTCTGGAGAGGAGAAGCTGGGAAAGGAGACTTAACTTTTTTGCTGAACCTTCATATTGTATTGTTTGAATTTTTAACTTTGTCCATGTATTTTCTAATTTTAAAAATTTATGAAAAATAAATAAAAATAAACAAAACCTTCCTAGTACATTTCCTCTTATCTTCAGTACTGGAAATGGAATATAATAAGGCAGAAAGCCAGTCTTCTTGTTTTCAGTAAAGCTTTTTACCTCTAAGTTATGTATATCCAAGGAATAAGTCAAGAAAGGAACTCAGCGACAAGGCCAGCCATCATGGAACTGCAATGCCAAGGTCAGAGAAGGTCAGCTGTGAGACCAGCTCAGTACTATGCCAGTGAGCACCTGGGTTCTTGGTAGTCTTCATGCCCTGAGCCAGAGCTGATCCCAGAGTCCAGGGAGGGGGCTGACCTTATTGCAGGGAAAAAAAGAAGTTCATCTGAAAGAGAACAGGATTCATGGGCAGCAAGCTGTTGGGAATTCAGCAGATTCTGATCTCACTTCCTATTAGTTGCCCGTGCTTCACCCTGAGCTTGGTCTTTCTGTGGCTGACAAGTTACCTGACTTGCTGCTTTAATTGGCCTTTTACTCAGATTCTCTTTTTCCTTAACTACAGCCAAACCTCTACTGATTCTTTTTTTTTTTTTTTTTTTGCAAGGAAGTGTAGTACAGTGGAAAGAGCCCAGTCTTTGAAGCCAAACTGGCTCCATGATAATTCCTTATGCTATAGCTTATGGGCCTTTTTATGAGGATTAAAGATAACGTATGGAAAATGATGGACATTTGGTGGACACTGTAACAACGATAGCCTCTCTCTTATTTGTTGTTACTTGGCGTATACTCAGCTTGGTATATAAGTGTATTTTTCCAATTGCTTTCATGGTAGAGAGGATTAACTATCATGCACTTTGCATAAATTACCTTCTTTTTTGCCCAGGACATAACAGAAACCAGCAAAATTCTGGCCCCATCAACTTCCTTTACATTTCTTACCCTGCCCTGGATAGAAAAGCAGTTCCTTGAGTTTAGTGTATTTGTAGTATGTTTTTATGTTTATTTGTTTTTACTTTCTCTAATGCTGTATGTTAGTTATCTCTTGCTACATAACAAATTAGTTAGTAGCTTAAAACAATAAATGTTTATTATCTCATACAGCTTCTGAGTGTCCAGAATGCTGGTTGGTTTTCTTGTGAGGCTGCAGTCAAGTTGTCAGCTAGTCTTTAAAGACGGGCTGGAAGTGTGACGTCCAAGCTTACTCATGTGGCTCTTGTCCGGAGGCTTCAGTTCCTTTCCACATGGGCTTCTCCACAGCCTGTTTGCTACCTGGCTTCCCTTGGTGTAAGTGACCTAAGAGAGAGAGCCCAGGAGAACCCAAGATGGAAGCTGCAGTCTTTTGTAAACTGATACCGAAAGTGAGATACCACAATTTCTGCCATATACTATTTTTTTTTTTTTTTTTTTGGCTGTATTGGGTCTTGGTTGCTGCTCGCAGGCTTTCTCTAGTTGTGGCGAGTGGGGGCTACTCTCTTTTGTGGTGCACGGGCTTCTCACTGCGGTGGCTTCTCTTGTTGTGGAGCACGGGCTCTAGGCACGTGGGCTTCAGTAGTTGCAGCTTGCGGGCTCAATAGTTGCGGCATGTGGGCCCTAGAGCATGTGGGCTTCAGTAGTTGAGGCGCGTGGGCTCTAGGGTGCAGTTGTGGCACATGGGCCTAGCTGCTCCGCAGCATGTGGGGTCCTCCCGGACCAGGGATCGACCCGTGTCCCCTGCATTGGCAGACGGATTCTTAACCACTGTGCCACCAGGGAAGTCCCTCTGCCATATACTGTTGGTTACACAGGCCAACACTAATTCATTGTGGGAGGGGTCTACACAAAAGTGCCATATACTGTTGGTTACACAGGCCAACACTAATTCGTTGTGGGAGGGGTCTACACAAAAGTATGAATGCCAGGAGGTGGTGATCTTGGGGGCATCTTGGCTACCACAGTCTGCATTGTAACCATACTTACTTTGACTCTGCCAGCTCCTCTATCTCCTCTCTCTAGTATCATCATCTTTCCCTCTGATTTCCTAATCACTACCTACGTCCTGCTTCCCTAAATCCAAAGCTGGAATGTTGAGCCCTGCACTCAGTACCAAGTAGCCTTAGGGTATTTACACCCAGCATCCTTTCCCACACCTGCAGCTTCATTTCATTTGACCAGAGGCAGTACCCTCAATGTATCAGTTCTTAAATGTTTTGAATATCATTTCTGACTTCTTTAACTCAGAATATTTCCTTCTAGAGCATCTTAACACAGTGTCCAGTGTTGTAGTCTGTTCAGGCTGCTATAACATAATATAGACAGTCCCCAACTTACGATGGTTCAGCTTATGATTTTTTGACTTTATGATCGTGCAAAACTGATACATATTCAGAAGAAACTGTACTTTGAATTTTGAGTTTTGCTCGTTTCCCAGGCTAGAGATATGCAGTAGGATTCTCTCTCATGATGCTGGGCAGGGGCGGCGAGCCGCAACTCCCAGTCAGCCACACGATCATGAGGGTGAACAACGGATTCTGACAACCATTATGTTTTTCACTTTCAGTACAGTATTCAATCAATTACATGAGATATTCAACACTTTATTATAAAATAGGCTTTGTGTTAGATGATTTTGCCAACTGTAGGCTAATGCAAGTGTTGTGAGCACATTTAGGGTAAGCTAGGCTAAGCTATGATGTTCAGTAGATGTATTCAATGCATTTTCGATTTTTCGGTTTACGAGGGTGATTTATCAGGATGTAACTCCATCGTAAGTTAAGGAATATCTGTACCATAAACTAGGTGGTTTTATAAACAACGGAAATTTATTTCACATGGTTTTTAAAGGCTGAAAGCCCAAGATCAGGGTGCCCTCATGGTCGGGTGCGGGCCCTCTTCTGACTTCCTGTGTGCTCACGTGGTTGGAAGGGCTCTGGAGCTTTCTCAGGCCTCTTTTATAAGAGTACTAATCCATTTATGAGGGCTCTGCCCTCATGACCTTATCACCCCCCCAAAGCCCCATCTCTTAATACCATCATATGGGGCATTAGGATATCAACAAAAGAATGGGGGGGGCCACAGACATTCAGACCATAGCACTCAGTACCTCAGCAGTTGTGAAACTGCAGTTTAGTTTTCACAGCAGTATCCTGAATACTTCAAAATTCAGGCATTTCCCTCTAGATGGTAATAGTTTCTCTCTCCATCTCTGTCTCCTTCTCTCTCTCATCCTTCTACAATCCCTCACTCCCCACCCCTCATCTTATTTTTCTCTTTGTTTCTTTCATTTAACTGGCTATGTTCTAAAAGTTATTACATTTTTAATTTTTATATTTATTAAAAATTTTGATGACTTGTTCTGTTAGTTTTTAAAATGGACAGGTAGGATAACTGTATAAATTGTTTTTATATTTAATTCAGCTGTTATCTTCAGTAAAAAAAAGTTTCCTGGGCTTCCCTGGTGGCGCAGTGGTTGAGAGTCTGCCTGCTGATGCAGGGGACACGGGTTCGTGCCCCGGTCTGGGAAGATCCCACGTGCCGCGGAGCGGCTGGGCCTGTGAGCCATGGCCGCTGGGCCTGTGCTCCACAACAGGAGAGGCCACAACAGTGAGAGGCCCGCGTACTGCAAAAAAAAAAAAAAAAATGTTTCCTGTTCTTTCTTTATTGCTTCTTGGTTTTCTCTTCTATTGTGTAGGAAAAAAGTAAAGAAGTGAAAATGAGGAAGTCACTGAAGATCTTGTCCGTCTCTTCCACTTTCTACAATGCCATAATTTCCCTTATTTGTGGTCTTCTACTTTTCTACCAAATCCCCATCTCAAATTCTTTGTTCTTAAAGAAAACAGCAGTGAACAAGTGAGTCTCTCATTGTGTCAGCATTTGTGGAAGAAAAAAGTGGATAGAACTAACAAGTAACTATCCCCTCATTCCCTAGGGACTTTCTTTTTGGCTAGATTTGTTTTTTTGTTGGTAGACTATGCTACTTTTTTTTTTTATTTGCGGTACGCGGGCCTCTCACTGTTGTGGCCTCTCCCGTTGCAGAGCACAGGCTCCGGATGCGCAGGCTCAGCGGCCATGGCTCACGGGCCCAGCCGCTCCGCGGCATGTGGGATCTTCCCGGACTGGGGCACAAACCCGTGTCCCCTGCATCAGCAGGCGGACTCTCAACCACTGCACCACCAGGGAAGCCCGCTAGATTTGTTTTAAATGTTTTGAGAAAAACATTATTTTTGAGAAAGCTCATATGTTTTTAACCCACCAGTCTTCAAATTGCTTTCTGATCTACAGGAAAATCAACCTGAGATTAAGGAACTAGGAAAAATGAAAATGCTGTCCATCACGGAATTAGAGATGCATTTGATTTTTGCACTCAAGATTCAGCTTTTGAAAAGTATTGGCCCATATAAATAGAAAGAAATAAACAGCCAAATTTGCCTACTTGTCTGAAGACCTGCATGTGTTTTAAAATCATACCTGAAAGTGTTATGGGCCTGGTGTAATTGCATTTGCAAATAAAATGTAGGAAGCTCTAGTGCTCAGAGTACAATTAGGTGGGTTAATTTTCCCTTTCTGTTGTAACATCAGTAACTTCAAGCCTCTTTGGTTGACTGTTCTTCCTTGTAAACCTTCCCCTGTAGGGGAAATCAGTATTTCAGAGCCACCAAAGAAAATGAACTTGTCTAAAAATAGTTGCCTGTTGACAAGACTTTAGCAGATTTTTTTTTTCTGGTAATACAAAAGCCTTACAAAATGGAATGAGATCAGATACGACAGATGTAGTCAAATCCACTTCTAATCTGTAAATCCCTGCAGTTGTGCTAATTTTTAAATGAATATTTTGAAGTTTTACTGAATTTATGACATTCTCAGCATTTCCCCATATCTCTAAGCGTTTGGGGGTACTCAATTGCATTCTGTGCTTTGTCGATCAGTGCCCTGTTCGCTGGTACCCACCGGGTCCTGCTTACTAAAGGCTCAAATGAGGTTCTTTTTTTTTTTATATTTTCTTTTTTTATTTATTTTTATTATTTTTTATTTCTTTTTTTATACAGCAGGTTCTTCTTAGTTATCCATTTTATACATATTAGTGTATACATGTCAATCCCAATCTCCCAATTCATCACATCACCACCACCACCCTCGCCGCTTTTCCCCCTTGGTGAGGTTCTCTTTTGCTCTGCTTTTATTTGTCAGGAATTGTTTTCTACCAGCCCCAGATAATCAAGTCAGTTTACTATAATACTCTTTACAGCTGTGGTTCTCAACTGGGGGCGATTTCCACCCTGCCTCTACCTCTTCCCCCCAACATTTGACAATGTCTAGAGGCCTTTTTTTGTTGTCCCAACTGAAGAAGGGGAGTGGGAGTGAGGGCTAGTGTTATCTAGTGGGTAGAAGTCAAGGATGTGCTAACCATGCTCACAGGACAGCCCCTCGCAGTGAAGAATTATCTGGCCCAAAATGTTGATAGTGCTGAGGTAGAGAAACTTAGAGAAATAGTTCTCAATTTTTGTAGCATATAGAATCACCTTGGGGGGCTTCTGTCCAGACCCACCCAGACCAATTAAATCAGAGTATATGAGCAGTAGGGCCCAAGCCTCAGTGTCTTTTAAATCTTCCCGGGTGATCCAAGTACACAGCCAAGGTTGAGAACTGCTACTTTAGAGCAAACATTTTTAGAGGGTGAGACTAGCTTAGGCATCATCCCAGATGCTTTCCTTACTAAAGTACATGAGAGGGCATCGTTAAAATGTGGTTTGACGTATTGGGCAATGTCCCATTATAGTATGATAGTGAGGTTCAAATGAATTTTTAGCAACGTTTTATATTCTCTAAACCCAGTACTTATAACTTTTTCCCTTGGCCCTTTCTATCCTTCTAGTAAGTGGAGATTGCAAGTATTTACTGGTAGCTTTAATGGATAAAGTTCTCTCAGATAACATTTGGGGCATGTTTGGAACATTGTTGATTTGTTTCCCTTGAAGTTTTCGCATGTACCTTTTTTTACTGGATGAACAAGTTTCATCATTTGTATCTACCCGAATGGACGTGCTGTGCAAAGTATAGGATATGAAGTATCCTCTCTAAGAATATTTTATACGAATTTTTACCCTTGCATTCCATTCTTCACCATTTTCTCTCCCCAAAAACTGAATCTTAAAATGCATGGACAGCCACCCGAAATAAATAAATATTCTCCAAGTATTATTAACGTATAGCTTTTAATTTTATTTCAGATGCCTGTGTTGATGATGCAGGTTCTCAGGAAACCTCCAAAACCATAAATGCCTTTCAAGGCTTTTGACCATCAGGATAAATTGAACAATTCTCAGTGATGTATTATACAGTAAAAACCATTCCATTTATAAAAACCAGCACACACCTGCCTAGTAAACAATAAAACTGTCCTCTTCTACATTTGTCTCAAAGCCTTAGTGGAAATCAGGTTGTGGAACTCTGGAAAACACCCAGCTTCTTTGAAGAAATAGAGTGTGGTGTTACTCGTGGAGAGCCTTCTGATATTTGGGTCATTAACCTGCTCTGCTGCCTGTGCTCCCCGCGTCTGTCGGTGGATGCTGGGGAGTAATCAGAAGGAATGGAAGAGAGGAAGGGAGTGGTGTTGACTGCAGAGCCCAGAGGCTGTTCTAGACGTCAGTCAGGTACCTCAGGCAGGACGGGGACAAGCCCAGGTTTTCTGGGGGCGGAGGTTTACACAATTTGTGGAATCGTCTTTAGGAAAAAAGAATAAACATTAGGTGTAAAATGGAATACTCAAATATCAGAGAACCTAGAAAAATAGCAAAATTTAAAATGGGGCCAATAAACAGTGGTACCTACAGTACAGGATTGCTGTTAAGATTAAATGACATAATACGTGTAAAGCAGTGTTCAGGGGTTACATGCATGGGATTTTAAAAAATATTACTATTTTACTTTTGGCTAAGGGATGGAGAAGTGGATCTTTTTTTTTTTAAATGGCTTCCTAATATATGGGATGGATGTGCACCTGAGGACAAAGGAGAGGTGGCGATACTGTCAGGCCAGGGATGCTGTCTCAGTTACCACCTAGCATGTACCAGAATTTAAGACAAGTTTCTCAGTATCACAAAGCATGGAGTGAGGCTTCACTAGGGAAGGAAAGAACTTATAAGGCCAATATTAACAAGAGACGGTCTAGGTTCCCCATACTCCAGCACTCCACAGAGAAGTATGTCCGTGGCCTGGGCTCTCTACTGGACACATCATGGTGTCTATATAACGTAGAGAAACCATATCTTCACACCCTACATTACTTTCCTTTTTCTATAGGCAAGTGTGAGAGCATTCTTCTCAGTGATGGAACACATTAACTTCTCAAACTATATAGATTTAGATGCCAGCTTTTTATAGCTTTTAGCTGGGAATACCCGCTTCCCAGACCCTGAAGACCTTGGGCCACAGGAAGTTGTAGCCCCTCAGTCTAGAGGAGGAAACTCCAGATACCATGGAATGCTGAGTTTGGGGCAACCCTCCCGCTGGGAGATCCCTTAGTCCTTAATTAGCTCATCATCTAGACAGTTGAAGTCAGCCCTCAGTGTCACCTTTGGACAGTCCTGCTCCTCCAATCACAGATACCGTCTGTTCTCTGCTTAACTCCTAGTCTAGATCTGAGCCCCAACGGGAACAGGGATTTGGGTAAGAAACTTAAAGGAATTTAAAGTCCCCATTGTGGGAGACTCTGGGCATACTTAGTGCTGCTGTAGGACTGAGGGGTCAAGGTGCCGTAGAGGACCAATTTCACACCACTGCTTGGGAACGCCCTGACACCCATTAGGTTCCTCGAGAATGGGTGGCTTTGGTTGCATTGGGAGATGGCACCTTTGTCGTGGACAATTTGTGATGGACATACCCTTACAGCATGTTGGATTATAAGGAAGAAATCTGTTTAAATTATCTCAAGAAAAAAGGTTTATTAGAAGAACAGAATCTTTTGGAATTTAGGGAAGAGCTGAATAGTCATATAACCAGGGCAGCTCTAGAAACCCTCATAGGATTGTATGGATCTTCATTCTGGGGCACTGTCATTCATGTGATTAGTTGTTTCAGTTACTACTGCTTTGTAATGTACCACCCCAAACTCTGGCAAAAAAAAGAACAAGCATTTTCTTATGCTCATGGATTCTAGGGGTCAAGGTATAAGGGGAATGGCCTATTTTTGCCCCCTGATGTGTGGGTCTCAGCTGGGAGACTCAAATGGCTGGGGCTGGGGAAGCCACTTCCAACATAGCTTCTTCACACATACTTTTGGCACCTTGGTAACAACTGCTAAAAGGTTGGGCTTCCCTTGGGACTGTTGGCTTGAGTGCCTACACATGGGCTCATTAATACAGAGACCAAAAGATAGACTTTTTATTAGGCAGTGCAGTGTTTTGAGAGGGAGTGTCCTAGGAGGGAAGGTCCAAGAAATAATCATTCCAAAAGATCCGGGTAGAAGTTGCATGCCTTTTTTGTTTGTTTGTTTTAAGGGGAAATCATTTTATTTGAATGAACAAGATAAGTCAAAATGCATGTTTAATAATGTGTACCAAAATAGATAATTCTTAATAAATTATAGCAATTTATGCTTCTGCAAAATTGAAAAATATATTTCTATTTTCTTAATGAAGGACATTGTGATAAGTAATATTTCCTCCTCTATGTCTCAACCATCTTGTTTGGTTTTTTGTTTCAACATCCTTACTGGAGTATGATTGCTTTACGGTGGTGTGTGCCTTTTTTGCCTAGACTGGGAGTCACTTCTGCCAAATTCTCTTGGTCAAAGCAGTCAAAGGCCTGCCCAGGCTCCCGTGGAAGGAACAGAGACTCATCTCTTTGGGGGAGGAGTATCAAAGCATTTGTGGACATTTAAAAAAATTGTTACACTGGACCGCCATCTTGACTTTGTTTCTTGGTTTAGATTCTTGACCTAGGGAAACTGATTGGCTCAGCTTATTATATAGATCAATTCCTCTGGTCCTGTCAGCTGTGGCAAACAGTGCAGGCTTTCATATTTAGCAGAACCTTTCTTCCCTGGCTCTGGAATAGGCAGGTTATCTAAAAAGAGCTTGTGGTTGAGGAAGAAATAATGGGATCTCTAATGTAGACACTGCGAAGAATGGCAACCATATTACCGCCTTCCATAAGCATTCGTGAATAGAGGGAACCTGGGCAAGAGAGAAGAAATAGGGAAAACACCGTAGGGTGAGTGAAGCCCATGGAACACACAGGTTCTATCAAGAGCATGGCATTTGAGTTACTTACGTTTATATGACATCCACAAGAAAGTGAGGTCTGGAAGCATTCAGGTTAAGCGGTAAGTGAATGATATGAGAAAACAACCTTGTTCTTGAAATGAGAACAGATTCTACCTTGAGCAAAATCAAAAACAATAGAACCACTTCACAGCTGCTGTAGATGTCCGACTTTTAGAAGCAAATGTTAAATATCAGATTTTCTTGGCTTTTAGTTAGTCTGGCAGTTCTAGTCAATAATTAGCAACACTGAATGAAATATCTTTCCTCTGAGATTCTCAAGCTGCTTAAACTGATCAGTTAAGTTTAGCTGAGCATCCTGGGGTAGTAAGTGAGGGGAAACATGGTTCTTATTTTGGTGTGTGTGCTGTAAAAGCAGGCACTAAAAAAGAAAAGAATGTTTTCTAATCTTCCTTTGTGCGTGGGAGAACAGACTTGGGAGGTTAAGTAACTTTTTCAGGATCTCAGAACAATTGAGTAGAATAGAATAGCCAGCCTTTAACTACCAAAACTTCACTGGGAGCCAACATTTAAGCACTACTAACCTGCTTCATATAGAATTTATAGTGGTGGTGGTTAGCCAAAGATGTCTGTACGATTCTTTATGCTTGAGAAGAGGCTAGGGAATGTCTGTGACTTTGTAAACTAGTTCTGTGGATCTCATGAGCAGCAGATTTTAAGGGTAATCAGACCTTTACTAGAAAAAGATATTTGCTATGGAAAGGGAGAAGGCATGATTCTTTTGTAGAATGTATTGATTAAAGTGAATGTTGTAATCACTGTTTTTTTCTTTTTTTGATGGTTAACTGATTTACTTTCTGAAGAGTTTGAAAAAGTGTATCTTATTTTTTTTAATACAGCAGGTTTTTATTAGTTATCTATTTTGTACATATTAGTGTATATATGTCAATCCCAATCTGTACTCACTTCTTATGTCAAGGGGAAGAAAGGAGAAAATAGACTGAAACAAAATGAACAATTCCTTAGGAAAATCTGACATCTGAAGAGTATAAGGACTTCAGTGTCTCATGTTGAAGTCAGCTTTTCCTAACAATATTTCTTAATCTGTTTACTTACCTGTCCGGTTTTCCTTTTCTTTTTCTTTAATTTTTTTAGCACCAAGTCCTGTAAAATCAACATGATGATTACCCTGTAATAAGTTCCTCTGCAGTGGGAAGTCTTAGAGAGAAACAATTTGAGTATTTCTTTCCACTCTGTTAATACTCTAAAACAGTAATTCTCACCCTTACAAACCAGCACTTTCTTTTTATAACAAATACTTTTTAGCACTCTATTTACCATCCTGAAATGAAATCCATAGATAATATAATCTACCTACATGCATAATGCTTTAAAAGTTCAGTAAAATGCCCTAATACAAAGGGAAAAACAAAGGAAATAGTAAAATTGCATGTATTTCATGTATTTCAATATATAAATATTCAGGCCCCAATACATTAAAAGTCATAATGGAGTTGTCAGATGCCTGTGATTAATGCTGGTGATACCTCCATAAGTACAGCAGCTACAGATGCAGGCTGACAGTTGAATTATTTTGACAACTCAAATACAGTGAGTGGTGCTCTTGTTGGTGAAGTGATTTTCCAAGATGGGACTAACTCGTCATAAAGTTCGAAACAAAACAGAGTGCAAGTTCCTCTTAATTTGCACAGTAGTTGCATTCCTGGAAAATTCAGTGTATACTAAAGCCATTCCAAAGATACTTTTTGTTTATACATAAAATAGAAGATCTAGGCTCATGTGATTATAAACAGGTTTTTCACCTCTGTTACTGGAAAGCTGCATGGGATGTGGGAAAGTGTTTTGCAGGACTGTGTATCATGTTGCAGAAGCTCTAGTGTCCCTGACCCTTGCATCTGTGTGTGTGTGTGTGTGTGTGTGTGTGTGTAACCCACAGTCATTGTGACAACCAAAAATGCTCCCCTAAATATTCAAAATGCCCCTATTCAGAGCCAGTGCTCTAGATAATCTGGAACAAAGGTGAAGAATTAAGTTTAGGTGAGAGATGAGTCTTCCTGAGTACATTTTGAATGTTTTTGATTCATTTTCTTTCATTTTGAGATGTTGAGAGCCACTGTTCCATTTTCAAATATTGGAACCTTCAGACCATAAGATCTTCTCAGAAAAAAAGAAAGGTGGTGTGATGGTTTAGATACAGTGCATTAAATGTATAGCTTTCACAAAACCATTTGAGTTTCATTAGAACCTAGGATTTGGTTAGGCAAAGAAGACGCCCAATTGCAGATTCTGGTTCAAGCCTAATCACCATTTTAAGGAACGCAGAAAATGGGGTTGTGTAACTATTGGGCAATTGTGTAACTATTTTATGAAATTAAGTATATATATAATATATATACATTTTACATATATATACATTTTATATATACATTATATATATTTTATATGTAATATATACATTTTACATACATTTTATATTATATTATATATATATAAGTCTTTCTAGGAGTTATCGAGATTCACTGTGTGTCTGTTAGAATCTCCTGAAGGTCACACTGTCTCATTTTCTGTAGAATTCTTGGAACCTGAGCATTAACTGTAGTCTCAAGAGCTATGGCCTACGGGAAAGACCCACAAGAGGAACCTGAAGCCATTTATGTACTAATGAGAACCCAAAGTGCTTAACTAGAAAGTGACCAGTCTAATTTCTAAAATGTATACCATTCATCTCATTATGTTGCAGTTAGTATAAACATTTATACGTATGTATATGTACATGCATTTATAGTGAATTTATGAAGAGAGTGCCATCTCTAGGTTCCCCTGGGTAATATAATAACCAATAATGACAACAATTATTGACCACTTCTATGTGCTAGATACTGTTCCAAGCGCTTCACATGTTCAATTCTCTCAACAGCCCTAAGAGATAAGTATTATTATTTTACATGGGGAATTGTTACATAGGGAAACTGAGGCAAAAAGTGGTTAAGTAACTTGCCTAAGGTTCTGTAACTAGTAAGTAGCAAAGCCAGAATTTGAATCCAAGCAGTCTGTGTTTCTGGAACCCAAGCTCTTAACCATTATACTATACATGTTTAAGAAATAACAAGACTAAAGATATGGGTTGGGTTGGCAATTCATAATACACAAAGAGGCACCTCTTTTTTATTATTTATTTGTTATTTTTAAATTGCTGGCTGCACCGTGTGGCATGAGAGATCTTAGTTCCTCAACCAGGGATTGAACCCGTGCCCCCTGCATTGGGAACAGTCTTTTTTTTTACATCTTTATTGGAGTATAATTGCTTTACAATGATGTGTTAGTTTCTGCTTTATAACAAAGTGAATCAGTTATACATATGTTCCCATATCTCTTCCCTCTTGCGTCTCCCTCCCTCCCACGGGAACAGAGTCTTAACCACTGGACTGCTGGGGAAATCCCAAAGAGGCACCTCTTAACTACATCCTGCTCCCAAGTCTGATCAAGCTAAATGTTTGGAGGTGATAATGGTTGAGAAAACTGTTACAGCTTTATTCCTTAAGTGTCTACAGGGAACTCCCAGTGTTAATTTCAGTGTAACCAGAAGCACATGAACAGCACTGTCTGTAAAACTGGGAAAATGGCAAGTGTCACCTTCATTCAGTTCATCAAAATTGGGACCCAGGACTCTCCAACCTACAGAAATTCCATTCTGACTCATTTAAGCAAAGAAAAAAAAAAATGGAATGTGAAATTTATTGGTTCCATAAGTGGAAAAGTCCAGGGGATACACTTGATTTATAAATGGTTTGATTGAAGTCTCAAATGATATCAAAGCTCTTATCTCTCGCTCTCTGAGCTCTGCTTCTCTTTGCATGTTAACCTTATTCTTGTCCCTTGCAAATAGTTTCCTCCTTGGAACCACAAAGAATATTCACAGCTTGTGATTCCAGAGTTAGAAGGAGCCTCTCTTTTCTGTTATCCACGGGGGAGACTTTGGCCAGTGTGGGTCACATGCTCATCTTTGAAACGAAGAGCTAGCTGTGCCAAGGAGAAAGAACTCTGATTGGCCAGCCTGAGCCATATGCTCATTTACCTCAGCCCTCTGTGGGACGGTAGGCAGACACCGTGGACCTCATGGCTTAGAAGACAGGTGGCGCCCCAGGGCAAAGCAGTGCTGCACAGATTAAAACAACAGGTGACTGCTTCCAGGACATAAACTGAGCCAGAACCTGACTGCTACTACTTCTGTATTTCCAGGCCATTTCGTCTCCAACTTGTAACTGAATTGTTGACCCAGGTACAGTGTTTACTTTTGTCATGATGAGGTTTTTTTTTCCTTTGTTTTGTTTTATACATGAGGATATAGAATTATAAACAGTGACTGGCATAGGGTAGTTGTTAGCTGATATTATTCTATGCTTAAAAGTAAAAATGATATTTCTGATATTGCCTCAATAATGAATGTCGAACAAAAAACTTATTATAGAGTATTCTGGTCTCAGGTGATGCCTAGCAACAATATCCCAAGGCTTGTCAGCAATTAGATGAATTATGGAGCAGGATTTCCAAATCTCGGTTACTCTAGAGTTGGATAAATTATCTGATTCGCTACAGCAGAGTTGGGTAGGGTAAAAGGAAGTCAGATAAGAAAGTATGGGAGCTGAACTACAACCTTTCATACTAAAGAAGGTTAGAATAGTTTAGAAAAAGTTGCCTCTTGCCTGCCCCAGTTCTGCCAGATGGAAAATATTGTTCTGGTAATGATTCTAAAGCATCAATGGCAGTCTGCCTGCCTTGGGTGGCTGGGGGAGCTTTGTAAAACCATAGCTCACGGACCGCAACCCTGGAGACCTATTTGGTAAATGGGGAGGGGCCCAGATTCCCAGGGTAAGTGATGTGCAGCTAGACATGAGAGCTACAATCATCAACCTCTGTGATTTATGGAGGAGCAGATGCCATAGTAAGAACACAGAGTAGCAGTTCAGGCACACCCAAGCCATAAAAACAACCTTCACATGGTATCTCCAGACACAGAGGGGTTCACACCTGTCCCTCATTTCGAAGACAGAGCCATTCCGGACTCTTTTATTAGCTCATTTTTCTCCCATCAGGTACTGACACGCAAAGACTGCTTTTTCCTGCCCCATACCAATCCCCCCTCCATTTTCCCCTTTTTCTTTTGCAGTTCAGTTCATTTCACTTTGAACATTTTCTTTCTCATGCATATAAGCAAATTCATTTGTGTCATATTTTATTTGTGTCATATTTTATTTATTTTATTATTGATAAGTTATTTATAATTTTATTACTTTATAATTTTATCTTTATATTGAAGTATAGTTGATTTACAATACTGTATTAGTTTCAGGTGTACAGCAAAGTGATTCAGTTATACATATATGTATATACATTCTTTTTCATATTCTTTTCCTATATAGGTTATTACAGAATATTGAATAGAGTTTGTTCCCTGTGCTATAGAGTAGGTCCTTGTTGATTATGTATTTTATATATAGTAGTGTGTGTATGTTAATTCCAAACTCCTAATTTATCCCTGCCTCACCTTTCCCCTTTGGTAACCGTAAGTTTGTTTTCGAAGTCTGTGACTCTTGTTTTTTTTTTTTTGTAAATAAGCTCATTTGTATCATTTTTTTAGATTCCATGTATAAAGTGATAAGATATGTTTGCCTTTCTTTGTCTGTTATAAAGTGATAGATATGTTTATCTTTCTTTGTCTGACTTACTTCACTTAGTATGTTAATCTCTAGGTCTGTACATGTTGCTGCAAATGTCATTATTTTGTTCTTTTTTATGTCTGAGTAGTATTCCATTGTATATATGTTCCATATCTTCTTTATCCATTCATCTGTCAGGTTGTTTCCATGTCTTGGCTATTGTAAACAACACTGCGATGAACATTGGGGTGCATGTATCTTTTTGAATTATAGTTTTCTCTGGATATATGCCCAGGAGTGGGATTGCTGGATCATAGAGTAATTCTATTTTTAGTTTTTTGAGGAACCTCCACACTGTTTTCCATAGTGGCTATACCAACTTACATTCCCACCAACAGTGTAATAGGGTTCCCTTTTCTCTACACCCTCTCCAGCATTTGTTATTTGTAGACTTTCTAATGATGGCCCTTCTGACTTGTGTGAAGTGGTACCTCATTGTGGTTTTGATTTGCATTTCTCTAATGATTAGCAATGTTGGGCATCCTTTCATGTGCCTACTGGCTGTCTGTATGACTTCTTTGGAGAAGTGTCTATTTAGGTCTTCTGCCCATTTTTTGATTGGGTTGTGTGGTTTTTTTAATATTTATTTATTTTTGGCTGTGTTGGGTCTCCGTTTCTGTGTGAGGGCTTTCTCTAGTTGTGGCCAGCGGGGGCCACTCTTCATCGTGGTGCGTGGGCCTCTCACTGTCGTGGCCTCTCTTGTTGCGGAGCACAGGCTCCAGACATGCAGGCTCAGTAGTTGTGGCTCATGGGCCTAGTTGCTCCGTGGCATGTGGGATCTTCCCAGACCAGGGCTCAAACCCGTGTCCCCTGCATTGGCAGGCAGATTCTCAACCACTGTGCCACCAGGGAAGCCCCGGTTGTGTGTTTTTTTGTTGTTGAGTTGTATGAGCTGTTTCTGTATCTTGGAAATTAAGCCCTTGTTTGTCGCATTGTTTGCAAATATTTTCTCCCATTCCATAGATTGCCTTTTTGTTTTGTTTATGGTTTCCTTTACTGTGCAAAAGCTTATAAGTTTGATTAGGTTCCATTTTTTTTTTTGTTTGTTTTTATTTCTATTCCTTTGGGAGACTGACCTAAGAAAACATTGTTATGATTTATGTAAGAGAATGTTTTGCTTATGTTCTATTCTAGGAGTTTTATGATGTCATGTCTTATATTTAAGTCTTTAAGCCATTTTGAGTTTATTTTTGTGTATAGAGTATGTTCTAACTTCATTGATTTACATGCAGCTGTCCAGCTTTCCTAACACCACTTGCTGAAGAGACTGTCTTTTCTCCATTGTATATTCATGCCTCCTTTGTCGAAGATTAATTGACCGTAGGTGTGTGGGTTTATTTCTGGGCTTGCTGTTCTGTTCCATTGATCCATATGTCTGTTTTTGTGCCAATACCACACTGTTTTGACTACTGTAGCTTTGTGGTATTATCTGAAGTCTGGGAGGGTTATGCCTCCTGCTTTGTTCTTTTTCCTCAGGATTGCTTTGGCAATTCTGGGTCTTTTATGGGTCCATATAAATTTTAGGATTATTTGTTCTAGTTCTGTAAAAAATGTCTTGGGTAATTTGATAGGGATCACATTAAATCTGTAGATTGCTTTGGGTGGTATGGCCATTTTAACAATATTAATTCTTCCAATCCAAGAGCATGGGATATCTTTTCATTTCTTTGAATCAGCTTCAACTTCCTTTATCAATGTCTTACAGTTCTCAGTATATAAGTCTTTCACCTCCTTGGTGAGGTTTATTCCTAAGTGTTTTTCTTTTTTGATGCAATTTTTAAAGGGATATTTTTAGAACTTTCCCTTTCTGATATTTCATTGTTGGTGTAAAGAAATGCAACACATTTCTGTATGGTAATTTTGTATCCTGCTACCATACTGAGTTTATCAGTTCTAGTAGTTTTTGTGTGGAGTCTTTAGGGTTTTCTATATATGGTATCATGTCATCTATGTATAATGACAATTTTACCTCTTCCTTCCCAATTTGGATACCTTTTGTGTCTTTCTCTTGTCTGATGGATGTGGGTAGGACTTCCAATACTATGTTTAATAGAAGTGGTGAGAGTGGGCATCCTTGTCTTCTTCCAGATTTTAGCAAGAAGGCTTTTAGCTTTTCACCATTAAGTATTATGTTGCCTGTGGGTTTGTCATAAACTGTTTTTATTATGTTGAGATATGTTCCCTCTGTACCCACTTTGATAAGAGTTTTTATCATGAATGGATGTTGAATTTTGTCAAATGCTTTTTCTGCATCTATTGAGATGATTATGTGGTTTTTGTCTTTTCTTTTGTTCATGTGGTGCATTGCACTGATTGATTTGCATACGTCGAACCATCCTTGTGAACTTGGGATGAATCCCACTTAGTCATGGTGTATGATCTTTTTTATGTGTTATTGGATTTGGTTTTGCTAATATTTTGTTGAGAATTTTTGCATCTATATTCATCAAAGATACTGGCCTGTAATTTTCTTTTTTGGTGGTATCTTTATCTGGTTTTGGTTGCTTCATAGAATATCTTTGGGAGTGTTCCGTCCTCTTCAGTCTTTTGGAAGAGTTTGAAAAGTATCGGTAAAAGTTCTTCTTGGTATGTTTGATAGAATTCACCTGTGAATCCATCTGGTCCTGGACTTTTGTTTGTGGGGAGTTTTTTGTTTTTTTTTTTTTTAACAGATTCTATTTCACTTCTAGTGATTGGTCTGTTCAAATTATTTATTTCTTCTTGATTCACTTTTGGTAGGCTATATGTTTCTAGACACTTGTCCATTTCTTCTAGGTTGTCGAATTTGTTGGCATATAATTGTTCATAGTATTCCCTTATGTTTTTTTGTATTTCTGTGGTATTGGTTGATATTTCTCGTTTTTCATTTCTTATTGTGTTTATTAGGGTTTTCTCTCCTCTTGGTGAGCCTGGCCAGAGGTTTGTCAATTTTGTTTACCCTTTCAAAGAGCCAGCTCTTGGTTTTATTGATTTTTTTTCTATTGTTTTTTTAATCTCTATTTATTTTCTCTCTGATCGTTATTATTTCCTTCCTTCTGATGACTTTAGATTTTGTTTGTTCTTCTTTTTCTAATTCTTTTAGGTGGTAGGTTAGATTGTTTGAGATTTTTCTAAGTCCTGTATTGCTATGAACTTCCCTCTAAGAACTGCATCCCACAGATTTTGTATGGCTGTGTTTTCATTGTCATTTGAGCGGACTCTCAACCACTGCACCACCAGGGAAACCCTCATTTCTCTTTTTTTTTCCTGTGGTTGATTTCTACTTTCATGCCGTGAATGATGATCTTTTAGGGGAACTTGAGTGTAACCTCCTTTTAGGGATTGCTTTCTGAGCTAGGGATTGCTGGCTGCCCACCCTCATATCTTAGAACCTCTGATTTTTATTTGGGCACAATACTGTCTAGAATAAAAACTATATTCGCCAGCCCTCCTTGCAACCACATGGGGCCTTGTGGGACTTTGTATGACTGCCTGGGATTCAGAGTCTAGGGCAGGTTTGCCTGATTGCCTGGCTTGGACCATGTGCTGGTTGCCGCTGTCAAGAAAGGCTGAGAAAGGGAGCATCTGGGCTGCATGCAATAGCATCAAGTCAAACAATCTATATGCCCAACAGTAGGGAAGAATTGTAGTAAGCTAAAGGTTCAAAATAACCTGTAATAACCTAAAAACCCACCCACTTATGATTACTCAGAACAACTTCATTGCTTCAAATTAAGGGATTAGAAGGAAAAACGAAAAAACAATCTGTCTAAAAATCAGAATGAGCTAAATGTACTTCAGCCTTATACATAAAAATTGAAAATTGAACAAATAAGGGCAAGAAAACATAATTGCCTTAAAATGAATTAGAACATTTAGAATAGAAAACATAGCACAAATCCCCTATAAGGTCAGATTTGGCAGAGGGGATACGGTTTATTTTTTAATGTTTATCTCATGTATATAAAAGCAATGGAGGTTTGTTCTAGTGAAATCAGAAAGTACAGACAACCAAAAGTAGATTTAAAAATCCATAATTCTATTTAGAGACAAATACTGCTTCTACCATCATATATATTTTTTGCCAGAATCCTTTTTGTATACATACGTAATCATATGTTATTATTTTCTATAGAATTGGAATTATTCTGTACATGCTGTTTTATAACTTTACTATCATTTATTTAAGCCACCCACTAATTTGGGGTATTTTGGTTATTCCCACAAGTCCCTGTAATGGGCCTTTAATTTGGTATGACTAATCATTCATTTACTATTAGACATTTAGGTTGTTCTTACTTTTCGCTGTTGACAACAGTAGGAATAATTGGTGAAACATGAATTAGGAATTATATGAGAGATCAGAAATAAATAAGCCAATATTTTAAAAATTAAGTTTGTTTAGGAGGTTCTTCTAACCAACCTGCACTTAATTTACTTGTGAGGTTAACTAAGTGTTCCTGGCCCCCATGTAAAACATGCTGATGGACATCCACAGGAAGCTGGACCCCCATGAAGACAGCTGCTCTCTGGAACATCCTTTGCTGGAATGCCAGTTCCACTGGAGCTAGGAGTGTTTTGTGTTTTTTTTTTTTTTTTACATTCTTTTTTAAAATATTCTTTTCCATTATGGATTATCGCAGCATACTGAATTTAGTTCCCTGTGCTATACATTAGGACCTTGTTGTTTGTCCATTCTAAATGTAATAGTTTGCACCTACCAACCCCAAATTCCCTGTCCATCCTTCTCCCTCCCCCGCTCCCCCTTGACAACCACAATTCTGTTCTCTATGTCTATGAGTCTGTTTCTGTTTTGTAGATAGGTTCATTTATGCCATATTTTAGATTCCACATATAAGCAATATCATTTGATATTTGTCTTTGTCTGATTTACTTCACTCAGTATGATAATCTCTAGGTCCATCCATGTTGCTGCAAATGGCATTATTTCATTCTTTTTGTGGCTAAGTAATATTCCATTGTGTATACGTACCACATCTTCTTGATCCATTCATCTGCCGATGGACGTTTAGGTTGTTTCCATGTCTCGGCTATTGTGAACAGTGCTGTTATGAACATAAGAGTGCATGTATCTTTTTGAATTATGGTTTTGTCCGGATATATTTGCAGCAGTGGGATTGCTGGATCATATGGTAATTCTATTATTTGTAGTTTTCTAAGGAACCTCCACGCTGTTCTCCATAGTGATTGTACCAACTTACTTACATTCCCACCAACAGTGCAGGAGGGTTCCCTTTTCTCCACACCTTCTGCTAGGAGTTTTCTCTGTCTAATTTAACTTAAATACTAAGTGCTTTAGAACATGCGTGGCATTTATTGAATGACTGACTGAATGAATAAATAGGGAGAAATATATAAAAAATCAAGAAGTATTCTGCTCGCAGATTGTTTTCTGCACTTGTCTTTAAATGGATGACATTTTACTCTGCTTAGAGAACCTGAAACTGTATAGCCAAGATCAGTGGTGCTCAAACTGCAGCATGCATCAGGATCATCTGGAGAACTAGGCGCCACCATGGGGTTTGATTCAGTAAGTCTGGAGTGGGCCCTGAAATTTTGTATTTCTGTTAAGTTCCCAGGTGTTACTGACTCTGCTGGTCCAGGGAACACATTTTGTAAAGAACTGTTCCAGATAATACCTGATGGATGTGGTTTATGTGAAAAGACAATCTGGAACTTGGATATCAGGCAACCACCAGTCTCAAATGTGCTGGCTAATGGAGTTTTTATTGTCCTTAGAGATCCGGGAAAACTGAGTCACAATAGCTGAAGCCTTCACCTTAGATACCATCTTCAGCTAAAGACAAAAGAGGATGTTGGGGTATTGGTTTGGGACCTCAGAGTGGAGGAAGGCAATTCACATGGGGATGGAAAAGCAAATGTTTGGTAAACAAATGTTTGTTGGGTCATACACAGACAAGGGGACACAAAATGGATTCGATTTCTCAGCCTTGCTGTTTCCCCAACCATACCTGGCCCATGTGCTTTGCAGATATCTCTGGTGATGGCTCTATTCCAGGAACAGGCCCTCTATCTAAATTCTTTCAGGCAGTTAGGGAGAAGGTCGAAGTTTCTTCCTGAGTCTTTTGGGTCTTGATTGTTTTCAGCTCCAAATAATTTGCATGTCAAAGAGATACTTTGGGGTGGCAAATTTTGTTCCCTGACATTTTGTTCCCTGTCAAGGGAGGCTGTGAAACTGAGTATCTGGGCTTTTCAGTGTCTGTAGCAGGAGGTAGTCTCTGCCTCTGACCCGTTATTAAAGTGATGAAGATATCTCTGTATCTGTTGGGTATCTGCTGGAGATGACTTCTGAGTTTTTGACCTTGAGTGAAAGGGAGAATGATAATGCTGTTGGCAGAAGTTAGGATGCTGTCAGGGGAAACCAGATTGGGAAACTATTTGCTGTATTCTTTTACGTGTGTCATTTATGGCTATTTAAGTATGGCATAGGAAATCTGGGCAGTTCCAAGCAGTCACATTGTCAGATGCCAAGTGGTCTGGTTTAATGACTAACTTGTCATCTTAAGGACAGCCTTAGATCAGTCTGGAACAAGACTCAGTAATTCCAGGTCTTGGTAGCTGGTTTTATTCTGGCTCTAAAATTCTCTTGATGGGATTAAAGGGAAAAAAAAAATCAGTTGGACAAGTAGGAAGCAAACAAGCAGATATGTTTTGCAGTTTTGCTTTTCTAGTATTATAAATTACTTCTTCTCTTCTAGATTAAATAATAAAAGCCTATTACTAACAATCTCAAAATAAAATTATTCATGTCCTGAAGAACTTACCAGGACTTAGAATGACTCAGGACAACAGCAAGCAGGATCCTAGTCTCATACACAAGGAAACAGGTTTGATGAAAAAATTCAGAAGAGAATATCATAGAGCCTATTTGGAAAATATAATAGAAGGCTATAATAGAATATAATAGAAGGAAAGTAATATGTAACTAAAGGCTCTTATTTTACAAATTACTTTGAATATGTAAGTAGCTTTTGCATTCAAGACAAATAACATTACTGAAAAAATTTCTATGTGTTGGAAGACATTTCTACAATCCAGTTTCCACATTAAAAACAACATAATGAAATTGCCTCACATTGTACTTGAAATGACCACAAATGCTATACTTACGCACAACAGGATTGATTTTCACCTGGGACTCACTGTTCTAGTTGTTTACAGCCAGCATCTGTTCTAATTGTTTAGCATCTGTGCCTTGCTGGTTGTTAACATTTTTATTATCATCCTTGCTAGAGCATGTATTTATTTGCCGAATAGCAAAAAGTATGTACAAATTAATATAACAGGAACAAAACACATAAAATATTATTTAATCTGATGTAATTCTTATTGTTATTCTTGTACTTCACTCTCTCTTCCCTCCCCGTTTTTTTCTTTCACAGCAAATCATAAAGGTGACTTTGTTGTCACCTTCATTAGAGCCACAGAATTCAAAAGGACTTTTCTGAGGGAGATTTTTGACAGGCATCTTTGAAGAGATGTCTGGGGAGACTTGGAGTGCCTGGGTGACACTTTAGGAAATTGAGCAAGAATGAATAAAGTCATTGGCAGTACTAGCAAGACTATTAGAAACCTTTTCTTTAGTATACATTTTTATGAAGAATAAATATTGACCATTAATTTATATCACTGTAATACAGGGATAATTTGTAAAGCACTGTGGGTAGAAAGTGATATGATCCCAGTAAGCCCAGAACTGATGGGGTTGACCTGAAAGTTATTTCATACTTGATCTTATTAATAATGAGTTACAAAGGTACATGGCTTTTTAATAAAGACCTTGCCCTCTAAGAGAATTGATTTTAGTTTTTATGACTCTATTGAAACTTTAAAAAGCTGCTTGTGAACGGAGCCATGCTTTCTCAGTAAATGCCACTCAAAATATGACATAATTGCTACCTCTTGGCAAAACAAACACAATTATGGTGCAATGAGGGGTACAATGCAAATATACTAATAATAGTTTAGATTTTTTAGTACATTCTGTGTGCCTGCACTCTTTTATGCATTCTAGATGTAGTAATTCATTTAATCTTCACAAACACCCTATGAGGAAGAAATAACTAATATGTTCATTTTTATAGATGAAAAGACTGCAGCACAGAAAGGTAGAGTAACTTGCTCTAGACCAGACACATGTAAGTGGCCACACTGGGCTTCTACTGCTAATAGTCTGGTTCCAGAGCCTATAGTCTAGTAAAGCTGTGTGTCATATTGTATTACGCTTAGTAAGCCATATTTCACTGCCCTAATCTGCTTATGACTCATAGTATTCATTTTGAATCCAGATTATTGTACCAACAAGACAGAGGGCAATAAGAATTTCTCAAAACCCAGCTATTGCTTCCTAGGGTATCACTTCACATGTGCTCAGAGTTTTCTTTCCAGCCTTCTCACCTGGCCGCTATGATTTCTGTATAGGGAGCAAAATTTGCTACCCCAAAATATGTCTCTTTGGCATTAAGATTAATTTAAGTTGATTATTTTTGAAAAAACAAAAGACTCAGGAAGTTCTTGTTACCTGTCCCTTAACTGCCTAAAAGAATTTAGATGAGGGGCTGTTCTTGGAATAGAGCCATCAGCAGAGATATCGCAAAGAACATAGGTCAGGTGTAGTGGGTGGAACTCATCAGTGTCTATTTTGTGTCCCATTGTCTCTGCAGGCCAGCAAACATGTGTTTACCAAACATTTGCTTTTCCATCTCCATGTGAATTGCCTTCCTGCCCTTTGAAGTCCCCAGCCACTACCCCAACATCTTCTTTTGTTTTTAGCTTGAAGATGGCATTTAAGGTAGGGGTTTCAGCCATTGTTACTCAGTTTTCCTGGCTCTCTTCCATGCATACATGTTATTAAACTTTTGTTTGATTTTCTCTTGTTGATCTGTTGCATGTCAATTTAATTCTTTGACCAGCCAGAAGAACTTAGAAGGTAGAGGAAAATTTCTTCCTCCCTCACATCTGCTATACTCTTAGGAGATTGCTGCTATACCAGGCATAATTATTTATTGGATGCAGCCATCTTAATCCCCCAACCTGGACCTCAGAAATGACCTAGCTTCCTGTAATTCCTCAGAGTTCACCTAGTAACTTTCAAAGTTCTGTTCACCTGCCCAGTTTATGATGCCAGTGTCTTGACCTGAAGCTTCTATAATTTGGGTCATTTTACTTGTTCAGGACTTCACCAAAAACAAAGCTTAGGTTCTTACATTTCTTTTACCAAAAATCTCCTTCCCAGAATCAAGAGAGGATGTACAGCCAAAGTCTAATTGTAACCCTTAAAATGGCAGTTTTATGGATTCAACATCTTTTGTGTATTTGTATTCTAAGTACTAATTTAGGTGTTTTTCCTTCCCAAGACTGAAGTACTCCAGGGCAGGATCTGTTGTGTTCACCTTGGCAACCACATAATTTAGCACATAGTAGACATTTAGTAAATGTTTGTTATATGAACAGATGATTAAATAAACACGTCATGGAAAGGAACAGCTCCTTGATACAGCAAGTTGATAATGAAAGAAAACACATGTTCTTTAAGTAATTAGAGGTCAGAAATTAGATAAGAGGTCAGAGCTACACATACAGACACTCACATTTCTAATAAAGAGTTTGAAGTTGAAGCTGTAATTCAAAATGTGTCTTAAAGAGAAAAGCAGTGAAGGATGGGGGAGCAAAGAGTGAACCTTGAAGAAAACACACAAAGTATAGGAGAAGGTGGTGTAGCAAAGGAGCTAGCAAAGCAGCATTCAGAGAGGTTAGAAGCAGTTCAAGAACATGCATCTATCAGAAGCTAAGAAAGAAATGAATTTCAAAAAGTGAGCAATACAGTCTCCCAAGGCAACAGAAGTAAGAACAAAAATAAACAAATGGGACCTAATCAGACTTACAAGCTTTTGCACAGCAAAGGAAACCATAAACAACATGAAAAGACAACCTACAGGATGGGAGAAAATATTTGTAGATGATGTGACTGACAAGGGCTTAGTTTCCAAAATATACAAACAACACATCCAACTCAACAACGAAAAAACAAACAACCCTATCCAAAAATGGGCAGAAGACCTAAGTAGACATTTCTCCAAAGAAGACATACAGATGGCCAATAGGCACATGAAAAGATGCTCAACATCACTAATTATTAGAGAAATGTAAATCAAAACTACAGTGAGGTACTACCTCACACGAATCAGAAGGGCCATCATTAAAAAGTCTACAAATAACAAGTGCTGGAGAGGGTGTGAAGAAAATGGACCCTCCTACACTGTTGGTGGGAATGTAAGTTGGTGCAGCCACTGTGGAAAACAGTATGGAGGTTCCTCAGAAGACTAAAAATAGAACTACCATATGATCCAACAATCCCACTCCTGGGCATAAATCCAGAGGAAACTGTAATTCGAAAAGATACATGCACTCCTATGTTAATAGCAGCACTGTTCAGAATAGCCAAGAAATGGAAACAACCTAAATGTCCATTGACAGATGAATGGATAAAGAAGATGTGGTACATATATAATACTACTCAGCCATAAGAAAGAACAAAATAATGCCATTTGCAGCAACATGGATGGACCTAAAGATTATCATACTAAGTGAAGTCAGAAAGAGAAAGACAAATACCATATAATATCACTTATATGTGCAATCTAAAATATGACAGAAATGAACCTATCTATGAAACAGAAACAGAATCACAGACATAGAGAACAGACTTCTGGTTGCCAAGGGGGAGGGGGTTGGGAGAGGGATGCAATAGGAGAGTGGGGTTAGCAGATGAAAGCTTTTATATATAGAATGGATAAACAACAAGGTCCTACTGTATAGCACAGAGAATTATATTCAATATCCTATGATAAACCATAATGGAAAAGAATATTTTTTAAAAAGAATATATATCTATGTATAATGGAATTACTTTGCTGTACAACAGAAATTAACACATTGTAAATCAACTATACTTCAATTAAAAAAAATTATTAAAAAAATCACACACAAAAAACGTGACCAGGAAAAACCCACAAACACATGACCAGTAAGTAGGGTCAGGTATATAAGGCAAATCAAGAAAAATGAGGGCAAGAAGGCCAGTGAATTTGGCGACAGCAACAACAAAATGTTATTAGAAGCCTTTAAAAGTACATTTCCAGTGGAGTAGTTTGTTTTTCACATTTCTGATTTATTTACATTGATTGCATTGATTTCTAACAAAAATTATTTCCCAGTATGTAGCCTTTTACCATTTTTATAAGGCTTGTTAGAGAAATTTACCAGTTAGAAATAACCATTTAGATTGATTCCAGGTTCACTGGAATCATTTTAGGGATTTCCCCTCAGTAGCACTGTGTGGAATACATTCTTAAACAAATCATTTGATTTTTCTGTTTTCTTTCTGTCAACACTTTACACAGCTCAAAGATACATCTGACTTTAATCCATCAATGACCATGTTAAAGGCTATGCTGGGTGCTTTCTTTCAGGGAATGATAAGAATACCACATCATTTCTCACTTATATGAGGAATCAGCAAAACCCCAAAAACCAAAAACAAGCTCACAGAAAACAGATTGGTGGCTGTAGAGGTAGGGGTATGTACAGGATGACAACTATAGTTAATAATACTGTTTTGCATACCTGAAAGTTGCTAAGAGAGAAAATCTTAAAAATCCTCACAAGAAAAAAAAATCTGTAACTGTGTGGCGATGGCCTTATTGTGGTGATCATTTTGCAATATATTCAAATGTTGAATCATTATGTTCTACACCTGAAACTAATACATGCTGTATGTCAATTATACCTCAATTGAAAAAAAAACTCCATATCATTGAAGAATTAATTTTACTTCCTAAAAGTCAGGTGTATTATAAACTCTTCCTAGGAATTTAATTTCAGTAACATGGCTTGAGTCTACTTCAAACTATTAAGATTTACGATCTTCTATAAATAATTGTAATTTCTGATTGTCTAATAACAATAATTGTTTCTTCCTTTCACTTGTAATTCTTCTAAGAATCACAGGCTAATTATTGTTTGGCCAATTCTCTGAGTATGCTATAGATTAGATTGCAGAAAACACCCTAGGAACTAAAACCCTGTAGTTCTAAAGCAAACAAAACTAGCTTTTCCCAGTGATAGGAAAAAAATATAAAACTCTATACTATATATTTGTATATCAGGCCCAGCTATAAAACTATCTATCTCTCTAGCTAGCTAGCTATTTATATTAAAAATAATTTAAGATGCCTCCAGGCCTTCTTTTTTCCTCCTATCAAAACATCACTAGCTATCAGTGCCCTCAAGCTTCCTTTCTTCTCTCTCCTATTTAGTATTGGAAAGGATCTTTTATCAACCATTCATAACTTAATGTGAATTTAATATGAATCTTGCTAAGGTATTTACATTTTAAGCATTTTTCTAATTTATGTATTTATTCACCTAATAAATACATATTGAGCCTTCTGCATAATACTAGTTTCTGTGAGAAATATCAGGTGAACTAGATATGAAAGCTACTACTTTTTAAAGTAGCATTAAACATATGCAACTAACTATGAGCTAAGATTTTTAAAAGAGAGGAGTACAGGTTTTCTAGAGTTTAGGGAAAGGAGAGGTCCATCTCAAGCTCAGTGTGGGAAAGTGTTATAGAAAGAGTGGTAGTTGAGAGGGTAGCACGGCATAATGATTAAAAATCTGATCTTCAACCAGCCTTACCTGGGTTTAAATCCTAACTGTCACTGAATGACTTTGGGCAAGTTACTCAGTAAGCTGTCTGTGACTCAGTTTCCTTATCTATGAAATGAAAATAGTAGTGTTTATCTTATGGATCTCTTCTGAGTATTAAATGTGTTATGACATGTAAAGTACTTAGAACATAATATAAGTCCTCCACAAAGGATTGACTATTATTCTTTAGACTGGACCTTGAAAGATAGGATAGATAGGATTTAGACAAGCAAAAATGAGACAGGCTGAAATAAATTTCAGAGGGAGCAAAGATTATAAAGTATAAAAAACCTTAGAAGAAATCTGAATAAGTTTTTAAATCTCAGGGTAGGAAAGGCCTTCCGAGGTATGACCTCAGATCCAGAAGCTGTAAATGAAAGGGCTGATGAATTTACCATTAAAAAAAAAAAAAAACTGCATTAAAAATACCATAAGTAGGCGTACTCCTGGAGGGCTCATGCCAGGGAGTGCTTCCCAGAACTTCTGCTGCCAGTGTCCTTGTCCGCATGGTGAGCCACAGCCACCCTCCTGCCTCTGCAGGAGACCCTCCAACACTAGCAGATGAAGTAAAAGAGTACATTGAACAGCTCATAAAGTCAATATCAAAAAAAAACACAACAACCCAATCATAAATGGGCAGAAGACTTGAATAGATATTTCTCCAAAGACAACATGCAGCTCGCCAACAGGCACATGAAAAGATGCTCAACACCTCTAATTATTACAGAAATGCAAATCAAAACCACAATGAGGTATCATCTCACACCTGTCAGAGTGACTATCATCAAAAAGTCTACAAGTAACAAATGTTGCTCACAGGGAAACATTCTGACCCTGCCCACCTGTGAATGGCTGAAAGAAAGAAGAAATTAAGACACCCTCTCCCCGAGGCTGGCCAAATCAGGAGATGTTTTGCAAGACTTATGGCCTTTTTACTTTATTTCCTCACCTCCTCCTCCTCTCTGTTCTATAAAAGAAACTAGCATCCAGAGCCCAATAAGATGGTACTCTAGGACATTAGTCCACCATCTTGTCGGGTGCCCGGCTTTCCGAATAAAGTCACTATTCCTTGCCTCAAAAAAAAATAATAAGTAACACTAAAAACTTGCAGAATTTAATAAAGATCAAGAAAAGATGAACTTAATAATTAACTGTCTGCTTATGTGATTATTTTTAAAAAGTAAACTTTGAGCATAAAACAATAAAACTCCTAGAAGAAAACATAGGGGAAAAGCTTCATGACATTGTGTTTTGTAATTGTATTTTGTAAACAATTGTATTTTGGCAATAATTTGGATATGACACCAAAAGCACAGGCAGCAAACACAAAAACAGACAAATAGGACTACGTCAAACTTTAAAACTTCTGTACATCAAAGGAAATAATCAACAGAATGGAAAGGCAACCTATACAATGGGAGAAAACAATCGCAAATCATACATCTATTAAGGGATTAATACCCACAATATACAAAGGACTTTTTCACCTCAACAACAAAACCTGATTTTAAAGTGTGCAAAAGACCTTAATAGACATTTCTCCAAAGAAGATTATATAAATGGTCAACATATATATGAAAAGATGCAACATCACTACTCATTAGAGAAGTACAGATCAAAACCATAGTGAGATATCACCTCATACCCATTAGGCTGGCCACTATCAAAAAATAAAACAAAGAAAGAAAACAGGAAATAACAAGTGTTGGTGAGGATATGGAAAAATTGGGATCCTGTACACTGCTGGTGGGAATGTAAAATTGTGTAGCCACTGTGGAAAACGGTATGGAGGTTCCACAAAAAACTAAAAGTAGAATTACCATATGATCCAGCAATCCCTCTTCTGGTAATATATCCAAAATTATTCAAAGCAGGATCTTGAATAGGTATTGGCACAACCATGTTCATTGCAGCTTTATTCACAATAGCCAGGAAGTAGAAATAGCTCAGATGTTCATCAACAGATGAATGGATAAAGAAGATGCAGTATGTACATACAATGGAATATTATTCAACCTTTAAAAAGAAGGAAATCTTATCACATGCTACAATATAGATCAAACCTGAGGACATTATGCTGAGTGAAATAAGCTAAATAGTGGATGATGACACTTATGAGATATCCAGAGTAGTTAAATCTATGGAAACACAAAGTAGAATGGTGCTTGCTAGGGCCGGGGGAAATGGGGACTTGTTCGATTGGTATAGAGTTTCCATTTTACAAGATGAAAAAGTTCTACTTATACAACAGTGTGAATATAGTTAATCCAACTGAAAAGTATACCTAAAAATAGTTAAGGGCAGGGTGGGGGGTGGCTGATCAAGATGGTGAAGTAAGAGGACATGGAGCTCACCTTCCCCCACAAAGATATCAAAAATACATCTATATGTGGAGCAATTCTCACAGAAAACCAACTGGAAACTGGCAGAAGATCTCTTATACAACTAAACCTGCAAGAAAGATCCTCACCTAATTGGGTGGAATGGGAAAAAAAGGCATCATGGGAGGGACCTGTGAAGGTGGGAGTGTCTGCACAGGCATACCCTTACTCTGGGAAGCCCCTCACATGCTGGGAGGTCCACTGGCATGGAAAGAGGGGCTGGAGGAGCCTGGATTCTGATACCAAGGAGTGCACACATGCTGGCTTGCTAGCAATCAGTGCCAAAATAGACCAGTGCTCTGTCACCTGCCACCTCACTGCACTTCCCAGTTCAACATGTGTGCCAAGCGGAGCTGCCAGTATGCACAGCAGCTAGATGCTGAAACTTGGGCAGACAGGCCCTGAGAGAGGACTCAGTCTAGCTGCCCAGAGAAACCCAGAGGGCCTGGGGTGTGATCCAAGCTGAACCTTGGAGCCCGTTGTTGGCTCGCACATGGCAGGGAATAGGGTTGGGGGTGGGTCTGGCAATGGCAGACTTTGTTGGTACATACACCAGGTGGCATCACAGAATTGTGTGTCTTCAGCAGACAGCCTCTGGGGAGGAATACTCAGCAGTTCCTTTCCTGGCTGGAGCTGTCCACTTCCACCCACCTCACACCACAACTTGGAGGTGGATCTGGTGGGGGGCAGGGGGGTTAGGTCCTAGAATAGCCCTCTCAGAGGCAGCCCAGGTCCCAGGCAGCAGCACAATCACCTCAATTCCTGCAGCCACAACGCCCCAGCCCCCAGCACCAGCCTAACACTAGGTGTGGGACAAACACAACATAGAAAGGGATGTGACCGTGGGCTCCTTCTGGGTAGAACTGCAGATACCTACATAAACAGCACATAGATTCGCTGTGACTGCAGGGGCCTCACATGCTTCGACACTCCTTTGAGACAAAGTATTGCACCTTTGGGCAATGGAGGCTTATAAAATCTGACCCCAGGGTTTCTACTGCAACAACTGGGGAGCAGACCCCACCCTGACGGGATTGTGGCAGCCACAGAGCAAAGAGGAGGTCCTGCCCAAAATCCAGTTCAGGCTCTGGATACCACAATACCAATCACACCCATTATTAAGGGGATAATGGCCAGCACACTCTGAGGAAAGACATGGCTGGCATCCATACCAAAAACAGCCCTCGCACCAAAAATATTGGACTCACACAGTCTATACAGGGATGGTCCCACTTAAAAATACCCCTTTGAGACCACAGTAGATAATTGTTTCTCTTAGATTCATAGAGACAGAGAAAGTTAAGTTAAATAAAAAAGCAGAGGAACTACTCCCAATTAAAAAAACAAGAGAAATTCCCTGAAAGAATAAATAATGAAACAGACCTCACTAGTCTACTACACCCCAAGTCAAAAAGGAGGTAATAAAAATCCTAAAGGAACTAAGAAAGATTATTGTTAGAAAGGCATATCACTGTAACAAGGAAGTAGAAACTGTAAAGAGGAACCAATCAAAATTAAACAACTCAATTGCTAAGATAAAAACCAATTGAGAAGGGCTTCCCTGGTGGCGCAGTGGTTGAGAATCTGCCTGCTAATGCAGGGGACACAGGTTCGAGCCCTGGTCTGGGAGGATCCCACATGCTGCAGAGCAACTAGACCCGTGAGCCACAACTACTGAGCCTGCGCGTCTGGAGCCTGTGCTCCACAACAAGAGAGGCCATGATAGTGAGAGGCCCACGCACTGTGATGAAGAGTGGCCCCCGCTTGCCACAACTAGAGAAAGCCCTCACACAGAAAGGAAGACCCAACACAGCAAAAATAAATTAATTAATTAATAAACTCCTACCGCCCCCCCCCAAAAAAAAACCAATTGAGAAGCAATGAATAGCAGAATAAATAATGAAAAAGAACAAATAAGTTATCTGGCAGATAGAATAACGGAATTTATCCAATCAGAACAGCAGACAGAAAGACACATAAAAAAATAAAATGAAAGCAATACACAAGATCTGTAAGATAATATAAAGCATGCCAACCTATGCATAGTAGGAGTTTCAGAAGGAGAAGAGAGGGGGGTGGGATCAAAAATGTATTTGAAGAAATTATGGCTGAAAACTTCCCAGACCTAAAGAAGAAAATAGATATCCACGTATAGGAAGTACAGAGGGTCCCAAACAAGATGAACCGAAACAGACCCACACCAGGACATTTCATAGTTACACTGACAAAAGTTGAAGATAAAGAGGATTCTAAAGGCAGCAAGAGAAAAACAAAGAGTCAGTTACAAGGGAATCCCCATAAGGCTGTCAGCTGAGTTCTCTGCAGAAATTTTGCAAACCAAAAGGGAGTAGCATAATATATTCAAAGTTCTAAAAAGAAAGAACTTGCAATGTAGGATACTCTACCCAGCAAGATTATCATTTAAAATAGAAGGAGAAATAAAAAACTTCTCAGACAAATACAAACAACAACAAAGAAAAACTAAAAGAATACAACAACACTAAACCTAACCTAAAAGAAATATTGAAAGGTCTTCTCTGAATAGAAGAGAAGCAAGAATCTATAGGAAAGGGAAAAATCATAGTAGGAAAGGCAAATATATTAAAGGATTAAAGATCACTTAAATAAGTAAGTACATAGGTTAAAAACAAAAAAAAAATTTGTAATAGTGATTATAACTACAAAGAACAACAAAGGGATAAACATGAGGATGTAAAATAAGATATCAAAAATCACAAAATGTGGGGGAAGTGAATAAAAAATGTAGATCTTTTGGATGTGTTTGAACTTATGACTATCAGTCTAAAGTAAGTAGATATAGTTATGGGTCAACATACTTGAAAACTAGGGTAACCACAAATGGAAAACATACAGTAAATTCAGAAAAACCAGAAAGAAAGGAACTCAAGCATAATACAAAAGAAAACCACCAAACCACAAAACGAAAAAAAAATAGAGAGAGAGAAATGAAGAACAACTACAAAATCAACTGGGAAACAAGGTTTAAAATGTCAATAAGTACATACCTATCAATAATTACTTTAAATGTCAATGGCCTGAATGTGCTGATCAAACAGTGGCAGATTGGATAAAAAATAAGAACCTACAATATGTTGCTTAAAGAAGCTCACTTTAGGGCAAAAGACACATATGGATTGAAAGTGAGAGGATGTAAAAAGATATCTCATTCAAATGGAAATGACAGGAAAGCAGGGGAAGCAATACTTCTTTTGGACAAAATAGACTTTAAAACAAAGACCATAAAGAAAGACTAAGAAGGACACTATATAATGATAAAGGAATCAATAGGATATTACACTCATTAACATATATCACCCAATATAGGAGCACCTAAATGTATAAAACAAATACTAACAGACATAAAGGGAGAAATTTACAGAAATGCAGTAATAGAAGACTTTAACACCCCACTGACGTCAATGGACAGATCTTCCAGGCAGAAAATCAACAAGGCAACAGAGGTCCTAAATGACACAATAGACCAGGTGGACTTAATTGGTATCTACAGGCCACTACCTCAAAAACAAAACAAAACAAAAAACAAACAGAATACACATTCAAGTGTGCATGGAACATTCTCTAGGATGGACCACGTACTAGGTCACAAAATAAGCCTCAACAAATTTGAGAGGATAGAAATTATTTCAAGCATTTTTTTCTGACCACAATGGTATGAAACTAGAAATCAACCACAGGGGGAAAAAAAAGATCACATGGAGACTAAACCAAATGCTATTGAAAAGCCAATGCATCAAGGATGAAATCAAAGGGGAAATCAAAAAATAGTTCAAGACAAACGAAAATGAAAACTCAACCTTACAAAATCAGTGGGATGCAGCAAAAACAGTTCTAAGAGGGAGGTTCATAGTGATACAGGCCTTCTTCAAGAAAAAAGAAAAATTAACAACCTAACCTACCACCTAAAAAAAAATTAGAAAAACAATAAAACCCAAAGTCAGCAGAAGGAAGGAAATAATAAAGATCAGAGGAAATATATAGAGATCAATAAAACAATAGAAAAGATCAATAAAACCAAGAGCTGCTTTTTGAAAGGATAAACAGTATCGACAAACCTCTAGCCTGGCTTACCTAGAAGAAAAGAGAGAGGACCCAAGTAAACAAAATAAGCAATGAAAGAGGAGAAAAATAACAAACAATACTGCAGAAATACAAAAACATCATAGGAGAATACTATGAATAGTTATATGCCAACAATTTGTACAACCTAGAAGACATGAACAAGTTTCTAGAAACATACAGCCTGCCAAAAGTGAGTCAAGAAGAAACAGATAACTTGAACAGACCAATCGCTGGAAGTGAAATAGAATCGGTTAAAAAAAAAAAAAAGTAATAATAATAATAATAATCTCCCTGCAAGCAAAAGTCCAGGACTGGGCAGCTTCACTAGGGAACTCTACCAAACACACAAGGAAGAACTTAAACCTATCCTTCTCAAACTATTCCCAAAGACTGAAGAGGAGTGAACACTCCCAAATTCATTCTATGAAACCACCATCACCCTGGTACCAAAACCAGACAAGGACACTACAAAAAGGGAAAATTACAGTCCAGTGTCTTTGATGAATATAGATGCAAAAATCTTCAAAGTATTAGCAAACCAAATCTAAGAATACATAAAAAGGATCACACACCATAATCAAGTTGGATTCATTCCAGGGTCCCAAGGATGGTTCAGCATATGCAAATCAATCAGTGTGATTATACCACATTAAGAAAAGACAAGACAAAAAACACATGATTGTCTCAATAGACACAAAAAAGCACTTGACAAAATTCAACATCCATTCATGATAAAACCTCTAACCAAAGTGGGCATAGAGGGAACATATTTCAACATAATAAAAACCATTTATGACAAACCCACTGCCAACATAATACTCAATGGTGAAAAGCTGAAAGCCTTCCCTCTGAATTTTGAACAAGATAAGGATGCCCACTCTCACCACTTCCATTCAACATAGTATTAGAAGTCCTAGACACAGCAATCAGAAGAAAAAGAAATAAAATGTATCCAAATTGGAAGGGAAGAGGTAAAATTGTAACTATTTGCAGATGACATGATACTCTATATAGAGAACCCTAAAGACTCTGTACAAAAACTATTAGAATAAACAAGTTCAGCAAGGTAGCAGGATACAAGATTAGTATACAGAAATCTGTTGCATTTCTTTATACTAACAATGAAATAGCAGAAAGAGAAAGTAAAAAAAAATCCCATTTAAGATCGTGTCAAAAAAATAAAATACCTAGGCATAAACTTAACCAAGGAGGTGAAAGACCTATACGCTGAAAAGTATAAGATATTGATAAAGGAAACTGAAAATGATTCAAAGAAATAGAAGGATATCCCATGCTCTTGGATTGGAAGAATTAATATTGTTAAAATGGCCAGACTACCCAAAGCAATCTACAGATTTAATGCCATCCCTATCAAAATACCCATGACATTTTTCATAGAACTAGAACAAATAATCTTAAAATTTTTGTAGAACCACAAAAAACCCAGAATTGTCAAAGCAATCCTGAGGAAAAAGAACAAACCCTTCCACACTTCAGTCAATACTACAAAGCTACAATAACCAAAACAGCATGTATTATATTAGCACAAAACCAGACATATAGATCAATGGAACAGAATAGAAAGCCCAGAAACAAACCCATTAACCTATGGTCAATTAATCTAAGACAAGGGAGGCAAGAATATACGATGGAGAAAAGAGTCTCTTTAGCAAGTGGTGTTGGGAAAGCTAGAGAGCCAAATGTAAAAGATTGTGATTAGAACACTCCCTCACACCATATACAAAAATAAACTTAAAATGGTTAGGGACCTAAATATAAGACATGACATCATAAAACTCCTAGACAGGAACATAGAGAAAACTCTTGGACATAAATTGCATCAATATTTTCTTAGGTCAGTCTTCCATGGCAAAAGAAATAAAAACAAAAATAAACAAATGGGACCTAATCAAACTTACAAGCTTTTGCACAGCAAAGGAAACCATCAACAGAACAAAAAGCTAACCTATGGAATGGGAGAAAAGATTAACAAACAATGCGACCAAGAATGGGTTAACATCCAAAATATACAAACAGCTCATGAACTCAATATCAAAAAAACAAACAAACAAACCCAAGCAAAAAATGGGCAGAAGACCTAAATAGACATGTCTCCAAAAAAGACTTACAGATGGCCAACAGGCACATGAAAAAATGCTCAACATTGCTAATTATTAGAGAAGTGCAAATCAAAACCACAGTGATGTATCACCTCAAACCTGTCAGAATGGCTGTCATCAAAAAGTCTACAAATAATAAATGCTGGAGAGGGTGTGGAGAAAAGGGAACCCTCCTACTCTTGGTGGGAATATAAGTTGGTGCAGCCACTATGGAAAACAGTATGGAGGTTCCTTAAAAAACTAAAAATAGAGCTACCATATGATCTAGCAATCCCTCTCCTGGGTATATATTCGAAAAACTGTAGTTTGAAAATATACATGCACCTTAGTGTTCATAGCAGCACTATTTACAAGCTGGGGGCAGAGCATTCATGGGCCATTATATGGACCTTGTTTTCACTGTGATCAGATGGGAGCCATTGGAAAATGCTGAGCAAGATGGTCTCTCTGGCAGCAGATAATAGACTGTAGGAGGGAGAAGAGGGAAGCAGGGAGCCAAGTCAGGAGGGAAATGAAGGTGGCTGAGACCAAATGGTAGCAAGGAGGTGTGAGATCTGGGTACCTTGTGAAGGTGGAGCCAGTGGGGATTCTAATGAATTGGATGTGAGGTGAGAGAGAAGAGTGTAGGATGACTCCAAGTCTTTTGGCCCAAGCTGCTATCAGGATGGAGTTACTGTACTGAGGCAGGAAATACTGCAAGAGGAACACACTTGCTGGGATTATATCAGGATATTAGTTTTGGACGTGTTAAGTCTGAGATGCTAAGTTAGGTCAAGCAGGTAATTGAATATATGTGTCTGAAGCTCAGTGGAAAGATCAGGGCTGGAAATAAAAGTTTGGAAATCATCTGCAGATAGATATTTTAAACCATTAGACTGGATGAGACCAGCTAGGGAGTAAGTGTAATTGAGGAAGAGTTCTGTGGACTTGAGCCCTAGGGTGCCCACATCGACATGGGGAAATAAGAAACTGCAGGGCCTGAGGAGCAGCCAGTGAAGGGGGAGAAATGTCTCAAAAAATATCCCTTTGCAAGTGACTCTTTGATTAGTCAATGCTAATAGGAATTTCTGCAGTGTTTTATCAGTTGCCAGGTACCTGGGTGGTGTTGATGAATTGTAAAACGAAGTGTGCTGGTTAGTTTGCCCACAGTGTTGTCCCCATAGGTGGTTTCAATTTTTCCTCTCTTTTTAGAATGAAACATTTATTATTATGTAAGCTTACATGTGGAAAGTTAAGATAAATTTACTCAGAAATTTAAAAAAAACATGTGACCACATAGTACCCATAACAATTAGAGATGCAGTGTTTTTTTTTAAATCAGATGCAAATCGACCTTCTACATCATCTCAATGAAAATGTTTTGACATCTCAGTCTGACCAGATTTGTTACCTAACCCCTCTTCTCATTCATCTCTCACCCTTTGAAGTCAATACCGCCTTTCTGCAGCCTCTTAAAAAGCAGTGTAAGAACCTATTGATTTCACTCATTCCACCTTCCTCCCTTGCCTCTGACCACAAATTAGTCTGAGTCAGAAAAGGTGGTGAGATAAAAAGACTGTATATAGACTGTCCTTTTCTATTCTTTGCCAAAGTGTTTTTTTTTTTAAACTAGAAAGCCACAAAAGCAAAGCTGAAAACCAGCTGCAAGCTATATGTCCTACTGAATCCTTTGTACTTTAAAAGCAAACATTTTGGCTTGCTACACCTTTTTAGTTACACACAGGAAGCAATGCTTGCCAGGATTTATCTTTCCCTAAAATTCTATTACACAAGATATTCACATTCAGCGTGTCACTTAGCAGAATTGTTTCTCACATCAACCCCCAAATGTTAAATATCCATGTTGTTTTTATGCTCCAGATTCTCAAATTTAGGGAATTGATGCCATTGGCTCACAAAGCCAAACAATAACACTTCTTTTTTCCAAGTCAAGATTTTTAATAGTAGTAGAAAGTAGAATAGTAGGATAAGCACTAACTTTTCAGATTATCTCTGTCTTTGCCTTCATCTTCTGGCTGGGGATGTCTGGGGAGGTGTAATATACCACCTCCAAGCAATTGAATTCAACGAGGCTTGGAGCAAAATAAGTATGCCTGAGTTTCCCCAGTGCTGTGTGCTGGCAATGCCACTTCCATATAAGGAGCTGGCATAGGAGAGAGTTGCTCCCTGGGAAGAGGTCACAGTTGTAAATTAAGGGGCAATAAGTCTAGGTGTGTGTGGTGTGTGAAAGGTAGTTGGTAGAGAGAAGAGCAAAGGGGGAGTGAATGGGGAAAATCGTTAGTGGATTCTCTACCCCCCCCCCATACACATACACGCCAAAAGCATTATAATATAATCATGTACTATACTGGGTCTACTTTCCAGGTTTTAGCAGTTTGAGCCTAGAATCCCACTGCAGACCCGGTCTCATTTTTGAGATAATGCTGGTGATCCTTCTTGCATTTCAGTGCTTCCAGACTCACTGGAAAACTAAGTAGGTATTTACAGGGTACCTCAGTGAAGTCAGCAGTGGACTGAAATATGGTTGTGCTACTGATATGTGTAAGTTCTTCATAAAACCTCTGTGCCAGGGCCTGGAGATAATGCAGTTATAGTAAAAGCAATTTGTTAAATGTGATCTGAAACCCTAAAGGGGATTTTCCAGCAGATGTGTTCTATTAATGCTGGCCGCTGACTGATCAGAAGATGCCAGCCACATCTCTAAACTGGTCATTATTTATATCCTTCAGCTGCATTCACTAAATAAATCCTCTGAGTTAGCTCCAACACCTACCACCTGGGACCTGTCTTCAGAAGAAGGCTTTCTTGTAACATGCAGCTGAGCCCAGTCTGGGCCCTTCTGTTTCATGTCAGAGTAAATATTTTAGCTCTAATTCTTTTTGTCCAACTGGATTCAATGATTCTCTTATTGGTTTGCTGTATTTCTTCAGCAAGAATCAGTTTACCAAGCTAGCTGTTATTTGGACTGGCTAATTAAAACCTGCTCAATTTTGCCTTTAGAAAGAAAGGAAGGCGGGACTTCACTGCCCATCCAGTGGTTAAGACTCTGCGCTTCCACTCTAGGGGGCATGGGTTTGATCCCTGGTTGGGGAACTTAGATCCCACATGCTGTGCCACAAGGCCAAAAAAAAAAGAAAAGAAGGCAAAGCAGCAAATAATCAGTTAATTAACAAAGTATTTAGAAGATGGTGATCTCTGCCTAGATATCACTTCTCTCTACCACTCAGGTATGGAGTGATGCCCCTGTGCATAAAAAGTTCCCTTTACAACATATATCTTAGCACTTAACACACTGCATTTTAATTAGCTGCCCTCCCCACAACACACATACCTCAATATGAAATCTGTGACGAGCTATGTTAGCCTATCTTATTAAAATCATAGACTGTGGCAAAGTATATGATTTATCTTAAGTAATAAGCATTTGCTGAATGAAAACAGAAAAAAAACCCTGCTCAATGTGTGTGCAGGCAGCCTCCAAGCCAAATACTGCCCTTCACAGAATTTGAGTACCCTTTTTATTCATTAGAACAGGTGGGTATCGTGAGTTACCCTCAGCCAATCTGAATGCAGTGTATGCCTTTTATTGCATGCCCTTGTGAAAGTATATCCCCACTTGGAAAAAGGAGGGCCCAGAATTTCCAGTCTTGGAATCTTATGGAAAGGATTTTCCTGGTTTTAACTTCATGGTTGGCCAGGTCAACAAGAAATATGGCTATATCACCTATGACATCTGGCTTCCTGAGATGCTTTGGAATTAGCCGTTTATACTCATTTATCAAAGTTTCATGCAAAGTGGATACCCAGTTATGGAAGCTTTCCCAACCCTGTATTTCCTCTGGGAGCAAAAAGCAGTTAACTGCGTTTGACTATGATCTCTGTCAACATCAAACGTGTATTCACTTAGGCAGTATTGTGTGGTGCTGTGTTCTGGGAGAGACTCGTCGTATTCCCCTAAAGAACTAACTGTCTTTTCATCTTTTCCGGAAAACTCTAATTTGAAAAGATACATGCACCCCAGTGTTCATAACAGCACTATTTACAGTAGCCAAGACATGGAAGCAACCTAAGTGTCCACTGACAGATGAATGGATAAAGAAGAAGTGGTGTATATATATACGATGGCAGCAACAGGGATGGACCTAGAGATTATCATATTAAGTGAAGTAAGTCAGACAGAAAAAGGCAAATATTACATGATATCACTTATATGTGGAATCTAAAAAATAGTAGAAATGAACTTATTTACAAAAACAGAAACAGACTCACAGACATAGAAAACAAACTTATGGTTACCAGAGGGGAAGGGGGGGATAGGGATAAATTGGGAGTATGGGATTAACAGATGCATACTACTATATATAAAATAAACAACAAGGGTTTACTGTATAGCATAGAGAACTATATTCAATATCTTATAATAAACTATAATGGAAAAGAATTTAAAAAAGAATATATATATATATAAAAGCAAATCACTTTGCTGTGCACCTGAAACTAACACAATGTTGTAAATCAACTATACTTCAATAAAAAGAATGATAAATATGTATATTTTACCACAATTAAAAAAAAAGCTAACAGTCTTGTGGATGAAACAACTATGCAAACAAATAATTCTACTACAGTGTGATAAATTGTCTCTCAGATTTCTAAATGAGGCAAATGAGTGAATGATGGTGCCCTAATCAAGATATAGAACCCTGAAGTAGCAACAGGTTGCAGGAAGGGGAGAGAGGGAGAAAGATGTTAATTTGGGTTTCAGGTGCTCACAGGGCATCCAGGTTGTGCTGTCTAGTGGGCAATTCTAAATAGGGCTTAGAAAACACATGAGGAACTGCTTTTTTGCAGGAAACTATTATTTCATCATGTCCCTGTCACAGAAGTAAGGCATAGTACAAATAGGTTTTGGTAGGAGAGAAAAAAGGTTGAGCATGAAGGACAAAGTGATAGGACACCAGATTAGGGAACGGGAAACTTGTCGAGAGCAGCTTTACTAATTCTCAATTTTCTTTAGACTGGGCCCTGATTAGAATGATATGTCCATGATATGGAAACTTTCTGAAGGGTTAACTGGTGAATGAATCTTTAAGAGTACAGCACATGCCCATGGATTAAGTATTCATTTGGAAGAGAAGAGTCTCCCAGTTTCTTAGAAGATGATGTTTGGAATGTTGTCTGAACCAAACACAATTCACTTTCTTCTTTTTATCTGGCCAGATCATGAAAGAACTAGATTAAAATATTTCAGCTGGTATTTCTATCTGGAAATGAATAGGTTTATGGGATATGTCATTGTTTTTAAAATAGAACTATGAATAGAGGTGATTCATAGCTTTCATTTTTGCATGTGACACCTTAGAAAGAGGGAGTTGAGAGTGTGTCTCCAGCTAGCTCAGGGAATATGGTAAAACTCTCCCCCAAATGAGTTCAAGTTAAAGAACATTTGAATCAATGCCATGGTGAAAATTAAAGAGAAAAGGGAATGTCACAGAAGACAGTAAACAGCAAATTGTTGGAACTCTAAGGAGTTTGAGGGAGATTAGATATAGAGCAGGGTTACAATTTTCTTTTCAGCCCAATTATGGAGTCTGAGCATATTGACTCAACTTATTATACTGATTGGCTCTTTAGCAGCATTTTCATTTCTTCACCAATTTTCCTGTTCTCCAAAGACCCTCAAGGTTCTAGCACATGGCTTAATGAACTGCCTACATTTGAGTGTTTTATTGAAAGTCCACTGGGTTCCATCTTCATAAGTATATGCCCACCTCAGATGTAAAGTGCCCATTATGCCTACTGTGTTATAATTTTACTAAGCTCAGAATTGTCATGGGAAGTTGAAAACATTTCAGTGGTCAAAGAGAGAGGGTAATTAGCTCGTTTAAATCCTCTGCCGTGTCCCATTTTGTCCTTGGTGCAAAGGTGCCAGCCTGTCTTTATAAGAATGAATGGAGCCTGTATCCTGGCATTATTTAATTCAGGTATCAATCTTAACAGAAACTGAGCAGATTATAAACCAAATTAAATTTGCATGTAGACTGTGTGTGAATGTGTTTGCTTCCTCATAGATTAAATGCTGGCAAGCCTGTTCTCTGCAGCAGGAAGGACCATCTTTATAGAAGAATGTTCCATGGCAAATCACAAATACAGGATTTGCCTTTACATGTAAAAGACCATGACAAGTCAATTTTAAAAAGCACTCTTTTCATTTTACAAGTACATTGGCTCTAAACAGGAATTTTTCAAGTAGAAATCTTCAAATATATTTTGTTTCTTCAACAGTAATAATATCAGGTGGTTTTCATAGCTTCTGTCATTTTTCTATTAACATGAAAGATGACATAGATATTTTTATAAATGAAATTCCAATGTTATTGCTTTGGGTTTTTTTTATTATTTGGATTTAAGATACCATATTATGTAAAATGTCAAACTACACTTGATGACAAAGAATAATTAGTTTAGGATCAGATTTAATTAGCATTTTAATGAATTGAATCATACCTTTTTAAAAAGGAAGTGTGTAGAATTTCAGGAATGTGACTATTTTTCTTGTAGTGTATAAATATTTATTCAACACTGCCTATTACTACAAAACTGATATAAAATTTAAATCCAAGAATAATATTTCTTTAAAAATACAAATTAATGGTCAGAAAAAAATTTAACAAAGAATCTTATTATAGGAAGCTGATGACAAGAGAATCAAAGCAGAGCTGCACATTTTCAGTGTATGTACCTTGGGACCCAGGTATTCTAGAAAAACATTTGGGGTATGTTGCAAAACCATGTTTCTCCTTGGGATCCACCATTTGACAGTACATTAAAGGCTCTATAAAGACTGAGAGTTTAACTGTTTTAACTTGATAACCTGGTTTTCCCAAACTTACTAAAGCTTGAACCCTTTTAGTGAATAACATCTATTTATGTAAAGCTGAATTGGTACTGCATGGAAACCACTTTGGGAAACACTGGAGTGTAGGATAAGGCTATTTGCTGAATTTAGTTGATTATCAACTTTAGATAATACTATATATGATACTGAAAATCTCAGTCCAAATTCAGACATTTTTGGTAATTCTGAGGTTTTTTTTTAAACTAGGAGAATAAGTTCTGGATACTTTTTGGTGAGGTCAATAGCTGACTTTTAAATATTACAAACCTGGAAATTCATTCAGAAGTAAAACAGAATCAAAGCACTATTTATTAGAAAGAGTTTTTTATATAGAATGAATTCACAAATAAATTTGAGTAGTTTGTAGTATTTGCCATACTGTATCATCAGTCAATCTCATATTTGCTGAGCATCTGTTGCATGATGTATGTCCACTAGGATCACAACAACACATTATTGAGATAATATGTCATAAGGCAAGTTGGTCTTAACTTCTAAAATCTTAAGCCAAGCTAACTGTAAAATGTTGTGGTCAACCTAGAAAAGACAAGATACCGCATAACTCAACTTTATACTCTGAAGTATTCTAGCACTTCAGATTATTTGAACATGTACTTAAGTCCTGAAATCTTATGTAGTCAAATTTGTTCATTTTTTTTATTCAAACAGAAAGTCAAAAAATTATAATCATCCTCATCAGTTCACTCAGTCCCATGTAATTAATTTTTTTTCATCTTGATCTTTTGTTAGCACTTTTATTCATCCGTTTTCCATTAGAGTTCTGAAAATGCTTATTCATTCAGTTCAGCAGTATACTCAGTTACCAGAAACCTGTACTTGTCAGTCTTTTCCATGAATTCCTTGAAGATGAAACCCTTTTATAGGAACACTTTTGCAAAAGCATCAGAGTACACCCAGAACTGTCTGTAAATGACAAGACTTAAAAATGACCACCATTAAAGATTTGATGAAAGTTCATAATAATACAATTGACAAGAGAGTTTTTCTTCATCTAATTTTTTCCAATTTGATTACTATGTGTCTTGGCGTTTTGCTCCTTGGGTTTATCCTGTATGGGACTCGCTGTGCTTCCTGGACTTGGGTGGCTATTTACTTTCCCATGTTAGGGAAGTTTTCGACTATAATCTCTTCAAATATTTTCTCTGGTCTTTTCTCTCTCTCTTCTCCTTCTGGGACCCCTATAATGTGAATGCTGTTGCATTTAATGTTGTCCCAGAGGTCTCTTAGGCTGTCTTCATTTCTTTTCATTCTTTTCTCATTAATCTCTTCTGCAGTAGTGAATTCCACCATTCTGTCTTCCAGGTCACTTATCCGTTCTTCTTCCTCAGTTACTCTGCTATTGATTCCTTCTAGTGTAGTTTTCATTTCAGTTATTGTATTGTTCATCTCTGTTTGTTTGTTCTTTAATTCTTCTAGGTCTTTGTTAAACATTTCTTGCATCTTCTTGATCTTTGCCTCCATTCTTTTTCCGAGGTCCTGGATCATCTTCACTATCATTATTCTGAATTCTTTTTCTGGAAGGTTGCCTCTCTCCACTTCATTTAGTTGTTTTTCTGGGGTTTTATCTTGTTCCTTCATGTGGTACATAGCCCTCTGCCTTTTCATCTTGTCTTATCTTTCTGTGAATGTGGATTTTGTTCCACAGGCTGCAGGATTGTAGTTCTTCTTGCTTCTGCTGTCTGCCCTCTGGTGGATGAGGCTATCTAAGAGGCTTGTGTAAGTTTCCTGATGGAAGGCACTGGTGGTGGGTAGAGCTGATTGTTGCTCTGGTGGGTAGAGCTCAGTAAAACTTTAATCTACTTGACTACTAATGAGTGGGGCTGGGTTCCCTCCCTGTTGGTTGTTTGGCCTGAGGCAACCCTACACTGGAGCCTACCTGGGAAGGTAGTACAAGGAAGTACAATGAAGTACTCCTTGGCATGAGCCCTCCCAGAGTCTGTCACTAGACCTGGGTCCCAATGCCCATAGTACTTTGTGTGTGCCCTCTAAGAGTGGAGTCACTGTTCCCCCCAGTCCTGTTGAAGTCCTGCAATCAAATCCCACTAGGCTTCAAAGTCTGATTCTCTAGGAATTCCTCTTTCCGTTGCCATACCCCCAGGTTGGGAAGCCTGACGTGGGGCTCAGAACCTTCACTCCAGTGGGTGGACTTCTGTGCTACAAGTGTTCTTCAGTTTGTGAGTCACCCACCCAGCAGTTATGGGATTTGATTTTACTGTGATTGCGCCCCTCCTACCATCTCATTGGGGCTTCTCCTTTGTCATTGGATGTGGGGAATCTTTTTTGGTGAGTTCCAGTGTCTTCCTGTCGATGATTGTCCAGCAGCTAGTTGTGATTCTCGTGTTCTCACAAGAGGGAGTGAGAGCATGTCCATCTACTCTGCTATCTTGGTTCCTAGTCCTGTTCATTATTTAATTTCTTCAGTGGGAAAAAATACTTTTTTCCTTCTTAACTTTATAAACAATTGAGAAATAAAGCAAAGGAGACAATCAAGTAGCAATCAAAATAACAGCTTCATTTTGATAAAGCTGATTGAGGAACATGATTTTAAGATGACCAGCCATTTCAGGGAAGAGGAAATAGAAATATCTCTTTAAAAGCTGCTCAACCTTATTATTGATCAAGCAAATGCAAATTATATCACCATGAGACACCATTTTATCCATATCAGATTAGCAATTAAAAAGCTGGCAATATAAAGTGTTGCTAAAGATGTGGAGCAACAAGAGTTCTGCAGTTGAGCATGTGATTTGGTAGAAGCACTTTGAAAAATAATTTGGCACTATTTAGCCAAGTTGAAAATGTGCACATGCCATGACCCAACAGACCCATCTTCTGGGTTTTTTTCTTAGAGAAATGTTCATATTTGTATCAGAAGACGTGTGCAAGAATATTTGTAGTCACTTGCTTACAATTAGAAAAGAAAAGCTGGAAACAAAAATACTTATCACCAGGAAAATGGATAAAGAAATATGGTATGTACAATTAAGGGAATGCAGTAAATCAATGAAAATGAATGGATTACAGCTACATATGTCAACATGGGTAAATCACAGGAATATAATATTAGATGAAAAAAGCAAGTTGAAGAATATATAAAGAAGGGTTCTATTTTTTGAAAAGTTAAATAAAACATGACTAAACTGGGCTTCCCTGGTGGTGCAGTGGTTGAGAGTTCGCCTGCCGACACAGGGGGCACGGGTTTGTGCCCCGGTCTGAGAAGATCCCACATGCCGCGGAGCGGCTGGGCCCGTGAGCCATGGCCGCTGAGCCTGTGTGTTCGGAGCCTGTGCTCCGCAACGGGAGAGGCCACAACAGTGAGAGGCCTGCATACCGCAAAAAAAAAAAAAAAGAAAAACAAACATGACTAAACTAAACAATATATTCCTTAGAGAGCCATCCCTATGTGATTAAACTGTAATGAAAAGCAAGGGAATTGGAAAGACCAACTTCAGGGTGGGAGGGAGCAGGAGGAGGTCAGGGAAGGGCACACTGAAGTCTTTCCAGTCACTGGCAGTGCAGCCTTAGGGCACTGCACTGGTTTTGTAGGATATTTAGATTGCCTTTGGCTGTTGTGGTGCTTAATGGTTTTTGTTAGGTCTGAGTATCCTTGATAAGAAAAAGAAAAGGATCTTCTTTTGTTGGTGTGGAGAGAGGATTTTCAAGCTCCACAACCTCCAGGCAACTGCCCAGACTCTCATCACTCTGGGATCTCATTTACCTACAATTCTTCCATAAATAAGTTTGTGGATTCCTGGCCCACAATAGGGGAAATATCCTTTAATGACTAACAATAGAAATCTGAAACACAAGGCAAAGTCTATACCTTTTCTATTAAGTGATGAATGAGTTGGCCCTCCTTTGGCACTTGTCAGAACCTCCTGTGGTAGTCAGAACTCTAAGATGGTCCCAAGATTCCAGCACCCTGGTGTACATACCCTGTATAATTCCCTCCCCTTCAGTGTGGGAGGGACGTGCAAATATGCTGGGCTAGTGGCTCCCTTTTTGGGCTATTTCATATGAGCAAGGTGATGGGGCAGTCATCGCCTACTACTCCTGCTGGCTTTGAAGCTACTGTGTTGTAAGAGGCCCATGTGACCAGGAACTAAGGGTGACCTCTAGGAGTTGACAGGGACCCCACCCCCACCCCACCAACAGCCAACAATAAAATGAGAACCTCAGTCCTATAACTTCAAGGAACTGAATTCTGCCATCAACTTGAATGAGCTTGGAGAGGACACCAAGGTCCAGATGAGAACCACAGTTCTGTTAATACCTTGGCTGCACCCTTGGGAGACTCTTGAGCAGAGGACCCAGTAGAGCTATGTCCAGACTCCTGGAACCCAAATAAGTTGTGCAGTAATAAATGTGTGTTGTTTTAAGCTGCTAAGTTTGCAATAAATTGTTACACAGCAAGGGAGAATGACTATACCCCCTATTATTGTATCTAACTGCTGCAAAGCCTAGGCTGCCAACCTATTTTGGCCCTCCTTTCCTCACATTTCCATAAAGTTATCAGTTTCTCGGTCCAAGCCAGAATTGATATCCTCTTTGATCATGAGAAAGAAAAAAGAATGCCACAGTTTAAAGCCTGTACTCCAGACATCCTCCCTCCCTCTCTCCCTGAGAGACACCCTCATCATGTGCCAGAGACAGGCTGCCGACAGTAACACTGCTCACTAGGCAAGACAAGTCAGATTCCTTCCTTTTTTCCTACCTTTCCCTTTCTTCCCTTCCTTCAGGAACATTTTTTGAGCAGAAGCTGTGCTATGCCCCATGCTTGCAGAGATAAAGAAAATGCAGTCTTTTTAAGGAGCTCACTATTTAATGGTGGAGACAAATTACCACATGGTAATTTCTCTGCTCTTGGACTAGCAGCTCAAGAGTGGGAGAGAGAAGAAGGTAATTATGCTGGAATCTCTTCCTTTCCCTGTGGTCACACACCCACTTTCTCCATTTTCTCATACACACTCATTAGCATCCTATAAAAATAAAATCTTTGGGTTCAGTAGAGGTTGATTCTCTGTTTGAATCACTAAATTGGTGTTCAGAAATGATGAGGTTCTTTTAAACTGATTTATGAATCATTACGTAGAAGGAGAGCAGGTTGTGGAGGAAGCAGATTTGGTTTTTAGGCCTGCATTTCCCTGTAAGTTTGAGCCAGGCCATTGATGTTATCTTTTGTGCTTTCAAAGGGTGGAGTTTGTTTATCCTAAGTCAGTTGAATGTGATTTTGGAAACACCATCCTGAAACATTAAAAGTGGCAGGAGTACAAAACAATCATTTGTCACTAATGCCTGCAGCTGCTACTGTGGCTGATGCCTCTAGTTTTATAATTAGAGTTTTTTACGCTCGCAGCACGTCTTAAATCCAGAAATGCCGCGTTCAACAGGACATCACTCGTCAGCTCTTCTAACAATTACGTACTCTAGATTGCAGCAGCATATCTGGGCAATTTCAACCAAAGACAAAGTTAGATGAATGTGATGAAAATAAGTTGCTGCCATCCGAAGAAATTTGTTTACAAGTACTTAGAATTTCAAGTTAAAATGGGGTCCTTTCAAAGTCCCTGGATCACAGTTGAGGAAAAGCAAGCACAGAACTAAGCAAACCCAAACATTTCTTCTACTCTTAAACCTCAAACCTATGTCCAGTTGCTTAAAGGTGGCATTTCTAAAAAAAGAAAAAAACAAAAAACCCAGAACAAAAACACAATATAAAAACAGTGATAGAAAAGAGCTTAATATTGGCCTTTGGCTCAAGGACTGGCTTTATTGCTGTCCTCTTACCAATGTTCTGAAATAAATTGCTTGATGCCTCTGTGGAGTGAACATTTAGAAGGTGAAGAGGCCCCCAAAGACATTATGTTGTTTAGGATTGAGCTTTCCTGACTGTGCTCCATAAGATATCACATAAAAGTCCACTTACGTCGATCCTTTCATTCCGCTTCACAGTGATCATTTTGCTATCCAAGCTTCAATTACAGACACCGTTACTGATGTTGCAATCCTCTGCATCTCCATCTGCATTTGACTTCAGTGGCCATGTGCTACCATACATGCAGAAACTAGAATGAAGGGGGAAGAGAGAGGCAGCCTCTGCACAACACATACAGTTCAGATTGAGGGGGACCATGTAAACAGCTGCAGGAAGGGCAAGACGATGAAAGGAAACATCACAGACTCCCCGCTGGGGTGCTTGGCTTCTAGCTGACAGTTAATTACTTCTACCAGATTTAGTTTTCTAGAGGAACAAATTTGGTGTCTGACACCACATTTTGCTTTGTAGCAAAGATTATTCAGGATCTCAGGAGAAGCCAGAGTCATTTGAAGTATACGTGTTTGTTTTCTTTTTATTTATCTGTGAAACGGCTTCATTGATACATAATTCAAAGACCATAAAATATATGCTTTTGAAGTGTCCAAGTCAGTGGTTCGTGTTATATTCACAGACCACTCTTCAATTTTAGAATATTTTCATCACCCTCAAAAGAAACCCTGTACTCTTTAGTAGCCATTCCCTATTCCTCCACCTCCGTACCCTCCAGCCCTAGGCAACCACTAAACTACTTTCTATCTTTGTAAGTTTGCCTATTCTGGACATTTCATATACATGGAATCAATTTGAGATCTCTTGTGGCTGGTTTCTCTCATTTAGCACAATGATGTTTTCAAAGTTCATCTGTGTTATAGCATCTAACCGTCCTCCATGCCTTCTTATAGCTTAATAATATTCCATTGTATGGATATCCACATCTTGTTTATCCATTCATCAATTGATGGACAATTAGGTTGTTTCCACTTTTGAGATATTATGAATACCCAGTATGTAAACTATGTACAAGTTTTTGTGTGGACATATTTTCGTTTCTCTTAGGTATATACCTAGGAGTGCAATTGCTGGGTCTCATGATAACTCCATGTTTAGCTTTTTCAGAAATTAGAAACTGTTTTCCAAAGTGGTTGCATCATTTCACATTCCTACCAGAAATGTATGAGGGTTCTAATTTCTCCACATCCTTGCCAACAGATGTTACTGTCTATTTAATTTTACCTGTCATAGTAGGTATGAAGAGGTATCTTACTGTGGATTTCCATTTCCCTAATGTTGAGCATCTTTTTATGTGTCTATTGGCCATTTGTACATCTTCTTTGGAGAAAAGTTTGCCCACTTTAAAATTGGATTGTCTTTTTATTGTTGAGTTGTAAAAGTTTTTTATGTATTCTAGATACAAATTCCTTGTCAGATATATGCGTTGCAAATATTTTCTCCCATTCTGTGGGTTGTCTTTCCCTTATTTGTTGATGTCCATTGAAGCCAAACATTTTTAATTTTGAAGTCCAATTTATCTATCACTTGTGTTTTGCTGTTATATCTAAGAAACCATTGCTTAATACAAGGTTACAAAGGTTTACCCCTATGTTTTCTTCTGAGAGTGTCATAGTTTTAATTCTTATATTTAGATCTATGACCCAGTCTTAAGTTAATTTTTGTACATAGTGTGAGGTAATGATCCACATGGATCCATCTTATTTGTAGCACATGTGGTTATCCAGTTGTCCCACCACTTGAAGAAACTACTTTTTCCCCATTGAATTATCTTGACGCTTTTGTCAAAAATCAATTGACCATAAGAATAAGCGTTTATTTTTGACACTCAATTCTATTCCATTGATTCGTATGTCCATCTTTATGTCAGTATCACACTTTAGATTACTGTAGCTTTGTAGTAAGTTGTGAAGTTGAGAAATCTGAGTCCTCCAACTTGTTCATTTTTTAACATGGCTATTGTGGGTCCTTCGTACTACCATATCAATTTTAGAAGCAGCTTGCCAATTTCTGGCCCCCCAAAAACAGCTGTGATTTTGACTGGGATTGAGTTGAACCTGTAGAGCAATGTTGGGAATGTTGTAATATTAACAGTATTAAGTCTTCTAATCCATGAATGTGGACGTCTTTCCATTTATTTAGATCTTTTAAAATTTCTTTCAACGGTGTTTTGTAGCTTTTAGCATACAAGTCTTACACTTCTTTTGTTAAATATGTTATGTAGTTCACCTTTTTAATACTACTACATATGGAATTATTAATTTTATTTTCAGGTGTTCATTTCTAGCATTTACAAATAGTATTTTTACCACTGGATTCTACAATGTGCCCAACTCATTTAGCGGTTCTAGTTTGTTTGTGTGTGTGTGTGTGTGGATTCCTTTGAACTTTCTACATGCAAGATCATGTCATCTATGTTGCCTTTCTACTTTGGATGCCCTTTTATTTCATTTTCTTGCCTAATTGCCCTGGCTAGAACCTCCAGTACAATGTTGAATAGAAATGGCAAGAGCTGACATCCTAGTCTATTTCCTCAATTAGAGAGGAAGCATTCAGTCTTTTACCATTAAGTAGGATGTTTGCTCTACATTGTTTGTAGATGTTCTTTGCCTGGAGCAAATTCTCTTCTATTCCAAATTTGTTGAGTATCTTTATATGAAAGGGTACTGGATTTTGTCAAGTGCTTTTTCTGAACCTATTGATCATGTGTTTTTTTAATTTTATTCTCTTAATACAGTGTATTACATTGATTTTCATATGTTGAACCAATCTTGCATTCTCAGGATGCATTACTTTTGAGCATGGCATATACTACTTTTTATATATTGCTAGAATTTGTTTGCTACTATTTTGTTGAGCATTTTCACAGTATTTTTATAGGAGATTCTGGCCTGTCCTTTTATTTGCATGAGATGCCTTTGTCTGGTTTTGTTATCAGGGTAACACTAGCTTCGTGGAATGAATTGTAAGTGTTCCTTTCTCTTCTGTTTTTTTGAAATTTGTGAAGAATTGGTATTGATTATTTTTTGCATGTTTGGTAGAATTTGCTAGTGAATCTATCTGGAGATGGACTTTTTATGAGAAGTTTTTTGATTACTAATTCAATCTCTTTACCTATTATAGATCTATTCAGATTTTCTATTTCTTCTTGGTTAAGTTTAGGTAGTTTGAGTCTTTATAGCAATTTGTTAATTTAATCTAGTTATCTAATTTATTGGCACAAAATTGTTCATAGTATTCCCTTACAATTCGTTTTATTTCTGTAAGATTGTTGTTGACGTCCCTTCTTTCATTCCTGATCATAATAATGAGTCTTTTCTCTTTACCAATCTAGCTAAGTTTTGTGAATTTTGGTGATCTTTTCAAAGAACCAACTTTAGTTTTTGCTGATTTTTTCTCTTTTGGTTTTCTATTCTCCATTTTTGCTCTAATTTTTATTATTTCCTTCCGTCATTGGGGGTTAGTTTGCTTTTTATCCAGTTTCTTAGGGTGGGAACTTAGGTTTTGATTTCAGAACTTTCTTATAGGCGTTATAGCTTTAAAATGATGCCTTGGCTGCAACGCGTAAGTTTTGGTATGTTGTGTTTCACTTTAATTCATCTCAAAGTATTTTCTAATTCCTCTTGTGATTCCTTCTTTGCTCTACTGGTTAGGCTTCTGTTTAGTCCTTTTTACATATTGAATTTTCCAAATTTATTTCTGTTTATTTCTAATTTTATTCATTTGTTGTCAGAGAACATTCTTTGTATGATTCCCACCCTTTTAAATTTATTGAGGTTTGTTTTATCATCTAACATGTTGTCTACCCTGGAAAATGTTTCATGTATTAATAATAATGTGCATTCTGATATTGTTATATGGAATGTTCCATAGAGGTCTGTTAGGTCTAGTGGTTTATAATGTTGTTCAAGTCTTCTATTTTCTGGTTAAGCTTCTGCCTCGTTGTTTTATTTGTTATTGAAACTGGGGTTTTGAAGTCTACGTCTATTATTGTTGAGTAGTCTATTTCTTCCTCTAGTTGTGTCAGGTTTTGCTTCCAGTTTTTTTAGAGCTCTGTTGTTACATGTATATAATAGTTGTAATTTCCTGATGGATTCACCCTTTTATCATTTTAAAATATCCTTTTTTGTCTCTAGTAATTTTTGTCTAAAGTCTATTTTGTCTAATATTGGTACAGCCACTCTAGTTCTCTTTTGGCTCTTATTGTATGGTATACTTCCCTCCAACCTTTTTACTTTCAACCTCTTTGTCTTTAAATATAAAGTATTTTCTCGACAGCATACAGTTGGATTATTTTCAAAATCCATTCTACTAATCTGTGCCTTTTGATTAGAGTATTTAATTCATTTATGTTTAGTGTAATTACTAATAAAGTAGGATTTATGTCTATTATTCACTATTTATTTTCTGTATGTCTTTTGTGTTTGTTCTGGTATTTTTTCTTTATTGCATACTTTTGCATTAACTAGGTATTTTCTCTTTTAATTACACTGTTGTTTCTTTTACCTTATTTGTTAAAAAGTATTGGAGTATAATTATTTTTTATTGGAGTATAATTGCTTTACAATGGTGTGTTAGTTTCTGCTTTATAACAAAGTGAATCAGCTATTCATATACATATATCACCATATCTCGTCCCTCTTGCGTCTCCCTCCCACCCTCCTTATCCCACCCCTCTAGGTGGTCATAAAGCACCAAGCTGATCTCTCTGTGCTATGTGGCTGCTTCCCACTAGCTCTCTATTTTATATTTGGTAGTGTATATATATATCCATGCCACTCTCTCACGTCCTCCCAGCTTACCCTTCCCCTCCCCGTGTCCTCAAGTCCATTCTCTACATCTGCATCTTTATTCCTGTCCTGCCTCTAGGTTCTTCATAATCTCTAGGTCCATCCACCTCACTACAAATAACTCAGTTTTGTTTCTTTTTATGGCTGGAGTAATATTGCATTGTATAGATGTGCCACATCTTTATTCATCTGTGAATGGACACGCACGTAGGTTGCTTCCATTTCCTGGCTATTGTAAGTAAAGCTGCAATGAATATTGTGGTACATGTCTCTTTTTGAATTATGGGTTCTCGGGGTATATGCCCAGTAGTGGGATTGCTGGGTCGTATAGTAGTTCTATTTTTAGTTTTTTAAAGCCCCTCCATACTGTTCTCCATAGTGGCTGAATCAATTTACATTCCCACCAACAGTGCAAGATGGTTCCCTTTTCTCCACACCCTCTCTAGCATTTATTGTTTCTAGATTTTTTGATGATGGCCATTCTGACTGGTGTGAGGTAATACCTCATTGTAGTTTTGATTTGCATTTCTCTAATGATTAGTGATGTTGAGGATCCTCTCAGATGTTTGTTGGCAATCTGTATATCTTCTTTGGAGAAATGTCTGTTTAGGTTTTCTGCCCATTTTGGATTGGGTTGTTTGGTTTTTTGATATTGAGCTGCATGAGCTGCTTGTAAATTTTGGAGATTAATCCTTTGTCCGTTGCTTCATTTGGAAATATTTTCTCCCATTCTGAGGGTTGTCTTTTTGTCTTGTTTATGTTTTCCTTTGCTGTGGAAAAGCTTTGAAGTTTCATTAGGTCCCATTTGTTTATTTTTGTTTTTATTTCCATTTCTCTAGGAGGTGAGTCAAAAAGGATCTTGCTGTGATTTATGTCATAGAGTCTTCTGCCTATGTTTCCCACAAAGAGTTTTATAGTGTCTGGCCTTACATTTAGGTCTTTAATCCATTTTGAGTTTATTTTTGTGTATGGTGTTAGGGAGTGTTCTAATTTCATTCTTTTACATGTAGCTGTCTAGTTTTCCCAGCACCACTTACTGAACAGGCTGTCTTTTCTCCATTGTATATTCTTGCCTCCTTTATCAAAAATAAGGTGACCATATGTGCGTGGGTTTATCTCTGGGCTTTCTATCTGGTTCCATTGAGCTATCTTTCTGTTTTTGTGCCAGTACCATACTGTCTTGATTACTGTAGCTTTGTAGTATAGTCTGAAGTCAGGGAGCCTGATTCCTCCAGCTCCGTTTTTCATTCTCAAGATTGCTCTGGCTGTTTGGGGTCTTTTGTGTTTCCATACAAATTGTGAAATTTTTTGTTCTAGTTCTGTGAAAAATGCCATTGGTACTTTGATAGGGATTGCACTGAATCTGTAGATTGCTTTGGGTAGTATAGTCATTTTCACAATGTTGATTCTTCCAATCCAAGCACATGGTATATCTCTCCATCTATTTGTATCATCTTTAATTCCTTTCATCAGTGTCTTATACTTTTCTGCATACAGGTCTTTTGTCTCCTTAGGTAGGTTTATTCCTAGGCATTTTATTCTTTTTGTTGCAATGGTAAATGGGAGTGTTTCCTTAATACGTCTTTCAGATTTTTCATCATTTGTGTTATAGGAATGCAAGAGACTTCTGTGCATTAATTTTGTATCCTGCTACTTTGTGAAATTCATTGATTAGCCCTAGTAGTTTTCTGGTAGCATCTTTAGGATTCTCTATGTTTAGTATCATATCATCTGCAAACAGTGACAGCTTTACTTCTTTTCTGACTTGTATTCCTTTTATTTCTTTTCTTCTCTGATTACTGTGGCTAAAAATTCTAAAACTATTCTGATTGCTGTGGCTAAAAATTCCAAAACTATTTTGAATAATAGTTGTGAGAGTGGGCAGCCTTGTCTTGTTCCTGATCTTAGTGGAAATGGTTTCAGTTTTTCACCATTGAGAACGATGTTGGCTGTGGGTTTGTTATATATGGTGTTTATTATGTTGAGGTAAGTTCACTCTATGCCTACTTTCTGGAGAGTTTTTATCATAAATGGGTGTTGAATTTTGTCCAAAGATTTTTCTGCATCTATTGAGATGATATGTCATATAGTTTCTCCTTCAATTTGTTAATATGGTGTATCACATTGATTGATTTGTGTATATTGAAGAATCCTTGCATTCCTGAGATAAAGCCCACTTTTTCAGGGTGTATGATCCTTTTAATGTGCTGTTGGATTTTGTTTGCTAGGATTGTTGAGGATTTTTGCATCTTTGTTCATCAGTGATATTGGCCTGTAGTTTTCTTTCTTTGTTACATCTTTGTCTGGTTTTGGTATCAGGGTGGCTCGTAGAATGAGTTTGGGAATGTTCCTCCCTCTGGTATATTTTGGAAGAGTTTGAGAAGGATAGGTTGTAGCTTTTCTCTAAATGTTTGATAGAATTCGCCTGTGAAGCCATCTGGTCCTGGGCTTTTGGTAGTTGGAAGATTTTTAATCACAGTTTCAATTTCAGTGCTTGTGATTGGTGTGTTTATATTTTCTATTTCTTCCTGGTTCAGTCTCGAAAGGTTGTGCTTTTCTAAGAATTTGTCCATTTCTTCCAGGTTGTCCATTATACTGGCATATAGTTGCTTGTAGTAATCTCTCATGATCCTTTGTATTTCTGCAGTGTCAGTTTTTACTTCTCCTTTTTCATTTCTAATTGTATTGATTTGAGTCTTCTCCCGTTTTTTCTTGATGAGTCTGGCTAATGGTTTATCAACTTTATCTTCTCAAAGAACCAGCTTTTAGTTTTATTGATCTTTGCTATTCTTTCCTTCATTTATTTCTGAACTGATGTTTATGATTTCTTCCCTTCTGCTAACTTTGGGGTGTTTTTGTTCTTTCTCTAATTGCTTTACGTGTAAGGTTAGGTTGTTTGAGTTGTTTCTTGCTTCTTGAGGTAGTATTACATTGCTATAAACTTCCCTCTTAGACCTGCTTTTGCTGCATCCCATAGGTTTTGGGTCATGGTGTTTTCACTGTCATTTGTTTCTAGGTATTTTTTGATTTCCTCTTTGATTTCTTCAGTGATCTCTTGGTTATTTAGTAGTGTATTGTTTAGCCTCCATGTGTTTGTATTTTTTACAGATTTTTCCCTTAGTTGATATTTAGTCTCATAGCATTGTGGTCAGAAAAGATACTTGATACGATTTCCATTTTCTTAAATTTACCAAGGCTTGATTTGTGACCCAAGATATGATCTGTCCTGGAGAATGTTCTATGAGCACTTGAGAAGAAAGTGTATTCTGTTGTTTTTGGATGGAATGTCCTATAAATATCAATTAAGTCCATCTTGTTTAATAATATATCATTTAAAGCTTGTGTTTCCTTATTTATTTTCGTTTTGGATGATCTGTCCATTGGTGAAAGTGGGGTGTTAAAGTCCCCTACCATGATTGTGTTACTGTTGATTTCCCGTTTTATGGCTGTTAGCATTTGCCTTATGTATTGAGGTGCTCCTTCATTGGGTGCATAAATATTTACAATTGTTATATCTTCTTCTTGGATTGATCCCTTGATAATTATGTAGTGTCCTTCTTTGTCTATGGTAATAGTCTTTATTTTAAAGTCTATTTTGTCTGATATGAGAACTGCTACTCCAGCTTTCTTTTGGTTTCCCATTTGCATGGAATATCTTTTTCCACTTCCTCCCTTTCAGTCTGTATGTGTCCCTAGGTCTGAAGTGGGTCTCTTGTAGACAGCATATATATGGGTCTTGTTTTTATATCCATTCAGCCAGTCTATGTCTTTTGGTTGGAGCATTTAATCTGTTTACATTTAAAGTAGTTATTGATATGTATATTCCTATTACCATTTTCTTAATTGTTTTCAGATTCTTATTGTAGGTCTTTTCATTTTCTTGTGTTTCCTGCCTAGAGAACTTCCTTTAGCATTTGTTGTAAAGCTGGTTTGGTGGTGCTGAATTCCCTTAGCTTTTGCTTGTCTGTAAAGCTTTTAATTTCTCCATCAAATCTGAACGAGATGCTTGCTGGGTAGCATAATCTTGGTTGTAGGTTTTTCCCTTTCTTCATTTTAAATGTTCTGCCACTCCTTTCTGGCTTGCAGAGTTTCTGCTGAAAGGTCAGCTGTTAACCTTATGGGGATTCCCTTGTATGGTATTTCTTGTTTTTCCCTTGCTGCTTTTAATATTTTTTCTTTGTATTTAATTATAGTTTGATTAATATGTGTCTTGGCGTGTTTCTCCTTGAATTTATCCTGTATGGGACTCATTGAACTTACTGGACCTGATTGACTATTTCCCTTCCCACATTAGGGAAATTTTCAACTATAATCTCTTCAAATATTTTCTCAGTCCCTTTCTTTTTCTTTTCTTCTTCTGGGACTCCTATGATTCGAATGTTGGTGCATTTAATGTCCCAGAGATCTCTGAGGCTGTCCTCAATTCTTTTCATTCTTTTTACTTTATTCTGCACTGTGGTAGTTATTTCCACTATTTTATCTCACAGGTAACTTATCCGTCCTTCTGCCTCAGTTATTCTGCTGTTGATTCCTTCTAGAGAATTTTTAATTGCATTTATTGTGTTGTTCATCATTGTTTGTTTGGTCTTTAGTTCCTCTAGGTCCTTGTTAAACGTTTCTTGTATTTTCTCCATTCTATTTCCAAGATTTTGAGCATCTTTACTATCATGACTGTGAATTCTTTTTCAGGTAGACTGCCTATTTTCTCTTCATTTGTTTGGTCTGGTGGGTTTTTACCTTGCTTCTTCATCTGCTGTGTGTTTTTCTGTCTGTCTTCTCATTTTGCTTAACTTACTGTGTTTGGGGTCTCCTTTTCACAGGCTGCAGGTTCATAGTTCCCGTTGTTTCTGGTGTCTTCCCCCTGTGGGTAAGGTTGGTTCAGTGGGTTTTATAGGCTTCCTGGTGGAGATGACTGGTGCCTGTGTTCTGGTGGATGTGGCTGAATCTTGTCTTTCTGGTGGGCAGGACTGCATCTGGTGGTGTCTTTTGGGGTGTCTGTGACCTTATTATAATTATAGGCAGCCTCTCTGCTAGTGGGTGGGGTTGTTGTCCTGTCTTGCTAGTTGTTTGGCATAGAGTGTCCAGCACTGTAGCTTGCTGGTTGTTGAGTGGAACTGGGTCTTAGCGTTGAGATAGAGATCTCTGGGAGAGCTTTCGCTGTTTGATATTACATGGAGCTGGGAGGTCTCTTGTGGACCAATGTCCTGAACTTGGCTCTCCCACCTCAGAGGCTCAGGCCTGACACCCAGCTGGAGCACCAAGACCGGGTCAGCCACGTGGCTCAGAAGAAAAGTGAGGGGAAAAAAAGAAAAAAGAAAATAAAGTTATTAAAATTTAAAAAATTATTAAAAAGAAAAAAGTATTTTTTAAAAAAAGAAAGACTAGAACAACGAAACCAAAAACAAATCCACCAATGATAATAAATGCTGAAAAGTATACTAAAAAAAAATTCCAAAACGGTTAGACAGACAGAACCCTAGGACTAATGGTAAAAGCAAAGCTGTACAGACAAAATTACACAAAGAAGCATACACATAACACACTCAACAAAAAGAGAGAAAGGGACAAAATATATATATATTAAAAAGAAGAGAGCAACCAAATCAATAAACAAATCTACCAGTGATACTATGCTGTAAATACTAAGATGATAAACATAAAACCACAAACAAATTAGATGCAGAAAGCAAACCCCAAGTCTACAGTTGCTCCCAACGTCCACCTCCTCAATTTTGGGATAATTCAGTGTCTGTTCAGGTATTCCACAGATGCAAGATACATCAAGGTGATTGTGGAGATTTAATCCAGTGCTCCTGAGGCTGCTGGGAGAGATTTCCCTTTCTCTTCTTTGTTTGCACAGCTCCTGGGGTTCAGCTTTGGACTTGGCCCTGCCTCTGCACGTAGGTCACCTGAGGGCGTCTGTTCTTCGCCCAGAGAGGATGGGGTTAAAGGAGCCACTGATTCGGGTACTCTGGCTCACTCAGGCGCGGGGCAGGGAGGGGTACGGAGTGCGGGGCGAGCCTGTGGTGGCAGAGGCCGGCGTAACGTTGCAACAGCCTGAGGCATGCCATGTGTTCCCCCGGGGAAGTTGTCCCTGGATCACGGGATCCTGGCAGTGGCGGGCTGCACAGGCTCCCAGGAGAGGAGGTGTGATAGTGACCTGTGCTCACACACAGGCTTCTTGGTGGCTGCAGCAGCAGCCTTAGCGTTTCATGCCCATCTCTGGGGTCCGCGCTGATAGCCGCGGCTAGCGCCCGTCTCTGGAGCTTGTTTAGGCTTTCCTTACACACCCCGAAACAATGGTCTCTTGCCTCTTAGGCAGGTCCAGATCACACAGCCAACCCCAGTCCTCTCCCTGGGATCTGACCTCCAAAGCCCGAGCCTCAGCTCCCAGCCCCCACCTGACCTGGGGGTGAGCAGATAAGCATCTTAGGCTGGTGAGTGTTGGTCGGCACCGATCCTCTGTGCGGGGATCTCTCCACTTTGCTCTCTGCACCCCTGTTGCTGCTCTCTCCTCCATGGCTCTGAAGCTTCACCCCTGCCCACCCCCTGTCTCTGCCAGTGGAGGGGCTTTCTAGTGTGTGGAAACTTTTCCTCCTTCACAGCTCCCTCCCAGAGGTGCATGTCCCATCCCTATTCTTTTGTCTGTGTTTTCTTTTTTCTTTTGCCCTACCCAGGTACGTGGGGAGTTTCTTGCCTTTTGGGGAGTCAGGTGTTCTACCAGCATTCAGTAGGTGTTCTGTAGGAGTTGTTCCTCATGTAGATGTATTTTTGATGTATTTGTCAGAGGAAGGTGATCTCCACATCTTACTCCTCTGCCATCTTGAAGCTATCTAGCAAAAGCTGGCTTTTTGAAAAGATAAAATCAACAAACTTCTAGTCAGGCTCACCTAGAAGAAAAGAAAGAGGACCAAAATAAAAAAGTTAAGAAACTGAAGAGGAGAAATAACAATTGATACTGCAGAAATACAAAAAAATCATAAGAGAATACTATGAACAGTTATATGCCAACAAATTGGACAGCCAAGAAGAAATACACAAGTTTCTACAAACATACAGCCTGCCAAAACTGAGTCAAGGAGAAACAGATAATTTGAATAGACCAGTCATGAAAAGTGAAATAGAATCTGTAAACAAATAAACCAAATTAAAAAAAAAAAAATACAACTCCCTGCAAACAGAAGTCCAGGACCAGAGGACCTCACTGGGGAATTGTACCAAACATACGAAGAAGAACTTACACCTATTCTTCTCAAGCTATTTCAAAAGACTGAAGAGGTGGGAACACTCCCAAATTCATTCTATGAAGCTACTACCACCCTGGTACCAAAACCAGACAGAGACTACAAAAGGGAAAATTATAGGCCAATGTCTTTGTTGAAGATTTTTGCATATATATTCATCAAAGTATTAGCAATCCAAATTCAACAGTACGCAAAAAGGATCGTATACCATGATCAAACTGGATTCATCCCAGGGGCAAAAGAATGATTGAATATATGTAAAATCAATCATTGTGATACACCATATTAACAAAAAGACAAAATCCACGTGATCATTTCAGTAGACACAAAGAAAGTATTTGACAAAATTCAACATCCATTCATGATAAAAAAAACTCTCACCAAAGTGGGTATAGAAGAAACGTATCAACGTAATAAAAGCCATATATGACAAACCCACTGCCAACATAATAGTCAGTGGTAAAAAGCTGAAAGCCTTCCCACTAAATTTAGGAACAAGACAAGGATGTCCCCTCTCACCATGTCTATTCAACATAGTATTGGAAGTCTTAGCCACATCAGTCAGAGAACAGAAAGACACAGAAGTTATCCAAATTGGAAGGGAAGAGGTAAAACTGTCACTATTTGCAGATAACATGATAATCTATATATAGAACCCTAGAGACTCCACACAGAAACTGTTAGAATAAATGAATTCAGCAAGGTAGCAGGATACAAGATTAACATTCAGAGACCCATTGCATTTCTTTAACAATGAAATATCAGAAAGAGAAAGTAAAAAAAAAAATTCTGTTTAAAATCACACCAAAAAAATAAAATAACTAGGAGTAAACTTAACCAAGGAGGTGAAAACTATACTACACTGAAAACTATAAGACACTGATCAGGGAAACTGAAGATGATTCAACGAAATGGAAAGATATCCCATGCTCTTGGATTGGAAGAATTAATATTGTTAAAATGGCCAGACTACCCAAAGCAATCTACAGATTTAATGCCATCCCTATCAAAATGCCCATGACATTTTTCACAGGAGTAGAATAATCATAAATTTTACGTAGAACCACAAAAGACCCAGAATTGTCAAAGCAATCCTGAGGAAAAAGAACAAAGCTGGAGGCATAACCCTCCCAGACTTTAGACAATACTACAAATCTACATTAATCAAAACAGCATGGTATTGGCACAAAAACAGACACATAGATCAGTGGAAAAGAACTAGAGAACCCAGATATAAACCCACATACCTATAGTCAATTAATCTACAACAAAGAAGTCAATAATATACAATGGGGAGAAAGTATCTTCAAGTGGTGTTGGGAAAGCTTGACAGCTGTATGTAAATCAGTGAAATTATTACACTCCCTCACACCATACACAAAGATAAACTCAAAATGTCTTGAAGACCTAAATATAAGACTTGACACCATAGAACTCCTAGAAGAGAACACAGGCAAAACATTCTCAGACATAAATCGTAGCAATATTTTCTTAGGTCAGTCTCTCTAGGCAAAAGAAATAAAAGGAAAAATTAACAAGTAAGACCTAATCAATCTTAAAAGCTTTTGCACAGCAAAGCTTTTGCACAGCATCAACAAAAAGACAACCTACTGAATGAGAGAAATTATTTGCAAATGGTGACTGACAAGGGCTTAATATCCAAAATACAACTCATACAACTCAATATCAAAAAAAAAAAAAAACCCAATCAAAAAATGGGCAGGGCTTCCCTGGTGGCGCAGTGGTTGAGAGTCTGCCTGCCGATGCAGGGGACACGGGTTCATGCCCTGGTCCGGGAAGATCCCACATGCCACAGAGTGGCTGGGCCCGTTAGCCTTGGCTGCTGAGCTTGCGCGTCCAGAGCCTGTGCTCCACAACGGGAGAGGCCACAACAGTGAGAGGCCCGCGTACCGCAAAAAAAAAAAAAAAAAGGGCAGAAGACCTAAGCAGACACCTCTCCAAACAAGACATACATATCATACATATGACCAATAGGCACATGAAAAGATGCTCAACGTTGCTAATTATTAGAAAAGTGCAAATCAAAACTATAATGAGGTATCACCTCACACCAGTCAGAATGGCCATCATTCAAGAGTCTACAAATAATAAATGCTGGGAAGGGTGTGGAGAAAAGGGAACACTCCTACACTGTTGGTGAGAATGTAAATTGGTGTAGCCACTATGGAAAATAGTATGGAGGTTCCTTAAAAATCTAAAATAGAGCTACCATATGATCCAGCAATCCCACTGCTGGGCATATATCCAGAAAAACGGCAAATTAATTTGGAAAGATACATGCACCCCAGTGTTCATAGCAGCACTGTTTACAATAGCCAGGACATGGAAACAACCCAAGTCCCAGCAACAGACAATTGGTTAAGCAGATGTGGTGTACACACACACACACACACACACACACACACACAAAATGGAATATTAGTCATAAAAAAGAAGGAAATATTGTCATTTGGAGCAACATAGATAGACCTACAGAATATCATATTAAGTAAGTCAGAGAAAGACAAATATAATATCACTTGTATGTGCAATCTAAAAAATAATACAAATGAATCTATATACAAAATAGGAACAGACTCACAGACATAGAAAACCAACTTATGATTACCAAAAGGGATGAGGGAGGGACAATTTACGTGTGTGGGACTAACAAACTACTATACATAAAATAGATGGGCTTCCCTGGTAGCGCAGTGGTTGAGAGTCCACCTGCCGATGCAGGGGACACGCGTTCGTGCCGTGGTCCGGGAAGATCCCATGTGCTGTGGAGAGGCTGGGCCCGTAGGCCATGGCCGCTAAGCCTGCGCGTCCGGAGCCTGCGCTCCGCAACGGGAGAGGCCACAACAGTGAGAGGCCCGCATACCACAAAAAAAAAAAAGAGAAGCAACAAGTATTTACTATATAGCACAGAGAAGTATATTCAGTATCTTGTAATAAATCTATAATGGAAATTAATTTGAAAAATATATAACTGAATCACTTTGCTATATACCTGAAACTAACACAATACTGTTAATCTACTATATTTCAATTAAAAACAAACAAAATGCTGCATAGTAGGTGTATGGATATTTGTGACATATTATGGTTTATCCTTAAGGGAAATACTCAACAATAAACAAATAAAATCTTTTTTAAAGAAATGTCATCAAGACTGGTTTTCACACAAGCCTGAAGGAGCCCAAAGAAGGAACTCACTGAGGAATTAAGAGAAGAGAGCCTGAAAGTGCCATTGGGTGTAATTTACATTCACTCATTAACAGATGATATTTAACTGCCTTCTAGGTGCACTGACAAGAGTCTGCCCTGCCCTGAACTTCATCTTTGTTGAAGGGTCCAACAAGTAAGCAGGTGTGTGTGGAATAGCTTCAAGAGAGCTAAGTGCTAAGTGCTAGGGGAACGTACACAAAAGAAGGGCATTTAATCCACAGTTGGTGGGGAAGAGCTGGGAAGACTTCTCAAAGAAGGTACTATCTTAGCTGAGCTTTATAAAGAATGAATAGGAGTTGGTAGGCAAGTGTTTCATGCGGGGTAAAGTGTACTTGACAAACAAGTTTGCAACAAGTCTAGAGGTCAGGGAACAATGTAGTGAGTGGTGCAAAAGGAAAACTGAAAGCATTTCCACTAAGATCAGGAACAAGACAAGGTTGCCCACTCTCACCACTCTTATTCAACATAAAGGGATGGATTTAAATCCCATAGACTTGTTTTTTGGAGGATGTTAAGATGAGGAAATGACAGGGCAGAAAGGCAGTGATCATAATGTTTAAGATTCTGGCCTCTGGAGCCAAGGGCTGGAGTCTGGTATCAAATTCTGTCTCTGAGGGCTTCCCTGGTGGCGCAGTGGTTGAGAGTCTGCCTGCCGATGCAGGGGACACGGGTTCGTGCCCCAGTCCGGGAAGATCCCACATGCCATGGAGCAGCTGGGCCCGTGAGCCATGGCCACTGAGCCCGCACGTACGGAGCCTGTGCTCCGCAACAGGAGAGGCCACAACAGTGAGAGGCCCGCATACCGCAAAAAAAAAAAAAAAAAAAAATTCTGTCTCTGAAACTTACTACCTGTGTTACCTTAGGTTCCTTAAGTTCTCTGTGCTTTGGTTTCCTCATCTATAGAATGGAGATATGTATCTCACAAGCTGTTCTCAGCTTTAAATAAGTTCATTCATGTCAAGCACTTACTTAGAAGTATGTCTGACCACAGAAAAAGTGCTTAGCAATTGCTAGGAAGTTCAAGCAATTTTTATGTAAAGATTAGATAATGTTTTAAAATGATGGCTGTGTATGGGGTGGAGGTGAGCCTGGGAGTGGGAAGGTTGCAGGCCAAGAGGCCTTTCTTTAGTCAAGGTGTGGGCCTAGGAGCAGCGGTGTCAGCATCACCTGGGAACTTGTTAGGAATGCAGATTTTCTGGAATAGGGCCTAGCAATGTAGGGTTCAGCAAGCCCTCCAGGTGAATCTTATGTGCACCCAAGTCAAAGCACTGGTGTAACTGAGATGAGAAACTGATTAAAACGTAACTATGTGGAGGGCTCCTCGTGGCCTACATACCAAACATTTACTCGTTTAAGCAACGAATCAGATGTTATCCGTATTTTACAGATGAAGAAACCAAGGCTCAGGAAGGCTAAGGTCCTTACTCATAACCACAGAGCTATTAAGTAGAAACCCTAGGAATCGGACCCCAAACTGATGCTTTTAGCCACTATGTTCTTCTTCTCCTAATCAGAGAGTGCCAAGAGGAAAGGGGGAATTTCAGAGATAGTAAAGTGATAGAATTAACAAGACTTGCTGGGTAATTAGCTCTGGGCACAGAGGGAGGTGTCAATGTTGACTCCTAGGTCTCTGAATTTGGATTAATGTTGCCATTCTCTGATTCAGGCTAAATCAATAGGGAGCAAGGGTAAAGCAAAGACATTTTAAAATTAATTTTTAAATGTTTAAAATAAATTTCTGAGGTCTCTGTAGGAAAACAGAGTGCAGAGTCCTGATAGGTTGGATATGCGAGCTGGAAATACTGATTTGGCAGACAGAAGGATACCGGCGGGTGTGGCTGCAGGTGGGGATGTGGCTGGGACCATCCTAGGCAAGTACAGAAGACAAGAAAGGGGACCAAGGACAGGATGCTGGGAAACCAGTGGAGGAAGAAACTTCTGCAAAGTAGACTGTAAAAGGACGCTGAGCAGAGATAAAGGAGGAAAGGGAAAGAGGAGGGGCCCAGAAATCCAGGAGAAAATCAGCTCCAGGTTGGCACAAAGAGGGGCTAGATTAGCATCAGCTGTTACTAAGAATCCCAGCCATACTGCAAAGCAGAATCTGATAACCATCCCTTTTCCTACCGTCCTTCCCCTGTGAGTAAACTAGGGTACATGACGCCAAAGACAGAAAGGCTCTCCCAGATGGCAGAATGTTAGGAGAGGGTGCCCTAAGCCTGAGGCGGTCATTAATAAAAAATTATCAGCGTGCTGACAGAATGTCAGTGCGCATGCCCTACAAAATTTTAACTGGTGAGGTTGTACTCCTTAACATGCGCCTCCATGTAATAGCAGTAATCTTGATGGACTCTGGTCAGTGTGGATTCAGGGGGGTCATCTGTACTAATAGAAGTCTAATTCATCACATTCAATGGACTTGTGGTTTTATATTACACTCACAGTGCCATTAAGCATTTATAGTGATCATTTGCTTATTGTTTTCTCATCTCAATTCTAGCATCAGAGCCAGCACACAGAAAACAAAAAACCTAACTATACAGTCTAACAGCAGTTCACATGTGAAAGGGCAGATATCGATTTGAAGTCTCACACAAAGGGAAATAGCACTTACTGAGTGTTCCTTATGGCCAACATTTTACAGAGGTTATCTCATTGTGTCCTCTGAAGCATCCTCTCAGGTAGTTATGCGAAAGAGCCAGATTTAGTGAGCAAATGAGGAAGCTGAGTTTCAGAGGGCTAATAGCTTGCCAAGGCCAGGGTCATACAACTAGTAAATAAGGAGCTAAGATTTGAAACTCCTGCCATCTCACGCCAAAGCTTAATTATTTCCACTAATGATGCCTAAATGGAATCATATGAAATCAGCCTGCACGCCTTAGAATGATGTCATAACATTCAAATAAATAAGGTACGTGAAAGCACTTAGACAAGAAAGCTATATGCAAGCAGGATAGTTTTAATTTCCACTATTAACATCAAAAGTAGTATCTGAAAGCATAAAAGACACTTCACAATAATCTCTAAAAGTACATTCTTGATGGCCCCCCAAGAAAAGAATTTTAATATATTACCATATTCTCTTGACTTTGCTGTTTATCACTACCCCCAGAGCTCATTTTTATACATACCATTTTGTGGAAACCATCTCCCCACTCTACTATCACACACACACCCCATAGCATTTCTCCCTTCCTGGCTATTCTGCCAGGAAGATATTCCTATCACCACCACTATTCTGGTATTCCTATCGCCACTCTAATCATTACATTCCCTGCTATACTATTCCCAACACCAAATCGACTAACAATCGCACAGTTTCCATCCAACAATGATTAACCAAACTTACATCAAAACAACTAAGAAATACACATAACCTCAAGGGACAAACCTGATCTCTAATACTCATCTCACTTCTCCTATTTATTGCCTCTACAAATCTTCTTGGAATATTACCCCACTCATTTATACCTACCACCCAACTCTCAATAAATTTAGGAATAGCTATTCCTCTATGAGCTGGTACTGTCATTACAGGCTTCCCTAATAAGGCAAAAATATCCTTAGCCCACCTTCTACCACAAGGCACACCCACTTTCCTCATTCCCATATTAGTAATTATCAAAACTATTAGCCTACTTATTCAACCAGTAGCACTAGCCATACGACTAGCTGCCAGCATTACAGCAGGCCACTTGTTATTACATCTAATTGGAAGTACAACTCTCACACTAGTAAGTACCAGCCTATTCACAGCCCTCCTCACATTCACCATCCTCACTCCATTAACCATCCTCGAATTCGCTGTCGCCTTAATTCAAGCCTACGTATTCACTCTACTAGTAAGCTTATACTTGCATGACAATATATAATGACCCACCAAACCCATTCATATCACATAGTAAATCCCAGTCCTTGACCCCTTACAGGAGCTCTCTCAGCACTTCTTATAACATCAGGATCATATGATTCCACTTCAACTCAACAATCCTACTAGTTTTAAGTTTACTAACAAACATTCTAACAATATACCAATGGTGACGAGATATTATCCGAGAAAGCACTTTCCAAGGCCACCACACACCAACCGTCCAAAAAGGACTTCGATATGGAATAATCTTATTTATCCTATCAGAAGTCCTATGTTTTACAGGCTTCTTCTGAGCCTTTTACCACTCAAGCCTTGCCCCCACTCCTGAACTAGGTGGATGCTGACCACCAACAGGCATCCACCCTCTAAATCCCCTAGAAGTCCCACTTCTCAATACCTCTGTATTATTAGCCTCTGGCGTATCTATCACCTGAGCCCATCACAGTCTCATAGAAGGAAACCGCAAACACATACTTCAAGCTCTTTTCGTCACAATCATGCTCGGCCTTTATTTTACCCTACTCCAAGCATCAGAATACTATGAAGCCCCATTCACAATCTCAGACGGAATCTACGGACCCACTTTCTTTGTGGCCACAGGCTTCCATGGACTACACGTCATTATCGGATCCACTTTCCTCACTGTTTGCTTTATACGCCAAATAAAATTCCACTTTACATCAAGCCACCACTTTGGCTTCGAAGCCGCTGCTTGATACTGACATTTCGTAGACGTTGTATGGCTATTTCTCTATGTATCTATCTATTGATGAGGTTCATAGTCCTTGTAGTATTAACAAGTACAACTGACTTCCAATCAGTTAGCTTCGGTGCACCCCGAAAAAGAACACTAAATCTCCTACTAACCCTATTAACAAATACAGCTCTAGCCTTACTACTCGTATTTATCGCTTTCTGACTCCCTCAGCTAAACGTATACGCGGAAAAAACAAGTCCCTACGAATGTGGTTTCGACCCAATAGGGTCCGCTCGCCTACCCTTCTCCATAAAATTCTTCCTGGTAGCAATTACTTTCCTCCTCTTTGACCCAGAAATCGCCCTCCTACTCCCCCTACCCTGAGCAACCCAAACAAATAACCTAAAAATAATACTCACCATGACCCTATTCTTAATCTCCCTACTAGCAGCTAGCCTAGCCTACGAATGAACCCGAAAGGGCTTAGAATGAGATAAATATGGTACTTAGTTTAAAATAAAACGAGTGATGTCGACCCACTAGACTGTGATCCAAACTCACAAATACCAAGTGTCTCTAATCCATATAAATATCCTAATAGCCTTCACCATATCCCTCACGGGTTTATTAATATACCGATCCCCACCTAATATCCGCATTACTCTGCTTAGAAGGCATAATACTATCACTGTTCATTCTAGCAGCCCTCACAATCCTAAACTCACACTTCACTCTAGCCAGCATGATACCAATTACCTCCTAGTATTTGCAGCCTGTGAAGCAGCTATCGGACTAGCCCTATTCGTCGTAATCTCCAACACATACGGCACTGACTACGTACAAAACCTTAACCTCCTCCAGTGCTAAAATTCATTATTCCTACCATCATACTGATACCCCTAACTTGATTATCAAAACACAGCTCTATCTGAATTAATACCACAACCCACAGTTTACTAATCAGCTTTACAAGCCTACTCCTACTGAATCAATTCAACGACAACAGTCTCAATTACTCTCTGATATTCTTCTCTGACCCCGCTTTCTACACCACTCTTAATCCTGACAATATGCCTCCTTCCCTTAATACTAATAGCAAGCCAGTCCCACCTTCTCAAAGAACCACTCGTCCGAAAAAAAACTTTACATTACGATACTAATTATGTTACAAACTCTTCTAATTATAACATTCACAGAACTAATCCTATTCTACATCATATTTGAAGCTACACTAATCCCCACTCTCATCATTATCACCCGCTGAGGTAACCAAACAGAACGACTCAATGCAGGACTCTATTTCCTATTCTACACACTCATAGGATCACTCCCCTTGCTAGTAGCACTAACATACTTACAAAACACACCAGGATCTCTAAACTTTCTATTATTACAACACTGAGCCCAACCACTACCCACTTCCTGATCTAATATCCTCATATGACTAGCCTGCATAATAGCTTTTCTAGTAAAAATACCCCTTTACGGTCTACATCTTTGATTACCCAAAACACACGTAGAGGCCCCCATCGCAGGTTCAATACAGCTGTATTACTAAAACTCGGAGGCTACGGCATGCTATGAATTACATCAATTCTTAACCCTCTAACAGAACATACAGCTTACCCCTTCCTCATGCTATCCTTATGAGGAATAATCATAACCAGCTCCATCTGTTTACGTCAAACAGACCTAAAATGACTCATCGCATACTCCTCAGTCAGCCACATAGCACTCGTTATCGCAGCTATCCTCATCCAAACCCCTTGAAGCTACATAGGAGCTACCGCTCTAATAGTCGCCCACGGCCTTACATCCTCTATACTGTTCTGTCTAGCAAACTCGAACTATGAACGAATCCACAGCCGAACCATAATCCTAGCACGAGCCCTACAAATCTTTCTCCCACTAATAACGACCTGATGACTACTAGCAAGCCTAACAAACCTCGCTCTACCCCCCACCATCAACCTGATCGGAGAACTACTTGTAGTTATATCAGCTTTCTCATGATCAAGCCTCATGAGAACAAATATTGGGAACAAATATTGTAATCACAGCCCTTTACTCCCTGTACATGTTAATCACGACACAACGCGGCAAACATACTCACCATATTAACAACCTCACCCCCTCTTTCACATGAGAACACGCCTTAATAGCCCTACACATCATTCCCTTACTACTCTTATCAAGTCCCCAAATCATCTTAGGCCCCCTTTATTGTAAGTATAGTTTAAAAAGAACACTAGTTTGTGAAGCTAGTAATAGAAGATCAAAACTTCTTACTGGAGGGTGGGAGGGGGGGAGACGCAAGAGGGGAGACATATGGGAACATATGTATATGTATACCTGATTTACTTTGTTATGGGGCAGAAACTAACACACCATTGTAAAGCAATTATACCCCAATAAAGATGTTAAAAAAAACAAAAAACAAAAAAACTTCTTACTTACCGAAAAAATACTGCAAGAACTGCTAACTCATGCCCCCCACACCTAAGAGTGTGGCTTTTTCAAACTTTTAAAGGATAACAGTTATCCATCGGTCTTAGGAACCAAAAAATGGGTGCAACTCCAAATAAAAGTAATAAACCTATTTACTTCCTCTGCTTTACTCACATTACTAATATTAACTGCCCCCATTGTAATATCTAACACAAACCTCTACAAAAGCGACAAGTACCAACACTATGTAAAAAATATTACCCTTTCCGCCTTCATCACTAGCCTGATCCCAATAATAATATTTATTCACACAAACCAAGAAGCACTCATTTCAAACTGACACTGAATTACCATCCAAACCCTTAAACTATCACTTAGCTTCAAAATAGACTACTTCTCACTCATATTCATACCTGTAGCACTATTTATTACATGATCTATCATGGAATTCTCAATATGATATATACACTCTGAACCCCACATCAACCAATTCTTCAAATACCTACTTATTTTCCTCATCACCATACTCATCCTCGTCACAGCTAATCATCTTTTCCAACTATTCATTGGGTGAGAAGGAGTAGGTATTATATCCTTCTTGCTAACTGGCTGATGATTCGGACGGACAGACGCTAATACAGCTGCCCTCCAAGCAATCTTATATAATCGCATCGGAGATACTGGATTCCTCATGTCAATAGCATGATTCTTATTTAACATAAACGCATGAGACTTACAACAAATTTTCATACTCAACCAAAACTCCTCAAATCTTCCCCTTATAGGACTTGTACTAGCCGCAGCTGGAAAATCAGCCCAATTTGGACTACACCCCTGACTCCCTTCAGCAATAGAAGGTCCCACCCCAGTCTCGGCCTTACTCCACTCAAGCACAATAGTCGTAGCAGGGATTTTCCTACTTATCCGCTTCCACCCTCTAATAGAAAACAACAAACTCATTCAAACAGTAAACCTTTCTCTAGGTGCCCTCACCACTTTCTTCACAGCCATTTGCGCTCTCACCCAAAATGATATCAAAAAAATTATTGCTTTCTCCACCTCCAGCCAACTTGGCCTAATAATAGTAACCATCGGTCTTAACCAACCTCACCTAGCATTCCTACACATTTGCACACATGCCTTCTTCAAAGTCATATTATTCTTATGTTCCGGCTCCCTCATTCATAACCTAAACAACGAACAAGACATTCGAAAAATAAGAGGACTATACAAAACTCTTCCCTTCACCACAACCGCCCTTATCATCGCACTTACAGGAATACCATTCCTCACAGGGTTCTACTCTAAGGACCCTATCATCGAAGCCACCACTTCATCTTATACCAACGCCTGAGCCCTATTACTGACCTTAACCGCTACCTCCCTCACAGCTATTTACAGCACTCGCATTGTCTTCTTTACTAGGACAACCTCGCTTCCCTCCCCTCATAAACATTAATGAAAATAACCCTATATTAATTAACCCTATCAAACGCTTTTAATTGGAAGTATCTTCGCCGGATTTATCCTCTCCAACAATATCCCTCCAATAACCACCCCCTTAATAACTATACCCTTACACCTAAGACTAACAGCTCTCGCAATAACAACCTTAGGCTTTATTCTCGCATTCGAAATTAACACATATACACAAAACTTAAAATACCTATATCCATCAAACACCACTAAATTTTCCACTTTATTAGGATATTTCCCCACAATTATACATCGCCTACCCCCTCACCTAAACCTAATAATAAGCCAAAAACTAGCAACTTCCTTACTAGACCTAACCTGAATAGAAACCATCCTACCAAAAACTACAGCCTCCATTCAACTAAAGGCTTCCACACTAACCCCAAACCAAAAAGGCCTTATCAAACTCTACTTCCTGTCTTTCCTCATCACTATTACCCTTAGCATAATCTTATTTAATTACCCCGAGTAATCTCCATAATAACTACAAGACCAATAAACAATGATCAACCTGTAACAATAACCCATCAAGTATCACAGCTATATAAAGCAGCAACTCCTATAGCCTCCTCACTAAAAAATCCAAAATCCCCCGTATCATAAATAACCCAATCCCCCAACCCATTAAGTTCAAATACAATATCCACCTTCTCACTCTCTCAAACGTACAACACCACTAAAAACTCCGTCATTAAACCTAAAAGAAATCCCCCTAACACAACTTTATTAGAAACCCAAACCTCAGGATATTGCTCAGTGGCCATAGCTGTCGTATAACCAAATACAACTAACATTCCTCCCAAATAAATCAAAATACTATTAACCCCAAAAATGAACCACCAAAACTGAAAACAATCCCGCACCCTACGGCACCACCCACAATCAACCCTAAACCCCCATAAATAGGTGAAGGCTTTGAAGAAACCCCCACAAGACTAATTACAAAATTAATGCTTGTAATAAAAACAATGTATGCCATCATTATTCTCACATGGACTTCAACCATGACCAATGACCAACATTCGAAAAACACACCCACTAATCAAAATCCTCAATGATACATTTATTGATCTCCCCACCCCATCAAATATCTCTTCATGATGAAATTTTGGCTCCCTACTCGGTCTCTGCCTAATCATACAAATCTTAACAGGCCTATTCCTAGCAATACGCTACACACCAGACACCTCAACTGCCTTCTCATCCGTCACACACATCTGCCGAGACGTTAATTACGGCTGAATCATTCGATACCTACATGCAGACGGAGCCTCTATATTCTTCATCTGCCTTTATGCTCACATTGGACGTGGCCTATACTCTGGCTCCCACGCCTTCCACGAAACATGAGACATTGGTGTACTATTATTATTCACAGTTATAGCTCCCGCATTCGTAGGTCACGTCCTACCTTGAGGACAAATATCATTCTGAAGCGCAACCGTTCTTACTAACCTCCTATCAGCAATCCCCTATATCGGGACTACTTCAGTAGAACGAATTTGAGGTGGGTTTGCCGTAGACAAAGCAACACTAACACGCTTCTTCGCCTTCCACTTTATCCTTCCATTTATCATTACAGCACTAGCAGCCGTCCACCTACTATTCCTTCACGAAACGGGATCTAATAATCCCACAGGAATTCCATCCAATATAGACAAAATCCCATTCCATCCCTACTACACAATCAAAGACATTCTAGGTGCTTTACTACTAATCTTAACCCTACTCGCACTAACCCTGTTCACACCCGACCTACTAGGAGACCCTGACAACTACACCCCAGCAAACCCACTAAGCACCCCAGCACACATTAAACTAGAGTGTTACTTTGTGTTTGCATATGCAATTCTATGATCAATCCCTAATAAACTAGGAGGAGTATTAGCACTACCACTCTCCATCCTCATCCTAATATTCATCCCAATACTCCAAACATCTAAACAACGAAGCATAATATTCCGACCCTTTAGCCAGCTCTTATTCTGAGTACTAGTTGCAGACCTAACCTTAACATGAATTGGAGGCCAACCCGTAGAACACCCATACATTATTGTAGGTCAGTTAGCATCCATCCTATACTTTCTCCTAATCCTAGTATTAATACCAGTAACTAGCCTTATCGAAAACAAACTCCTAAAATGAAGAGTCTTTGTAGTATAACAAAATACCCCGGTCTTGTAAACCGGAAAAGGAGAAATTCATCCCTCCCTAAGACTCAAGGAAGAGGTATTAAACCTCACCACCAACACCCAAAGCTGGAATTCTACATAAACTATTCCTTGAGAAAGTTTATTGTAGAATAACCACAGCACTACAGTACTATGTCAGTATTGAAAGTAATTTATTTTAGAACATTTCTGTTGTTCATATTACATGCATATGTATGTCCACATATCAGTAATAGCGTCTTCCTGTAAATGTTTACATGTACATGCTGTGTATTACTGTGCATTCATTTATTTTCCATACGGTCAGTTAAAGCTCGTATTAAATTTTATTTTACATATTACATATTATTGATCATACATAGTACATGTCATTAAATAAATTTATATCCACTAACACTATGGCCACTCCATTAGATCACGAGCTTAATCACCATGCCGCGTGAAACCAGCAACCCGCTGGGCACGGATCCCTCTTCTCGCACCGGGCCCATACATCGTGGGGGTAGCTAACGGTGATCTTTATAAGACATCTGGTTCTTACTTCAGGATCATTTTAACTTAAAATCGCCCACTCGTTCCCCTTAAATAAGACATGTCGATGGATTAATGACTAATCAGCCCATGCTCACACATAACTGAGGTTCCATACATTAGGTATTTTTTATTTTTGATGGTGGGGGGGCCTGCACAGACTCAGCTATGACCTTAAAAGGTCTCGTCACAGTCAAGCAAATTGTAGCTGGACTTGTATGTAGTTTTGATTTGAGCAGCACACCAACGTGTGCAGTTAAATTAATGGTCACAGGACACAGTACTCCACTATTCCCCCCCCGGGCTCAAAAAACTGTATCTCATCGGGGTCCAAACCCCCGTTACCCCCTACAAAACTGACCGTCTACTTAGATATTCACCACCCCCCTAGACAGCTTCGTCCCTAGATCCACGAATATTTTTTTTCGTAAATCAATACTAAATCTGACACAAGCCCCGTAATGAAATTATACGAATATCTTTTGTACTCCACAGGTTAATGTAGCTTAAATTTTTCACAAAGCAAGACACTGAAAATGTCTAGATGGGCTTCGCCAGCCCCATCAACATAAAGGTTTGGTCCCAGCCTTTCTATTAGTTCTTAACAGACTTACACAGGCAAGCATCCACACACCCCGGTGAGAATGCCCTCCAAATCATAAAGATCAAAAGGAGCGGGTATCAAGCACACTGCACTAGCAGCTCACGACACCTTGCTTAGCCACACCCCCACGGGACACAGCAGTGATAAAAATTAAGCCATGAACGAAAGTTTGACTAAGTTATGTTAGCTAGGGTTGGTAAACTTTGTGCCAGCCACCGCGGTCATACGATTGACCCAAATTAATAGAGACCCGGCATAAAGAGTGTTAAGGAATCATACAAAATAAAGTCAAATCCTAATTAAGCTGGAAAAAGCCATAATTAAAACTAAGCCAAACCACGAAAGTGACTTTAGTACAACCTGAATACACGACAACTGAGACCCAAACTGGGATTAGATACCCCACTATGCTTAGTCGTAAACCTAAATAGTCCCAAAACAAGACTATTCGCCAGAGTATTACTGGCAACAGCCTAAAACTCAAAGGACTTGGCAGTGCTTCATATCCCTCTAGAGGAGCCTGTTCTGTAACCGATAAAGCCCAATCAACCTCACCAACGCTTGCTACTTCAGTCTATATACTGCCATCTTCAGCAAACCCTAAAAGGGAACGAAAGTAAGCATAACTACCATACATAAAAACGTTAGGTCAAGGTGCAACCTATGGGTTGGGAAGAAATGGGCTACATTTTCTATAATAAGAGCACCCCTTATATCCACACGAAAGTTTTTATGAAACCTAAAAACTAAAGGAGGATTTAGTAGTAAATTAAGAGCAGAGTGCTTAATTAAATAAGGCCATGAAGCATGCACACACCGCCCGTCACCCTCCTCAAGTATCACAGCAAAGCCCCAGTTCACTAACCCATGCTAAGCAACTATACGAGAGGAGACAAGTCGTAACAAGGTAAGCATACTGGAAAGTGTGCTTGGATAAAACAAGATATAGCTTAAACAAAGCATCTAGTTTACACCTAGAAGATTCCACAACCCGTGTATATCTTGAACTATACCTAGCCCATACCCTCTCCACCGCTACTACCATAAACTAATCAAATAAAACATTTACCATACATCTAAAGTATAGGAGATAGAAATTTAATCATCAATGGCACTATAGAGAAAGTACCATAAGGGAAAGATGGAAGAATTATTAAAAGTAAAAAAAAAAGCAAAGCTTACCCCGTGTACCTTTTGCATAATGACTTAACTAGTAATAACTTAGCAAAGAGACCTTAAGCTAAATTACCCGAAACCAGACGAGCTACTTACAAGCAGTAACTAGAACAAACTCATCTATGTGGCAAAATAGCGAGAAGACCTATAAGTAGAGGTGAAAAGCCTAACGAGCCTGGTGATAGCTGGTTGTCCAAGAAAGGAATTTCAGTTCAACATTAAATAATACTAAAAACCACATCAAGTTTTAACATATATTTAATTGTTAGTCTAAAAAGGTACAGCTTTTTAGAAATGGATACAACCTTTACTAGAGAGTAATATAAACCTAAACCATAGTTGGCCTAAAAGCAGCCACCAATTAAGAAAGCGTTCAAGCTCAACAACAAAACTACGTTTTAATTTCAACAATAAATAAATTAACTCCTAGCCTGATTACTGGACTTATAGAAGTAACACTGTTAATATGAGTAACAAGAAATTTTTCTCCTCGCACAAGCTTACGTCAGTAACTGATAATATACTGATAATTAACAGTTAATAAATATAAACCAACACTAAATTATTTATTAAATACACTGTTAACCCAACACAGGCGTGCATTAAGGAAAGATTTAAAAAAGTAAAAGGAACTCGGCAAACACAAACCCCACCTGTTTACCAAAAACATCACCTCTAGCATAACCAGTGTTAGAGGCACTGCCTGCCCTGTGACAATCGTTATACGGCCGCGGTATACTGACTGTGCAAAGGTAGCATAATCACTTGTTCTCTAAATAAGGACTTGTATGAATGGCCACACGAGGGTTTTACTGTCTCTTACTTTTAATCAGTGAAATTGACCTCCCCGTGAAGAGGCGGGGATAATAAAATAAGACGAGAAGACCCTATGGAGCTTCAATTAATCAACCCAAAAATCACAAAATAAAACCGCCAAGGGATAACAAAGTTTTATATGGGCTGACAATTTCGGTTGGGGTGACCTCGGAGTACAAAAAAACCTCCGAGTGATTAAAGCCTAGGCCTACTAGCCAAAGCACAGTATCACTTATTGATCCAAAATTTTGATCAACAGAACAAGTTACCCTAGTGATAACAGCACAATCCTATTCTAGAGTCCATATCGACAATAGGGTTTACGACCTCGATGTTGGATCAGGACATCCTAATGGTGCAGCCGCTATTAAGGGTTCGTTTGTTCAACAATTAAAGTCCTACGTGATCTGAGTTCAGACCGGAGCAATCCAGGTCGGTTTCTATCTATTACGCATCTCTCCCAGTACGAAAGGACAAGAAAAATAAGGCCAACTTCAAAAAAGCACCTTCAAACAATTAATGATCTAATCTCAACTTAATAAACTAGCGCAAATATACTTTGCCCAAGACCAGGGCTTTGTTGAGGTGGCAGAGTACGGCAATTGCATAAAACTTAAGCTTTTACACCCAGAGGTTCAAATCCTCTCCCCAACAAAATGTTTATAATTAACATCCTAACACTCATTCTCCCTATCCTTCTAGCTGTAGCATTTCTAACACTAGTAGACCATAAAATCCTAGGCTACATACAGTTCCAAAAAGGACCAAACATCGTAGGCCCACATGACCTGCCACAACCCTTCGCCGATGCAATCAAACTATTCACTCAAGAACCCCTATGACCAGCCACATCCTCCACCGCTATATTCATCATTGCACCTGTACTTGCCTTAACTCTAGCCCTCACAATATGAAGCCCCCTACCCATACCATACCCCCTCATCAACATAAACCTAGGAGTACTATTCATATTAGCAATATCCAGCCTAGCTGTCCACTCTATCCTATGATCCGGCCGAGCTTCCAACTCAAAATACGCACTAATTGGAGCTCTCCGAGCAGTAGCCAAACAATCTCATATGAAGTGACACTAGCCATCATCCTCCTATCAGTACTCCTAATAAACGGCTCATTTACTCCATCCACACTAACCACCACACAAGAACAACTATGATTATTTTTTCCTTCATGACCATTGGCCATAATATGATTCATTTCTACCCTAGCAGAAACCAACTGGGCCCCCTTTGACCTAACAGAAGGAGAATCAGAGCTCGTATCCGGCTTTAATGTGGAATATGCAGCAGGCCCTTTCACCCTATTCTTCCTAGCAGAATATGCCAATATCATCATAATAAATACATTTACAACTATCCTCTTTCTAGGAGCATTCCACGACCCCTACACACCAGAACTACACACAACAAACCTCATTGTCAAAACACTACTCACAATATCTTTCCTATGAATTCGAGCATCCTACCCCCAATTCCGATATGATCAATTAATACGTCTAGTCTGAAAAAACTTCCTTCCCCTAACACTAGCCCTCTGTATGTGACACGTCTCACTACCCCTTATAACAGCAGGCATCCCCCCTCAAACATAAAAGATAAGAAATATGTCTGACAAAAGAGTTACTTTGATAGAGTAAATAATAGAGGTTCAAACCCTCTTATTTCTAGAATAATAGGAATCGAACCTACCCCTAAGAATTCAAAATTCTCCGTGCTACCATGTCACACTATAGTCTATAGTAAGGTCAGCTAGACAAGCTATCAGGCCCATACCCCGAAAATGTTGGTTTATATCCTTCCCATACTAATAAACCCATTCATCTCCATCATCCTAATAACCCTCATCCTAGGCACAGTAATCGTAACCACCAGCTCCCACTGACTATTCGCCTGAATTGGACTAGAAATAAATACAATAGCCATCATTCCCATCATCATAAAAAATTCTAGCCCCCGAGCCACAGAAGCCTCAACTAAACATTTCCTAACACGAACCACCGCATCCACGCTACTCACACTAGCCGTTATCGATAACCTGCTACACTCCGGCCAGTGGACCATCACAAAACTATTCGACCCACAGCATCCATCCTAATAACAACGGCCCTAGCCATTAAACTAGGACTCTCCCCCGTTCACTTTTGAGTACCAGAGCTTACACAAGGTGTCCCCCTAACCACAGGACTGACCCTACTTACATGACAAAAACTCGCACCCACTTCAATCCTCTATCAAATTTCACCATCAATCAATCTACACCTAATACTTACTATATCCTTACTCTCTATCCTAAACGGAGGCTGAGGCGGACTAAACCAAACGCAACTTCGAAAGCTTTACTCATCAATCGCCCACATAGGATGAATAACAACTATCCTACTATATAATCCAACCCTCACTTTACTGAACCTAGTAATCTACATCACAGCAACTTTCACCATATTCATGTTGTTCATCCAAAACTCAACCACCGCCACATTACCATTATCCCAGACATGAAACATAATGCCTGTTACCACAGCCCTCACCATACTCACCTTACTCTCCATAGGAGGGCTCCCCCCACTTACAGGATCCATACCCAAATGAATAGTTATTCAAGAACTAACAAAAAACAATATTCTTGTTCTACCAACCCTCATAGCCATCACAGCACTACTCAATCTATATTTCTACATACGCCTCGCCTACTCCACAGCATTAACCCTATTTCCCTCTACAAACAACATAAAAATAAAATGACAGTTTCACTCCACAAAACGAATGACCCTTCTACCAACAGCAATTGTATTATCCACAATTACTCTTAACCCTCACACCAGCATTCTCCATTTTACTCTAGGAGTTTAGGTTAAATCAGACCAAGAGCCTTCAAAGCCCTAAGCAAGTATAATTTACTTAACCCCTGCCTAATAAGGATTGCGAGACCGTGTCTTACATCAATTGAATGCAAATCAAACACTTTAATTAAGCTGAATCCTCACTAGATTGGAGGGATACATCTCCCACGAACTTTTAGTTAACAGCTAAATACCCTAGTCAACTGTCTTCAATCTACTTCTCCCGCCGCGAGAAAAAAAAAAGGCGGGAGAAGTCCCGGCAGGATTGAAGCTGCTTGCTTGAATTTGCAATTCAAAATGATAATTCACCACAGGACTTGGCAAAAAGAGGACTCTACCCCTGTCTTTAGATTTACAGTCTAATGCCTACTCGGCCATTTTACCTATGTTCATAAATCGCTGACTATTCTCAACCAACCACAAAGATACTGGTACCTTATACCTGTTATTTGGTGCCTGAGCAGGAATAGTAGGCACTGGCCTAAGCTTATTAATTCGCGCTGAACTGGGTCAACCTGGCACACTAATCGGAGATGACCGAGTTTACAACGTACTAGTAACAGCCCATGCCTTCGTGATAATTTTCTTCATGGTCATACCTATCATAATTGGGGGGTTCGGAAATTGACTAGTCCCTCTAATAATTGGAGCACCTGACGTAGCTTTTCCCCGTATAAATAATATAAGCTTCTGACTACTTCCTCCTTCCTTTCTACTACTAATAGCATCCTCAATAGTTGAAGCCGGCGCAGGCACGGGCTGAACTGTATACCCGCCTCTGGCTGGAAATCTAGCACATGCAGGAGCCTCAGTAGACCTTACCATTTTCTCCCTACATCTAGCCGGCGTATCCTCAATCCTGGGAGCCATCAATTTCATTACGACCATTATTAATATAAAACCACCCGCTATAACCCAATACCAAACACCCCTCTTCGTATGATCAGTCCTAGTTACAGCAGTATTACTATCACTACCCGTCCTAGCAGCCGGAATTACCATACTATTGACTGACCGAAATCTAAACAAACTTTTTCGATCCCGCAGGAGGAGGCGACCCAATCCTGTACCAACACTTATTTTGATTCTTTGGCCACCGCGAAGTATATATTCTAATCCTACCTGGCTTCGGAATAATTTCACATATTGTAACCTACTACTCAGGGAAAAAAGAACCTTTTGGATATATAGGAATAGTTTGAGCTATGGTTTCTATTGGGTTCCTAGGCTTTATCGTATGGGCTCATCATATATTCACAGTTGGTATAGACGTAGATACACGAGCATATTTTACATCGGCCACTATAATTATTGCTATCCCCACAGGAGTAAAAGTCTTTAGTTGACTAGCAACACTTCACGGAGGAAATATTAAATGATCTCCGGCTCTAATATGAGCCCTAGGCTTTATCTTCCTATTTACAGTAGGCGGCCTAACTGGAATCGTCCTAGCTAACTCATCACTAGATATTGTTCTCCACGACACCTACTACGTAGTCGCCCACTTTCACTATGTACTTTCAATAGGAGCTGTCTTCGCCATCATAGGAGGGTTTGTCCACTGATTCCCGCTATTTTCAGGCTATACACTCAACTCAACATGAGCAAAAATTCACTTTGTAATCATATTCGTAGGTGTAAACCTAATTCTTCCCACAACACCTCCTAGGCCTATCCAGTATACCTCGACGGTACTCCGACTACCCAGACACCTACACAAGGTGAAATACTATCTCATCAATGGGCTCTTTCATCTCACTAACAGCAGTTATACTAATAATTTTCATCATCTGAGAGGCATTCACATCTAAACGAGAGGCACTAACAGTAGATCTCACCTCCACAAATCTTGAATGACTAAATGGGTGTCCTCCACCATACCATACATTTGAAGAACCAGCATACGTCGACCCAAAATGATCAAGAAAGGAAGGAATCGAACCCCCTCTAATCGGTTTCAAGCCAATATCATAACCACTATGTCTTTCTTTATAAATGAGATATTAGTAAAGCCTTACATTAACTTTGTCAAAGTTAAATCACAAGTGAAAATCCTGTATATCTCCATGGCATATCCCTTCCAACTAGGCTTCCAAGACGCAACATCACCTATTATAGAAGAACTCCTACACTTTCATGATCACACATTAATAATCGTCTTCCTAATTAGCTCTCTAGTCCTCTATATTATCACCCTGATACTTACAACCAAACTAACACACACCAGTACAATAGACGCTCAAGAGGTAGAAACTGTTTGAACTATCCTCCCAGCCACCATCTTAATCCTAATCGCCCTGCCCTCCCTACGAATTCTCTACATAATAGATGAAATTAATAACCCCTCTCTTACCGTAAAAACAACAGGACACCAGTGATACTGAAGTTATGAATATACGGACTACGAAGACCTAAACTTCGACTTCTACATAATTCCAACCTCGGACCTAAAACCAGGAGAACTACAACTACTAGAAGTAGATAATCGAATGGTTCTACCCATACAAATAACAATCCGAATATTAGTCTCCTCTGAAGACGTTCTACACTCATGAGCTGTCCCCTCCCTAGGCTTAAAAACAGATGCAATCCCTGGACGCCTAAACCAAACAACCTTAATATCAACACGACCAGGTCTATTCTACGGACAGTGTTCAGAAATCTGCGGCTCAAATCATAGCTTCATACCAATCGTTCTCGAACTAGTACCCCTAGAGAACTTCGAAAAATGATCTGCATCCATATTATAATCTCATTAAGAAGCTAAACTAGCGTTAACCTTTTAAGTTAAAGATTGAGAGCCATAAACTCCCCTTAATGACATGCCACAACTAGATACATCAACATGACTCCTTACCATCCTATCTATATTCCTTACCCTCTTCACGCTATTCCAGCTAAAAATCTCAAAACACTTCCACTCCCCCTCCCCCAAACTAACACTTACCAAAATACAAGAACAACAAACTCCTTGAAACACCACATGAACGAAAATCTATTTACCCCTTTCACAGTCCCACAGGATATAGGGCAGTACTGGTGAAGGGAAACTAGAAGAGAGCGAGCCTTTAACCTCTCTGCCTCAGCAACTATTTAATAAAAGGATGTGACTTGATTATATTCCTGGTATCAGTACCCCATGCCACCTCCCACCCTGTGGCCTCCCTGGGGTCCTGGGAAACCATGGAGAAAAGACTGGGCCCAAGCTGGCCTGTGGAAGCTTGGGAAACTTTCTTGATCTCCTGCCCGCTGATTACCGTGAGAGTACAGCATGAGCTGTTTCGTGCCTATCTCAGACGAAACCTTCCAAACTTTCTCCTGTCTTCCATTTTACGATAACCTCTCCATAATTTCCCAATCAGCAACCTCCTCCTGTCACCATTACAGTTATATCTTTTAACAGGAGATACAGAAGTAGGAATTTAGGTATTTAGAGAACCACCAGTTAGAGTCAGACTTGTAGATGGGCCCAAGCTTCCAACAATTTTGCTTCCAAATGTGTTTTTCAAAGCTATATATGTCCTGCCCCATAAACAGAATCCATATATCAAAATCCTAAGTTACATGAAATGAAAGAAAGGTGGTCCCTAATGTACTTACTATATTGTAATTACAACACAGGTTATAGAAACAGCCTCCCCTTGAACCAGAAAGGAAGGTTTCCAGAGGTCATTCGTTTGGTGTAATCCATCAGACCTCAGAAAAGGAATAGGATGTCAAACAAGACTTCCGAGTAAAAGAACAGGAGAAAGAAATCTTAGGCAAGTAGACTTGTCCATAAAGACTATATCCCAGTCTCCCTCCTGAAATGGGGACCCAAAATGATTCACCCCCATTCTGTTTCTTTACCTGCATAAGCTGCAACCGCTGAGGTCCCTTCCAGCAGAAATTCAGGCAGGTGAGAGGCTTGTTTCTGAGAAGTACTAAGGAAGAATCAGCTGCCCTTTATCTGTCTAATTAGGCAAGAGGTCAGGTGTAGTTAAGGCAGAAAGTTCAGGAAGATACCACGGATGCAAGCTGGCAGTAAAGGTGACCTTGTAGTGAAAGGAAACCACAGGGGGCAAATAACCACCGATCAATGACTACATTGCCGGATAACTTCTCAGGCCTTGCTGTGTGTTACCAAAACCAAGAGAGCTTGGTTCACTCGCCTGAGGGCATTTAGCTAGACTGTGAGGCCGGGCTGTCCGATACAAAGCTCGTGTTCTCTCCACGACACTCTTCCCTGTTTTTGTTGATGGCAGCCATGTGTTCTGCATCCTGAAGCAGCAACAGCAACGCTCTGTGATGAGGGTTCAGCCTATTTAGCTCACCTGCTGATGGTGCCGTCGCATCCGAAACAGCTTTTCTGTCAAGGGGCCATGGAGTGTGAAATAGGGCGACAAGGGTGCTTCAGTAGCGTCTTTCTCTGCCTAGGGGAAGGAGGGGAAGAGACAGCAAAGTCTAACAGAGCTGGCCTTTTCTCCTTTTGTCTCTCTCCCACCTCTAATTTCCCCCCAGCCCACTTTATTTTCGGGCTTGAACACAAGAAGCCAGTTTTTAAAGTACTTTCTGGTAGTAGTGTCAGTAGATTTAACCAAGTGGGTAAAGTGGAGCCCGTCCCTTTGCCCGTAAGTGGAAGCAATGAAATTGCCTCCATTCCATCCTGTTGGGTTGGGTATCCCAGTATTTTAAAGAGAGTTCCTACACTCGCTGTGGTTCGTTGTCCATCACTCAACAGGTCACCCTGAGCAATTTGTGAACACCCAAAGTGACTCACAATTTTATTACAAGGACTGTCCTTAGACATAAATGGAGTTAGTCATCACCTACCTGATATACTTTGAAAAACACAAAGATTCCCTTACTCAAATACATAGATCCTACTGGTATATGACAATCCCTGAAATCCTACCATTGCAGATTGCTAACCTCGTGCTGGTAGATCAAGTTTCTATTATTCAGTGTTCACCTAACACCTAGGATCTTCAAACCAAGGGAATAGAAATCCTAAGGCGGACAGGGGGTGGGCAGTGGGACGGATGATGGAAAAGGAAAGGGTAGAAAAGTGGGAGATTTTGGAGGCTTGGAGCATTGCTGCATTGCTTGTGCAAACAGACCCGAGTAGAGTGGCTCAGTAGACAGAAAAGCCTTAAAGTGTTGGGTCCTGGGGAATGGGGTTAAGGTCCCACAGCCAACCCCACTGTCACCCCCAAGGAGGAGAGAGAGTATGAGATCCTTTGAGACAAAATCAGGCCATCTCACAGTTTTGCTTGAGCTTGCTTCTCCTTATTGAATATGTAAGGAACCTAAACTAAAAGAAGCAGCAGGCAACGCAGGAAGCTCTCAAACTTGATGTAACACATGTGGAGTTTTCATGGTTTACGTGGTACAGGCCCCCTTGGCCAAAAGGGGAAAGAGGTAATTCTGAGAGAAGTCACTATTGCTTTCAAGTCTCTAGAAAGTTGTTTTGACGGTCTTCACAAGCGCAGGGGGCTTGTTGTGTCTCATCGTTTAAACGCAAGATACTTACAGCTTCTCTTTGCTGTTGATAGAGAAATACTCGCTGAAAGAATGAATCAAAAGAATAGGAGATGCAGGATTCTCATGACATGAATGGGAGAAGTACAAGGCTAAAACTTACCTCGTCTCAGAATGATTGGTGTATTTCTCAACTGAATAAGATCACGTCTTGGATGGATATAAATGGCGATCCTTGCTAGGAATACCAGAGTTATAGTGACTACACAGATCGTTCCATTTTCCCAGTTCCAGGACATCCTAATGGATGATTTTGCCGTCTTCAGGACATCCTTCAGGTTTGAACACATTAGTCTCTTTTGCAGTGCTTTTTGATTTATAGTCTCACACACTCTGAAAGTGTTGTGGCAGTCCAGCCAACTGATTTCAACATTTCTTGGTTGTCTCCAGTTAATAGGCTGTACATGTGATGTTCTCTTTTATTTTCATCACCAGAAACCACAGAAATAAAAGGGAAATGGTATTCCAGCAAGTCTGAATCAAGCTGAGTCAGATTTCCTAAGGAAGAGAAGATCAGAATCTACTTTGACCTGTTCTATCTTAAATACTGAACTACTTTTAGGACAACATTAATTATTTAAGTCAGTGAGGGGGTATAGAGATCTTCCATGATCATCCTCTTTATGCGATATACTTACTGACTTGACATATCTTTATTGATAAGTTGTTCACCTCTGGGGATGGCTGGTTATGAGTGCATATATGGAGTAGTAATATAGGGAGAAACTGGAACTTAAAGATTTGGATTTAAGTACAGAAGACCAGACCCCGTAGAAGTTAATATCGTGGACCTCCGATCCAGGGTACCTGAGTGCAAGTCCCATCTTCTCTCTTTAATACCTATGTAACCATGGGCAAATTCCTTAACCTCTTTGTGTCAGTTCCTCCATCTGTAAGGTGGGGATAATGAGAGTATTAGTAGTTGAGTTGCTGTGAGGACTATGGGAATTAATGTGTTTAAAGTACTTAGAACAATGTTTGGTACAGAGTAGACGCTCAATAAACATGAGCTGTTATTATTATCTTTCAGTAAATGGCAAATTTTACTGAGATAGTCATAGAGTTTGGTTAAGTCCAGCCAGGTGCTGGTTAAGACATTGCAAAGCTTGAGGGAATTTTTGATGCAGAGTATGGATTTCTTCTTGTTTATCTTTTTTTTTCTCCTTTTCTGTGTTTCCTTCAGTCCCTTTGGCTATTTATTATCAACCTGTGGTCACCAGTCAGGGCATTCTACATGCATTTAATACTGGAAATTCAAAGGGCTTTCAGAGCAGAGATCCATGGTTTTAAGGGATTTCTGTTAAAGCTAAAAAGATACTTGACAAGTCCATTTTTCCTGCCAAGAATATAAGTGGCGGACACTTATATTCTTGTGTCCATTTCTTCAGCAAGAGGCTAAGTCACATCACCTCACATAAATTTATAGCAGAGGGCTAGTTTTAGGTTGCATATAACAGTAAGTATAGTTGAGAGTTTTATTTTTCTTTTAAAAAGCAAAGTTGATTACATCCTAACACCTTTTCATTCTTTATTGTAAGCACATCTCCTTGGTGTGTATTATAATCCAGTTTCTCCTCTTCAGTAATTAGTCTGAAAATCATGTGAAAAGTCTTCCATTTTCTTCAGTGGTTCTGCCTCTTATCAGTTAAGAGACAGCCTTGAGGACTCCCCTGGGAAAATGATCCAGGTTCTTGGTGCTCTGCCCTCTTAGAAAGCAGAGTGACTGTAGTGGGGAAGCTGTAAGGAGGAGACATGGATTTTTTTCATTTGAAGCTATTTTAGCATTGGAACTTCCAAGGTTCAATTTCTCGTGGAATTTTATGAGGCTCATACCTCATTGTATTTTTAATTTCTACCATTTGGTAAATTTAGGTAGAAAGCATTGAACAAAACTGCTTCCCATCTGCTGAGCAAAATGGAGCCTGAATTAAATAAATTTCTCCAATATAAATGCTAAAATCTGATTTCTGCAAGCCTTTGGACCTTTAAACATTGACTTCCAGAAAGTTGGTCCTGGATCTCAAGCAACATATACTCCCTTTGGAAACTGGGTATAAACCTACCAGGTTTGGGTCTAAGATGGGTTATTCCACTTGTGTACCCTCTCTAAGGCGACAAGGATGTGTCAGAGTTCATGATCATACTTTGAAAACTGTTAGCGGGCCAGTGGCTTGGTGCTTAGTGAAATACATTCTTTTATCTCTGGGTAACCCTTTACTTTCTTCTTTACATTAAGATATTTCTTTCAAGGAGTGACAGTTCAGCAGTTTTTAATCAAAATTCTGAAGTATAATACATAGTTTTAAAATTGTTTCTAAATCATAGCCTTAGAGATTTAATTAGTAAGTAGTGCTTAAACACTCCTCCTCCTTTTTCAAAAGTCCTCAGCTGGATGTCTTCCAGCCATCAAAACAAAGGACTGATATAGCATGTGCTCTTAATTTGAGTTTTTCAAGGCTGGGAATTTCCCATTACACATTACATTTGCAAGCGTGTAAGACCACGTGTTCCCTAACTCTATAAGATTAAACATATGAACTGAAAATAGACCAAAATTAAGTACAGTCATTGACTAACTACAGTGCTGAAATGGGGCAGTATAGCATATGGTGGAAATCTTTACTATTAATTAAGTAATCACAGAAAATTCCATACGGATGATTTGTGAACATTCTGAAGTCAGGTTGGGAATGCTTCTTTATCATGTTTTCTTTCTAAACATAATTTTCTTAAATAGCACGTGGGTCTATATAATCATATTTGCAGCTCGACAATGTTTGAGAGCTTTGACATTTCTTAATGTCACTAATTTCCATATTGAGATTTGACATATTTGGACTTACGTTAAATCAGATGTCCTAGTCATCATCATAATAAAAGAATATTTTAAAAATCCTCCTCAAGTATAGAAGAGAAAAAAATCCCCTTTCATTCATTTATTCAACTCCCCCCACCCCATACACACACATGCATAGACACATAGAGCATCCATACATACACGTAATCCAAGCCTTCCTCCCGACCAACTTTGTCTGGCTAACTCCTATTCATCAGTCAAAACTCAGCTCAAATATCTGCTCCTCGTATGATTGCAGGTGGGTTTCTGTGCTTGCCTCTCTCAACTTCGGCCATCATAGAATTGTTTTTCTATTCTCTCCCCACTGACACCCCATTAAACCTTGACTTCTCACGTAGAGACTACATCTTTTGCTTCTGAGCCCCCAGCTCGTGTCAGAATGTCTGGCATAGCAGAAAGTGTTTCTTAAAAGCCTGCTAAATGAATGAATAACTTCAGCCTCTAGGCTAGCTAGCAGAGGAGTTCAGAGGCCAAATAAGCATCATTTATAAACTCAGCCAGAATCTTGTTGCAGCCAGGGTGGCAGAAACCCAGCAAGTCGACAACAATGCCACCCTGGGGTTTAGAGCTCCTTCAGTGGCTGTATGAGGCCAAACCAACACGGAAACCCCATGCTGAGATGCCCTCCCACCTCAGGTCCCTGCTGCCTAGCAGTTTTGCGCTGTCTGTAGGCCACAACCAACTCTCTGTGTGTGGCTCCTACAAACTTTTTGCTTATTCGGGAACTCCAAAAAGTAAAATACGTAGAAGAAACAGTCCCTTGGAGGAGCCCCAAACAAAATCACTTCCATGAATCATACTTAATGTTTAAAAACCTTGTTTTCTATTCAAGTCAGAGGTTGACTTCATGACATTTGCCTGGAAAATAGACTGGAGACCAGTGAAAAAACTGCCTTCAGAAGCCAGTTCAACTTAGGGTGGGTCCAAAAGGGCAATGAGGCTGTGAGAAGCTCCATTTCTCAGCTATCAACCAGAGGGAGGACTTTCCAGGGATCCTGAGAATAGTGTTTAGATAAATGGAGGTTATGCCCCTTGATAGGTTCTTATTTTTCAGTTCAAAAGATGTCTCCTGCAGTTCACATATTAAACAGTCAGGGGTCAAGAGGGGATTTAAACCTACTTAGAGCCCAGTGTTTCCTAATTAATTATAGAATCTCCTTGTTCTTAACTGACCTGGCCAGCTCCTTTATCAGTTATGTTCATGTAGTTGATGCCTTGAGTGTCTATTTAAACCCTTGGGCTTATAACTGCTAAGGCTTTCTTTTCACACTTGGAAAATATGAGACTTTAGGTTTTATTCAATGGAGACTCAAGCCAGCAGCCTGGAATATGCCCCAGTTGTGGGGAGGTGCCCCAAGTACTAGACTGAGCAGCTGAAATGCAGCTTAAGTTCTGGTTAAGCTGCGTTTGAAAATTAATATCACGCAGGGTCATTAGAAGATGTATTTGGTATTCCTTTGCAAACTCTGCAGACTATCTAGCCCTCCCTCAGATGCACCGTAAACATTATATCCTAAATGCCCCAGAGCCCCTTCCAAAGTGACTTAGCCTCAGAGACCCGGGAGAAGGTGTGTGTCTGATGGTGTTTCCAAACTGAGAAGCTCTTTCTCCCTTACTTATTCCTTGGGCTTTTCACCTTCATATTGTTTCTAGCCTCCCTAGAAAATCACATACTCATCTTCCAACTCAGCCATGAATTAATAAACAACTTTAAAAAATATTTTATGCATCATTTGCATACTGTACCAGAAAGGTTTCTTTGAATACCTAGTTTGTATATCCCCCTGTATTGTTCTTCAGCGGAAGCAAATATAAACTTTAAAGAACCCTTAGATAGGGCTTCCCTGGTGGCGCAGCGGTTGAGAGTCCGCCTGCCGAGGCAGGCACGAACACGGGATTGTGCCCCGGTCCGGGAAGATCCCACATGCCGCGGAGCTGCTGGGCCCGTGAGCCGTGGCCGCTGGGCCTGCGCGTCCGGAGCCTGTTGCTCCGCAACGGGAGAGGCCACAACAGTGAGAGGCCCGCGTACCGCAAAAAAAAAAAAACAAACCCTTAGATAAAGCTGTTTGCTGGCAAAACTGACTGCTTCCTTGTCACGCTCCTGATAAAATTTTCTTAGAGAAAATTTTTAAAGCCTGATTGAGGGTGTCAGACCTGGGTTCAGATTCCAGCTCTTCCACTCAAAATCTGTGTGACCTCGGTGAGCCTCTTGTTCCTTACCTGTAGAATGGAGGGATAGGGGTGATGATAATGATGATAATGTATACCTTGCAGGATTTTTGTGAAAACAAGTCAGGCACGTGTGAACAAGCCGAGTGCCTGGCCCACTGTAGCTTGTCTAGTTAATGACATCTCCCTTTGTGACTTGAGATTCTGGCATCCTGAGACTCCTCCTCCTTTGTCTCCTGTCCCCCACCCCCCACCCCAGTAGGCCTCACTTCCAATAATGTGACACCCACTCGGCAATGGTCGTAGGAAGAATAGATTCACCATCTACTGCCTTGAGGAACTGGCTCTCCCTGATCAAGGCTTCCTGTGCAGGAAATGTGTTAGAATCAGCCCGGTCCTGCTGCCCTCCGCCCTCTAGGGTCATCCCTTGTCCCTTTCTGGGCAGTAGCATCTAATCATGTAGCATGGTGGTGTCACACAAGGGTGGTGTCACAAACCCGGAGCTTTCTGAGGCATACCCATGATGAGTCTGGGGCCTGGCATTCCCCCTGATACTGTTCCTTCTTTTCCTGGAACTACATTAGCCAAAATGGAAACAGGGGAGGCATAGCCTCAGGCTTGTTACTGAAATGCCAAGTCAGTTCAGTGACTAAAATCAAACAGCTCAACCAAAAACCCAGTCAAGTCATTGTAGACCATGATAGAAGACCCTCAGAAGGATAAAAATGCCTAACATCAAGGAACATGAAAGTAAAAAGCCCTGAATTTGGTAAAAGTGAAATAATTTCTATAAATGAGTCACATTAAATGTAGAAGATTTCAGAAAATTTTTCAAAAAAATTTTAAATGAACTTTAATAACCAATCTTCTCTTTTTGTTTCCAACATTTTTCTGCAGACATTTATACACATATGTATTTATTGAAGTGAATCCAAAAAATTTTAAATGAACTTTAGTAACCAATCTTCTTTTTGTTTCCAACATTTTTCTGCAGACATTTATACACATATGTATTTATTGAAGTGAAATTGGAATATTTTATGTACAGTTTTTTTCAAGTAAAATGCGAATGTGTTATATTTTAAAGAAATTTTAGGTACAGTTTTTATTTTTCACTTATGAGCACTGAAGAATGTATGTTCTTCAGAAACACTACATTTAGTGTTCATACAGCACTTTATTATTTGGATACTTCATGATGCATTATACATGTACTCATTTTGGTTATTTCTATTGTCTTGTTGTTTAAATTAATTCTGTGAGGTTAATCCTTATACGTGAAGTTCTGTTCATATCTCTAGTTATTTCCTTAGGATAAAATTCAAGAATTGACATTATCGAGTCACAGTTTAAACAAGTGTTTGTTTTAGTCTTTGTTTTGAAACGAAAAATAAAGAAGTCCCCTGTAGAGACCTACTCTCTTTATTCATTTTTATCCTACAGATTCTTTCTTTACCTCCTCCTTTGTGCCAAGAACCAAATTAGGCTACGTGAATTCCTTATCCTATTGCATCTTTAAGAGAGTTAAGGTCTCACTTCTTCCCAGTAATCCTCCCTGCACTTCTCCCCACCACCCACCATCTCCCTAGACTGAGGCATCCCCTCCATCCACATGCCCAGCCTCTCATAGCACTGTCACAGCATTTACCATGCTGGATTCTAAGTGTCTGGTTCCATCTCGCCATTAGGCAGTAAGTGCTTGGGGTTAAGGACTATATCTTGTTCATCTTTATCGTTCCAGCACCAAGCCTCGTAATTTACACACAGTCGGCACTGAATAAGGGAACAAAGGCCATAAAACTATTTAGTCAAAATACACACACCCTTCCAATCTTTTTTTTTTTTTTTTTTTTTTTTTTTTTTGCGGTACGCGGGCCTCTCACTGTTGTGGCCTCTCCCGTTGCGGAACACAGACTCCGGACGCGCAGGCTCAGCGGCCACGGCTCACGGGCCCAGCCGCTCCGCGGCACGTGGGATCCTCCCAGACCGGGGCACGAACCCGCGTCCCCTGCATCGGCAGGCGGACTCTCAACCACTGCGCCACCAGGGAAGCCCCCCTTCCAATCTTATACTGTTATTAGGTACAGGACATAGAGGTGAGAGAGAGAGAGAAGAGAAAGACGGTCATTTTCAAGAAGCAACATGGTTGTATATTCCTGGCTGTAGATATAGAGATGGGATATCACTTCTTTGGCATGTGTCCAGATGGAATTAAAGTCAGGATTTTATCAGATCTTTGAGGAAGCAGCCTTCCTGGAGACATAGCTTTAGAGTCAATTTTGTAGCCCACTAAGCTGAAAACAAGTTGGAGAATTAATTATTGGATCAGATCGGCCCCAAATCATATTTGGTTTTATTTATTTATCCTAAATGAACATAATTGTACAACTTTTATTTTGTCCCTTTAAACGGGAGTTTGTTCTGTTTGGATGGAAAAGATCATCTGAAAATAATTTATGTATAACTGCAAAACCTGCCAATGGTGTACTTCATTCACAAGGGGAAATTTGGCTTTGGAAACAATTTCTCCTTCCATCTGGAATTCTTCAGTGATAGGTGTGTGTTAACAAACTCAGTGCCCAGGGAAGTCTTGTTTGGTTATCAAACATTGTTGGTACTAGCTGTAGCATTTTAAAATTTAAATTTTGTAATGTCTATGCCAGGGTAAGATTTAAGATGTGCAACGTGCGATAGGCAGATACGTGCACACACACACACATGCACACACATTACATGGTTACAAAATAAACGTGTTGAAGTTTAATTTGTCTCCATAGGACTGAATGTAACAGATTTTGGGTCCATATTGGATCTGTTACTAAATCTTGCTATATTCATTTCCAGGAAGATACCGTAATTTCCTGACTTTTCCTCAGGTTCTTACGTGTAAATACCAAGTTCAGCTTATGTGTTCACCCCCCCCGTTTTCCCCAGGGGTGATCTAAGTGTCAGGATGTTGGGATGGCACCTGCTGAGGTGACCCAGGGTCTCCAGGACCTGTGGTTGGAAGGCTCCAAAGCTCCTGAGAGGTGCCATTTCTCCCTCAGGAGAAGCCCAGCAGTTCTCAGCTGTCCTTTCTACTCCACGTTAGGCTGTCCAAGTGAGCTCATTCAGCCATTGCCTCTCTATACTGGGGCAAAGGTTTCTGATTTCTTGGGTTGTGCCTTGGAAAGCAAGGTCTAGGTCTCCTGTGCTTTGAACTTCATGTAATTGTAATTCTTGGAGATCCACACGTTAAAGACTCTTTGTCGGGCTTCCCTGGTGGCGCAGTGGTTGAGACTCCGCCTGCCGATGCAGGGGACGCGGGTTCGTGCCCCGGTCCGGAAAGATCCCACATGCCGCGGAGCGGCTGGGCCCGTGAGCCATGGCCGCTGAGCCTGTGCGTCCGGAGCCTGTGCTCCGCAACGGGAGAGGCCACGACAGTGAAAGGCCCGCGTACCGCAAAAAAAAAAAAAAGAAGACTCTTTGTCTTCCCTCCACCTCCCCCCATCACCACCCTCCTTCCTGCCCAGCCTTACATGTCAGGGGAGCAAGAAGAGAGGACCCATGGGCAGGAAAACTCGCTCCATCTTCATATGCCTGAGGTTTAGTCCAGAACTGAGGCTGACGGATGCTCAAAAAATTTTTTCTCTGAGAATACTGTCTCTTTGTGAGTTTCCAATCTCCTTGAAATTCAAAAGCTAAACCTGACTACTTCTTTCTCTTTGCACTTCAGCCATAGCAATCCTAATCTTCCCTGGGACAATGAGTGCCTCACACTGAATGAAAGACAGTCATGTACACACATGGGGCAGGAACTTCCATTAATATCTCCAGATGTCATCCTTCCAACACGTATATATATAAATAGATGGCTAGCTATATGGTAATTTAAATAAAGATAACTTAATCACCTCAAAGACCAGGTTTGTTTTTAATGGAAAGAATAGGGAAAAGGCTGACTCTGCGCTGAGATAAAAAAGGTCAAAGAAAGTGCAATTCTCTGCTAAGCACCAGATGAATCGGCCTGCACCTCTCATCCCCAGCCTTCTCCTCTTTCTTCTCTGTGCCCTTTCTCCTCTCTGCCTTTTATGAAAAAGCAAGTACCCCTTTTAATAAAGCTCAATTTCAGAAGTTATTGTACCTCACTTCCATAACATTCATAAAGAAGCAGAAACAGTCCTTGCAGTTTGCTGGGAACCCTAAAGAGAAATGAAATATCTCACTGAAGAATTCTTAAATAACATGAAGACATGAAAAAATATAGCCAGTGCATCTCTGGCTTATGTAGGAAGAATCAAAGAACCATGAAATTAATTTTATTTACCATTAAAAGATACTGAACTTAGAATCCAGGTTGTGATTATGTAATTAGAAATTAATTTCAGTAGCATGTTATCATCTGAACTAAATGTCAGCAAGAGTTATGAGAAGTATGTCAATGAGCTTCAAAGAAGCTTGTTTGATTACTTGTACCTCAAAACAGTCATGCCAGAGAGGAGAGATGAAGGCTCCTGCAGCAAAAGGACATGCTGTGGTTCTTCTAAGACTCCCCAGTACATGTGATCAGTTTAATAGGAAGTGACTCTCTTTAACATGTTTATACTGAACTAAAAATGAAGGGTTAGAAGGGTGTCCACAGGTCACACTCAAGTATGAAGTAAACATTATTACTGCAGCTGAAGTGTGAAGTTAAAAAACACTTCGATTTAAAAATGGTGTCCAAGAACATCAGATGATGCAGCTATATTTTAACTTTGGTGAAGTATGAAAATTCAATGAATTCTCCATCAGATTCTAAAAGCTTGAATTATGACCTCCTCCCCCCATCTCCACCTCATAAAATAGATTGTTTGTCTTATTTAGGGTGCACACCTCATTTGTGGAAAAGACCTTTCTGGCACTTGTACACTGTTTCTTATTTCTTCTAGTCATTTTATTAATTACTGTATGTTTGCTGGGGAAGAGCCCAAGTATACCTAAATCTGGAATTAGACTCCTAGCACTAGGGTTTAAAATAATAGAGTTTGTCATCAAGTTGATTGCCTCACATTCAGCCAGTGTCCAGCTCAATGGCTGATTTTTTTGCTTATGCAAAAATCTCAGAGGAGAAGAAAATTCTAATTTGTAATAGACCTTTTCTCACAAAACGTTACTCCTGCCACTCTATGCTCCAGCATGTGACGAAGGGAAGCTGAGGCAGCTTCGGTTGCAAAGGAAGACCAAAAGGGGTCCCATTTATGGTGGGGGGCTTCTTTCTGGGCCCGGTCTGGGGGCCTCACATGAGTCTCCCTCCCTATATGGTATGTCCTATCACTGCTTCCTCTATTTGGAAACCCAAAAAGATAGTTTGCCATCCTACTACGTCTTGGTGGAAGAAGGCCTTAATGTGTTCTCAGGAACACTCAGATGTGTTGCTATCAGTATTTCACTCTTGCACTATTTACAACAGCCAGGACATGGAAGCAACCTAAATGTCCATTGATGGATGAATGGATAAAGAAGATGTGGCACATATATTCAATGGAATATTACTCAGCCATAAAAAGAAACGAAATTAAGTTATTAATTTCACTTCCAGTTTGGGCTCTAGGGCTGCTGCCAGTCTCTGTGTGAAGTAGAAAACCTCTCATGTGCTGTCCTGCAGAAATTCCTCATTGAGTGACCCTCTCCTCTGGTCTCTTCCCTCCAGGGCCGGGAGTGGGGTGGCGCGGGCAGGGTATAGCCCGGGAGCAGGGCTTTCCACATCACCGTGCATGTTTGACTACACGGCTCTAGGAGGCACCGTTCACACTGTCGTCAACTTGAACATGCATTATGGTCCTTTTATGGAGATGCTAGTAAAGTGTCTTGAGGAAGAGATGCCTTTTTCTGGCTTGCCCAGAAACAGTAACTATGGACTAGCCACAGCCTGCTTCAAGGTTGAAAGTAACACTCTGACAACACACTGGGTAAGTTCTGTCCCTCACTAGCCACATGACCTTGGGCTGATCCCTTAATCTCAGTTTTGTCATCTGTAAATCGGGAATAACAGTACCTCATAGGCTGTTAGGGTTAAAGAGATTGCCTATGCCAAGGACTGAGCACAGAGCCTGGCATGGGGTGAATGGACAGTGTATGGCAGCTCCCACAATTTGGCCCGCACATGTCTCTCTGCACACATAGATTTCTTTCCAGTCACTTTCCATTCAAGGCTCTCACAGCATAAAATAACTTTCAAACTCTCACTATAAGACTCATCACAGTGGAGCTACTGACTTATAGTATGAATTGTTAATTGGTATTATTTCAGTAGCCTCCTTCCTGCACGGAGTTAGACAATTGTGTCTGGTGACTCTCCGGCCCCAGCCATGCACGTTAATATAATTCTAAAGAGGGCCCACCTCCAAGAGAATTTAGAGCTGGGAAGTGTAAGGATTCAGGCAATAGATGAGAGAAAAGGCATAAAGAAGGAAAGATTAGAGCTTACTCTTTAGTTTTCCAAAGATTGGATCACCCCAGCCAGGTCTGTCTCTGCCATGGCATTAATTATTACAAGACTGGTGAACAGACTCTGAGAAGGTCAAACTTGGGCAGACTTAGAGATCGTGCAGACAGGGGATGGGTCCAGGGAGTCAGTCTTATCTGCGAGCTGCCTGGTACTTAATCTGTGTTTCAGGGCTCATCACAGCTTTGGCTGTGGGAGATCGGCTGGAAGCCCTGCCGGCACTGATCTTATCATTCCCCATGATGCTTTCATTAATGACTGGCTTTGCCTGCTCTTTTCCCGGTATGTTTCACACCAGTATAATTTCTGTCAGTTTCCAGGCCTTGATGTCATCTAGGCCCTGGAACTGTGTTATTGAACTAACATTCACTGTCAAATCTTTTCAGGATAAACCTATTTTTCCGTATCATATAAACGTGTTGAATCTCCATTTGCTGGGTATAATGAATGGCTTTTAGGCGGTTGTAACACCTTCACTGAAATATTCATTCATTCATCCTCTGTCTCTTTCTCTCTGTTTCTTCGTGTGTGTGTGTGTGTGTGTGTGTGTGTGTGTGTGTGTGTGTCCCCTTCCCTTCCTTTCCACTTGTCACCTCTTCTCCACCCACCCCCAATTTCTTTCTTTCTATCCTGAAGAAAAAAATGGCCATTTCCTTTTATTCTCTTACAAAAGAGTTTCTGTCACTGAGGGAAATCACTATTAGCATGAGTGAATGGCATTCATTGTTTGGGAGAGAGCCCACTTGCTTTGTGAAGCAGGGCTCCTAAGTCATGTTAACTGCACTCAGCTTTCTCTGCTCTGCCCAGCCTCCCAGCCCCACCCCAGAAAAAGTGAAGCTGCGGTGTCAGGCACCTAAGAAAATGTTGCAGTAAGCTGAACTTCCATAAAATAAGGATTCTCATGCCTCCAACTTTTAAATCATAGAAGAGGGGGAGGGGAGTGCAAGGGGTTGAGAGTAATGTGCTTTGATTGGCACTCAGGGCAGGTTGTTCTTTGTAGATGGCACTGCTCAGAGGTCAGGTGAGGCTGTGCAGGGGAAGCCTGAAGGCAGCTGAGGCTCACATGTCTGTCACGGAGTCACTGATGGATAGTCACTGGTGGGCGAATATGAATCTGAACTTGAGGATCTGTCAACAGTGGTGCTGTCATCATTGTCATGGCCTTATTCGTCTGGGCCATTTTTTTTACCTGTACCATTCTACTACCATGATTGTCAATTCTGCTTTTTCTGTTTTATGTCTTGAATACTTTGCTTTTTGCAGTGGATATGCTCCTGAACCGTTGTGAATAAATTGTGGTTTTAAGTAATGTTAAATTCATCTCAATACAGAAAAGCATAAAGAAGAAAAGAAAGTGGGCTAAAATCCCATCACCTAGATAACCCTGTTAATATTTTTCAAAAAATAAGAGTATATATATTTACGTAGTACAAAGGTGTGAATTGTACAAATACTACAATTAGTACAAGTTGTACAAGAGCACCTCCACTTTCCTCACCACCACCTCAGTCCTTAGCGCCCCTCCCAGCATTAAGGGTCTGTGCAGGGTACAAAGCACTACGATAAGAATACAGCAATGAATAAGGCATCCCCCTGGTCCCAAAAGAAGCTGCTAGTCTAATGGGTCAAAGAATCATTTGACCTACAGTTGCCTTTTGTTTGGCTTGCATTGTTTTTTTAAATAAAAGTTGTCAATATTGAAAAGTCAGGAGAGTTCACATAAAAATAGCTTCCCCTGAAAAATCTGAATAACTGGTTACAGTGGGCCTGCATTCCCACATGGCAACCATCTTCACTGCTGAGGAAATGCTGCCCCCTTAGCAAGTGTTCTCTAGTTTGCCACAAGCCACACCACTCCCTGTTGTGGACCCAACACTGAAACCTGATGTCAGTTGTCCCTTATCATCCCTTGCCTATTCTTAGAGTAGAAAAACATCTTCAGAACCCATGTTTCTGTCAAAAGTACAGGGGTAAAGCTACTCCAAGAGGGTAATAAGCTTTTTCTTATACCTGGCCTACTTACCCGAAGGCGTCGGAGTTTGCAATTCCTGTTCAAAACCAGCAAAATATTCAAGGTGAAAAGGACCTGACACTAATCCAAGTCACTTGTGTTTTTACTTGTGGAGGTTCACGTGCTTTCTGATTATTATTGAGAATTTGAAATGTACCAGCTTTGTTTAAGTTAATCCAGAATCACAGTTATATTAAAGGAAATTCACATCACACTAATCAAATTTTATCCTGGTTTACAAACTTTTCTGTGACATGCGCCAGTTTATACTACAAAACGGGGAGAGTTGATGGGGACTATTCGAAACACAGAAATGTAGAAACTGGTCACAGAAATCATTCCTTCTGGGGGTAGGAAGAGAACAGTTTAAAGCAAGAAGGAGTGTCGATTATCAAAGGTTTGGCCCAGTGGAATCAGTCAGTCCGTGTGTGTGACTGTCAGTATAGCAACCTGGGCAGGTTGCTATACCGTCTGAGACCTAGTTTTCCCACCTGTAAAGTGGGGATAATTATGCCTTCTCACAGGTAGTGCAGATTAAGTTAGGTAATGTAAATAAAATGTTTAGCGTTATAGTAAAATGCTTAAGCAGTAGGTCTATCATTATTATTATTACTAAAGTAATAACTCTGGATTCCCAGGGTTTTTAGTCATTTGGTCATTCAGTACATATGCGTTGAGCAGCGTAATCATGAGTATGACACTTGAAGTCTCTGAGTCCCATTTTTCTCATCTGTTTAAAGGGAAGAATAATACCTGCCTCTCCCCAACCCTAAGGTCAGGAAATCAACTGCAAGTGTGTTAGCCACATCGTTTGTAGCATTGAACAGATTGTATTACTACTTTGTTATTAATTGAACTGGGAAAGTTTTTAGCTAGGGTTTTAAAAGATGGCTGAGATATCCCAAACTACTTAATCCTCATTAGGTTTTACGTTTTTCTCAAGCTCAACTCATCCAATGAATTCATTGCCTAATAGTATCCAATGAAAATACTTAGATAAGTCCAGAATAGATTTTCTTGTGTACCTTTACTTTGTCTGCATCCCAGAAATTAAATCAGGAGAGAGAAGGCTGGCTTAGAGGAATAGACTGATGAATAATGGGCATTCGTGTGTTTTTCCTAAGGAAAACAAGAATACAACAACACAAAAACGTGCCTGCTTTGCTGAAGTACAAATTGAGGTCAGACGTAGACAGAGATTATTCATGTACTGACCACCATGATGCACTTTTATTGCTTCCTAAGGTGCCACGGCTTTAGAAGCTGGTGAGGATGGATGCCCTACTCATGTTTCATTAACATTGTTCCAGGAGCCTGGACTGGAGGAAAGAGCTAGGGACAGGCCTGGGCTGGAACTTCTCTCCACTTACTAAAAGTGTGCCTGTGAGCATGGTTATACATGTACAGGAGGGTCCTTATGTTTTGATCAACATGTAAAATGTATTTTGCTACAGTTGGCTATCTCCCTGCTGTGGCAATATCTAGAAGATGTGGTACAGTGTGGTACTGAACTGGGTTGACATACTTAGAGCAAGACAGTGGGAGCTTAGCATAATGTCAGATCAGGACCAAGGAGAGAGTGTGTGATTGTTTATCACTCCTCTATTAATTTGTTTATTCAGCAAATATGAGGTCTGTGATGTTCTAGACCTCAGCATTATAGGAAGAAAAACAAGCAGGTGATATTCTTACCCTTGTGAAGTTGACATTGTACAGGGGAAGACTGGCATTAAATAAATTGTTTAAAGAAATACACAAGATATTTACATAATTGTGTTGTGAGGGCAATAAAGGATATAAAGAGGAAATTAGATCCCCCATCAGAGAAGGCCTCTGAAGATGTCACACTTGGACTGAGACATCACCATGTGCATGTCAGCCAGTGCCAAGGACTACAGAGGGAACACTGCGTACAGAGGCCCAAAGGCAACCAAAAGCTTGGCATGGGCTTCCCTTGTGGCGCAGTGGTTTAGAGTCCGCCTGCCGATGCAGGGGACACGGGTTTGTGCCCCGGTCCGGGAAGATCCCACATGCCGCGGAGCGCCTGGGCCCATGAGCCATGGCCGCTGAGCCTGCGCGTCCGGAGCCTGTGCTCCGCAACGGGAGAGGCCACAACAGTGAGAGGCCCGCATTCCGCAAAAAAAAAAAAGCTTGGCATGTTTGGGCAACAGAAGGGAGGCCTTGAGCAAGGGGAGGGTGGTATGACATAACATTGTACAGGTTGGGGCAGGGGCAGATCATGCAGGACCTGGAGAGCTGAAATAGCATGCTGGCTGAGATGGTGGTGGCTTGGACCACAGTCAGCGCGACGAGAACAAGAGAAGGGAAGGGGTTTAAGATGTGTTTGAGAGGTACGAGTGACAGAACTTAACGATGGATTGAATGTCAGGAATGAGGAAGAGAGAAAAACTAAGGATGTCTCCTAGCTTGAGCAGCTAAGTGGATGGTGGTACCATTTTCTGAGGCTTAAAAGTTAAATAATTTGCCAGACCTCACTCAGCTAGGATTTTGAAGTCTAGTCTGTGTGAATTTACTTTTTCAGTTTTTTTTTTTTTAATCTAAGTCAGACTATTAGGTTAAAGCTCCAAAATATTGTCCAGATTTTCAATTAAGGTATCACCTAGATTAAATTATTAATATAGACAATCCTGAGGTTCAGGGTTGAGTGATATTGTCAGACGCTGGTATATCTGATCAATAGTACTATGATGGCTAAGTTTACCTCAAAACTAATAACCAGAGTCTTGGCAGTGTTTTTTCTCATACATACAAAAGAAAAAATGATTTTCTCCTTTCCTCTTGGGCATAATGTTTTTCTGGAGTTTTCCTCAGCCACAAGGTAGTTTCTGCTGTAATGTAAGATTAGATTATAAATTGTCTCTGGTAATCCTGAGCTAAGACTGCAAAGCCCAAACAACAAGTTATTTACAGTGTTTTCAATCATGCTTGGGGTCCACCCAGGACACGGGCAGGTTTCTATGGGGAGGGAATAGTGACATTTCAGTGACCCTAAACACAGCCTGCAGCTCTCCTTCTGCCACCTGGGGCTCACGCATTTTGTCCAGGCCTAAGAGTCTATTGTTGACACAGGCAATTTCCACTTTCTCCAAGCAGTACATTCCTGAAATCCACATCAGGAGGTAGATTTTACAGACCCATAGAAACAATGGGATCGTCTTCTTGACAGAGGAATCAGCAGGCCATGAATCTTCACATGTGAGTGAAGCAAAGCAGTCACCCTCTAAATCTCTCATCCAGAAGCCCCTTATTTTATTTTATTTTATTTTTTGCGTACGCGGGCCTCCCACTGATGTGGCCTCTCCTGCCGTGGAGCACAGGCTCTGGACGCGCAGGCTCAGCGGCCATGGCCCACGGGCCCAGCCGCTCCGCGGCATGTGGGATCTTCCCGGACCTCGGCACGAACCCGTGTCCCCTGCATTGGCATGCGGACCCCCAGCCACTGCACCACCAGGGAAGCCCCAGAAGCCCCTTATTGAACTGTAAGCCCCTGAACCAGTTAGGATACCAAAAGGAACAACAACAACAAAAAATCCAATGTAAAAAGCCTTAAGTAATAAAGTCATTTAGTGTCTTGCAGAACAAGAACAGGACGGGTCCAGGCGGGTTCAGCAGTTCTGTGATGTCTCAGGGACTCAGGTTCCTCACCTCTCCGCTCCCCATTCTGGACACAGAGCCTTGACTCTGAGCCATATCCCCTCATGGTGCAAGATGGCTGCCACAGCCCTGGGAAACACAGGAGCCACAGGAGGCCAAAGAAATGGGTCGTGTTCTGCATCATGTCTCTTTCAGTGAGAAAGCCTCTCCCAGAAGCCCAAGCCAACATCTCCTTAAGTGCTTGTCCATGGAGCACCCAGTGCCCTGCTTCTAGACACCAGGACATTATCCTAGACCTCCCCCTCTCCTTTATTTCCTTATTCTCTATGACTTATCCGTTCTGGTCTTAAGTAATCTGTCCCCGACCCTCAATCCCTGTGTTTACTACATTAATTCAGATCCTCATGAACTCTCCCTATTCCCCCTGCTTCCAGTTTATCTTCCACAGAGCCACTGACATGATCTAAAACACAGATCTCATCATGTCACTCTCCTGCTTAAAACCCTTCAGTGGTTCTTAATCACATATACAATTAAACTTCAAAGGTTTTTTTTTTAGCCATAGAAATTACCTGTCCCCTCTTAAAAAAAACAAAAAACAGACAAAAAGAACATGCAGCATCCCGATAAAGCTAACAATGGATGTAGAGCTGCTGTGGCTGAAATGGGGGTGGGGAAACGGCTTATAGCTCATCCCGGTGGATCCCTTCACCTCCCTCACATGGAGACCCGAAAGCCTCTTGTGGATCCCATGTTGTACAGGCAAATGGAAATGCCTAGCAGGCAGTTGATATGGACCTCAGGAGTGTCAACCAGGCTAGCGTTGTAGGATGGTGGTGGAAGCAAAGGTCAGGGCCGTGATCTCTCGAAGTGCACAGAGTGAGAAGGGAAGAGGGCCTCTGAGAGACACAACTCCAAGAGTTGAACTGATATAATGCCCCCAAGCCACGTAACATCCAATAACGCAGCGTCTCCATTTCACCTTTCAAACTCCAAGAGTGTGCCTTATAGGAGAATCTGTGCTCTCATCGTGATAGACAGGTTAACACAATCAGATGCTTGAGGACAAAGTGAGGATGGTTGAAGACCAGAATGCAACTAATATGAAAAACTGAGAATAATGATTTCTAATCATATGAACTGTCCATCTTGTGCTTACATTTTCATTCTTACAGCTTTTTTTTTAACGTGAAAGATTTGCTATTTGCTTTGATAATCCTGAGATTAGTCTTTTCTCCTTTCGCAAGCCTTTTCACATCAGACATTGTGAGTTAACCAACATTTCATGTGTTTCCATTTCTGATCAAGGCACTTTTGAGTTAAACAGCCTTTAGTATGGAATTTCCAAGAGAACTATAATAGCTGGAAATGCTAATTATTCTCCCCGCTCTTGATATCAATCTGTGTTTATTCTTTATGTCTATTTAAGAATTCAGTCTTGTCATTCTGTGCAGATAAAAAGCAGTTTGCATTCTGTTATTGAATATCACCTTCTTAATGAGGAAGTTAAATATTAATGAAGACTAATTGATGAATAATTTTAACAAGGAAAGGCATTATCGGTTTGAAGCCAGAGCTTAATGGGTTGTGCATTTCAGCAGGTATTTATTTGCATACTCACTCAGTGATACTGTCAGAAGGCGGGGGAGGAGAAAGAGGGGCTGGACAGAGGGCACGGGGCTGGACAGAGGGCACCGGGCAGGTAATAAGGGCGGCCTCCAACTAGACCGGACTGTGCAGCTCTACTTGCTTTTATCCATTCTCATTCCATGAGGAGTTTGAGGAGAGAGAGCTTGTCCTTTTGTGTCTTGTGTGGGCTCCAGGCAAACAGCTCTTCCCTCTTGCTTCCCTTCTGACTCTGACCACCCCAATCCCTCACTGCCTGTCTACATAGACCTCATTTCTGTCCTCATATTGGGTTTTCCTGCCTCTGCCTTTACAGTTCGCCCCCATCACCCCCTGGCGCCGACCTGTTTCTGGCCGCCAGTCTTTGCTGTCAGACTCCATATAGACTAGTTTGTATAGGCTTCCCCCCGCCCCCCACCGCTCCCCATGGCTCCATAGGACCTGGTTGTTGGCATCTGTCATTTACTGGCCCTTCCAGGCCCTCCTGCTTGAAGAGCCCACCTGACCCCCATCCTTCCCACTTTCAATTGGGATTTCACAGAAACTCAGCACCAAAAAGAAGCAGAAAATAAATATCAATCGTCTGAAGCTTCAAGCTGATTTTCTGATTCTCTCTGAATCCTTTTAAGTGTGATATGCATTTAAATCAAGAGTAGCAGAGACAATGATTTGGGAAAATGATAACGTTATCCTAGCCTATTTCAGTGAGACTCCAACATGGTTAAGAAAATTGACTGTCAGATCTGATCAGTGTTGTTGAAGTGAGCAACTGTCATTCTCCGAGCGGCTGGAGTCAAATTCTTACCCAGCAGGAGTAGTTTTAATGACTGAAGGACCAGTTACCACGAGAAGCAGCCTAACCTCAAAGCACCACTGACCTGTATTGCTTCTCTCTCCTGTTTTGCAGGCACAACGTGTTTGATTGCTCTGTTGTCAGATAAAGACCTCACCGTGGCCAATGTGGGTGACTCGCGTGGGGTCCTGTGTGACAAGGACGGGAATGCCATTCCTTTGTCTCATGATCACAAGCCGTACCAGCTGAAGGAAAGGAAGAGGATAAAGAGAGCCGGTGAGTTTGTGAATGTCTCCGAGGACTTTGTGCTGTCTTGTTCAAGTGGACAAGGTGGCTTGCTGGGAGAGCCCCTGGGGGAGAAGATGTTCCTTTACCCAGTGATGAGTGGATCAGTACAGAGGCTGCTGCTCAGGCAGCTGGGACTGGACTTTGTAACATTTCCTATCAAATGAGTGGCCACTGAATTTGCCCTTCTTTGTGGCCACAGATTACAAAAGAGCCAAAAAAAAAAAAAAAGCCCTTAGTTTAAAGGCTAATGAGATCTTTGGGCCCCTGCTTGCCATACCCCACTTCTCTCCAGCCATGCCAAACTGCTAACCACCAAACGAACCATGGAGCTGATACCTCTGTGCCTTTGCAAGTGTTGTCCACACCGTCTAGTGGGTAACAACGACCTTGTCCTTTAAGACTTGGTTTAAGGGTGTCCTTTTGGCAGCCTTCCCTGTCACACCCCTTCAGTCTTTCCCCAGCATCCTATGTGGACCTCTTGGGTCACCTTTCACATGTGTGGACATACCTGGCCCTCTTATCTGTCTTGCCTTCCTGACCATGAGTTCTTTGAGGCAGGAACTTGGTCTGTTCAGCTCTATACTCCCAACACTGAGCTCTGTGCCTAAGATAAGTACATATTTCAGTTTGGGGAGGGGGAGAATCCCTTTTTCACTTTTTCAACATCTAGAGGCTTGGGGGTACAAACTTACATCTTGGAACTGAGAAACAGGTAGGGAATGTAGTAGACAGACAGACATTAATAATAAATAAGTAAAAATAGGTAAATGATCTAGTATATTACAAGGTGATAACTGCTATGGAGAGACACAAAGCAGGTTAGGGAATGGGGAGTGTCACGGGGTGGTCAGCATAGGCCTCACTAAGGTGACGTTGGGATGAAGACTTGAAGAAAGATTATCAGTTGATGATTACACTTTCATAGTCAATTTGGGGGGGGATTCTTTTCTACCCGTGCAGGGGAGGAGCCCTTCCCTCCCCAGACTGACAACCACAGCATGTAGCCTCTGTGTCACATGCTAAGCCATAGGCCCAGCTGCCGAGGGAGCTCAGGTACCCTGGGTCTCAGCCCAAGAAGGGCCCCCTGCTGCCTGGGGGAATCTACAGGTTGACCCTCAATGTCTACACATCAGCTTCTGCCCAGAACCTAATCAGCATTTGAGTTTTCACAGTAGGAAGCTATACTGTTGAGTCCAAAAGCATTGAATTTTATTCAGTGACTGCTTGAGATGCAGAATAATTTTTAATGAAAGCTTTGGTCAGGTTTTCTGTTGATGGGATGGAACAGTGTTTTAAGAGCATCTATCGCGCTTTGATGAGCTTCCCTCCTTACGAAGACAGCATCTCAGTCCACTGTGGCCCTGGACTTAGGATGCAGTCAGCCTGCTCCTGAGGAAGCACAAGCAGGGATGTGTAGACAGAACATGTGGAGGTGCCACCTTAGCATCCAGCGCTCTCCTGAAATGTCAACCCATTTTATCCTCTCTCCTTTTCCCTGCTGTACCCATCCACCCTCCCCCGCCCCCACAGTGATTATAGTAGCAAATTCTGACAGCATCTCCAAGGAGGTTAATCTCACCTGTGTCAAGGGTGTATTTTACAACAGGGCTTAATGAACAATGACTGGTTTTCTTATCTTTGTGTGTGTTTTCTCTGACCTCAGCCTTCCCTTCTGGACATCTCTCCCCCTCCTGTTTTGTGTGACAGTACGCTGCAACCAGTCTAGGCCAAATACACGTTGGTCTTTCTGTCTCCATTCCTTAAGCTGTTTCCACAATAACAGTGATGTCAGCTGCCATTTACTGTGTGCTCGCTCTGTGCTGGGAGCTAAGCTGAGCGCTTTACATATACTTTCTCTTTCCCTACCTTACGAGGTTGATGATGTTATCCTTATTTTACAACCAATGAAGTGGAGCCTCAGAGAGGCTAGTGTGCCCAAGGACACACAGCTAGTGAATGGTGAGACCAGAATTGAGACCCAGGACAGTGACTCCAGAGCCCACGCTCTTGCCCAGGAGACCACGCTTCCTGGAATGTTCTCGTACATTCCTGCCCATGGAAGTCCTACCCATCGTTCAAAGCCCACCTTTAATGCTCACTCCTCCCTGATTATCACAACCAGAAATCTTCGCTCCCTCCTCCCCATCTGCCTACAGCATTTAACAGGTACTAGTCTCTCCCTGAAGAGATGCTGCTTTGTGCTTGTAGCTGTTGATACAGGTGGCTTTTCCCTCCTGCCAGGCTGTCTTCTTCTTTATAGAAAGGTCTGGATCTTGTCTAACTTTATAGCCTGCAAATTGCCCTGCCTGGAATATATATTTAATAAATATGACAAATAATATGCGAATGGACAAAGTTCTAGCTCCCTTAAAGAAAAAATAATAATAGGTAATACTGAATGCATGTTATATGCAGGCACTGTGCCAGGTGATTAATATGGAATAACTAACTCCTTTATTTCTCACAACTCCTCAGTGGAATAGGTACTGTTATTGCCCCAATTTTGGAACCAAGGAAACCAAGGATCAGAAAGAGTTTCTCATCCAAAGTCACACAAAGCTAAAAGTAACAGAGCCAGGAATCAAATCCAAGCAGTCTGCCCCGAGGGCCTGAGCCTTTAACAACTGTGCTAAAAGACACCATTCTTTAATCCTGATTCTATCTGGGGAGGTGTTTTGAGATACAGGCACACCCAAGGGCAGCCTCAAGCTAATGATGGATCCCAGTGGTATTCTCTGGTACCATCCACCTGCCTTTCAGTGCTGTTTTGCTGCTGTCCCTGGATCCCCACCCTAGGGCTCCCTACTGTCAGTCACTGAGCTGCCAAGGTGTCCTTAAGTTAAAACTGATGCCCTCACCCATCCATGCCTCCTACCCTCAATATTCTTATTAATTTGGTCTTGAAGGCTTTTAAGATACCAAGGATGAGGGCCTGAGGATCTACCCTCAGAGCATCAAACCTCAAGCCATGCAGAGGAACGCTGTTCCCTCCTGGTAGCGCCAAGGTGGGGTGAGGGGAGCACATAGGTCACATGCAGTAGGTCAGCCCTTTGCAGACGCACGCGGACCGCACCCGGGGTGTGAGAGAGCAGCTGGTCAAGCTAATGGGCTCATTCTATCTTTCCAGGTGGTTTCATCAGTTTCAATGGCTCCTGGAGGGTCCAGGGAATCCTGGCCATGTCTCGATCCCTGGGGGATTATCCGCTGAAAAATCTCAACGTGGTCATCCCAGACCCAGATATCCTGACCTTTGACCTGGACAAGCTCCAGCCCGAGTTCATGATCTTGGCATCAGATGGCCTCTGGGATGCTTTCAGCAACGAAGAAGCTGTTCGATTCATCAAGGACCGCTTGGATGAACCTCACTTTGGGGCCAAGAGCATAGTTTTACAGTCGTTTTACAGAGGCTGCCCTGACAACATCACAGTCATGGTGGTGAAGTTCAGGAATAGCAGCAAAACAGAAGAGCAGTGAACCCTCTGGGGTCTCAGCTGCCTTAGACTAAAGGACTTTCAACACACTGGTTTCTTTTAATGTAGTGAAAGGTGTGGGAGTTACAGTTAGAATCATCCATCCCAGACATGGGGTTCCCCACCCCCGGCCATCTTAAGTCTATGTGCCCTGATGAACAGAGGGTGTTCTTGGCCAATGTAGTTGAGAGGCTGGAAAATGGTTTCTTTGTGTTTTCCCAACTCTTTCATCCAATGTTCAAAATATATAAATATATAGCTGTAGAGTCACATGTATGAAGTGAATGGCATATGTGCCATATATTCTCCTTTTACGATTGTTTTCAAGATCCCTTACAGGGCCCTCCAGGCATCAGACTTTGTGTCCTCTCATTGGAGCAGTGAGTCAGGGCCGATGTGGCCACACCCTATGCCGAGGGGCAGAGCTGTCCTGAGGATGCTTTGTCCTCCTGAGCCCAGGTTTTCTGCTCTGCAGCAGCCCTGCAGAAACAGATTTGGAAATGGTTTATTATTCCGTGGCTGCTCTTGGAGGCTGAGGGACGTGGGGAGGATGAGAGCCGCCTGCACGGCAGAAGTAAACTTCTTCCCTCGCTTTCTTTATTAGTTAAATAGACTTTGTGTACCACCTGACCAGTCTTTGTGTGTTTATCCTAATCATGCATGACCTTAATCTTTGGCCTACACCTTACCTAATGTAATAGGCAGCTGTTAAACTTTACCACCAGACACCACGATTTTTTTACATTACCAAGTGAAAAAAGCAAATCACAGTACCATAATCCCTTCCACCTTTAAGGGTAGATAGAGGACACCATGGCCGAATAAGTCACAGCGCCCCTTGGGAAGTCTGCTATTTGCCTTCAGAGAGAACGCTGGTGAGGTTGCCACCTCGAATCGAGCTCCAGCTGCCCGGTTTTGTGCATCTTTTCCTCTCCTGTTCTAGTAGCTTTCAAGTGTCTCTGAAGCAGTGTTCTGAGAAGCAGCGGTGTAGAACTGCATGTGTGCTCCCGGAAGCCGAGTACAGAGTTCGCAGCCAAGTTTTGGAATTTGGTGGTAAACTACTGGGACGTGCTTCTGCTAGACAGTGGAAAGGCAGCAGTCTTTAACATCTGGTTGCAAACCACTGAGTTATTTTTGTGGCCAGACTTGCTGCTTTTCATTTCTTATCACCAAAGTCACATTTCCAATCTCAGTATTTTATAAGTTAATTACAGAAAATGCTGGGTCATCCTGTTTCCCTGGCTGAGGTGCTCAAACAGCCAAACAAGATTTTCATTGCATCCCCACCCCTCTGTGTCTGAAACGCCAGGGCGGCCACCTGGTTTTGTCCTTCCAGAGTGAGCATTTGCCTTTATAGCTTCTCAAAGGCCCCATTCACTGGCCACCTCCTGCCCACGATGCCGCTTCCCTGCTTGCTTCAGCTGTGGAGCTTTCCTGAAGCAGGTTCTAGGAGTGAACTCAGGAGGATGAAAAGATTCCCTTGTGGCTGCCAAGGACTGGAATCTGTCTGGATTCCTCTGAGCACTTAACCTTTCTTTGACTGAAAGAATTAATAGTGGTTTCCCAAGAGATGTGCTTACTTTGGTAAACTATAACATTAGAATTTACAATATGAGAATTGGAACCTCGTTTTTTTTCCTTTTTTTTTAAGCCATAGAATGTTCTAGTACAAAATACCTGCCACCATGTTAGATTGGAGTATCTGCCTATTGAGAGGCACTGAACATTTGGATGTGTGTATTTGAGGCGGGGGTTAGGAAGGGAATGTGGGAAACATGCAGGTTGTGATCAGTGATGGGACAGTCAGGCCAGGTGGCCTGAGTTTGCTTGGTGATTTTAGGACGTTCTGATTCTGGAGAGTTACCAAAGCCCACCCTCTAACCGGAGTCCAGGAATAAGCAGTGTCAGCATATTACAGTGTGCAGTTAATTTTCCTTTTTTATTTTTAACTTAACCCAAAATTCATAATAGCGATGGAAAGATATTTTTAAATGCTATGATCACTGTGATTGTCTAAAATGAAAACGGTACTGTTTTGGTGAAGATGAAGGAGAAAAGCGACTTAGTAAATTAGTGTTTATTTGCCCTGCAAAATGTCTTACTAGATGGTGCTGAGTGCAGGAGTGCATGGCTTTCCTTCTGAGTTCACAAGGCATCTTCTAAACTTTGCTTTGTAGAATTAATTCATTTCTGACTTTAATCAAGTAGTGCGTGTATTTTCTACTCCCTTTCTGCCTCTTTTTCTCCCACTTTGGCTTGTAGATTTTTGAAAAACAGAAGTTCTAGGCAAAATAGTAGCAGTTTGATTAATAGTTATGTCTCAAATCAGGCTACTTTGTTCCCTTCCCCATCCTCCTGGAGCTCTCTCTCCCTGAGCCGCCTCCAGCTGTCGGAGGTCTGCAGACATCACCCGGCATGCCCTGTGGCTCACCGGCCAGCCACTCCCATTTTCCAGGGACAGGGAAGGTTGAGTCTAGTTAGGGAAATTGATTTGAGAAGTTTGCATGTGAAGCTTCCCTAAACAGCACTGCCAAAGCTTTGGAATCGTCACCCAGACCCCCTAGCCTGAGTTCGCATTGCCAATAGCCCCCATGGTGCCAAATTTTGGAATGGTTTTATAGTCTTTTAGAAATGAAGCTGGGAGCCAATGATCACATGCTTATGAGCCCCCAGCAAGATGCCAAGCCCAGGTCTTCATTAATGCACTGCTCTCCCGCTGCTCCACTGGCAATTTGTACTCTTAAAATGGGTTGGGATTGGGGTGGGGGTGGGGGGAGACAGGGAAACTTTTTTTTTAATTCACTGTATTTGCAATTCTCTAATAAAAGGAATAAATAATACTTATATGGAAAATTCCAAAGCTAGTTCCCAAGATCGGCATTTATTTCACATGACCAACTTGCCCAAGGCACTTAACTCCGAGGTCGCTGTTCTAATGCAACATGACTGTGCATCTTACTGGTAACCAGTGGCTACATTCCATTCCTTGCCTTGGACTGAAGGCATTGGGCTCTAGAATCTTGTCTATGTGGTAAGAGTATTACAGAGCGTTTTATAGAGTGATGGAGCATATGTGATCTGGATAATTTAAAACAGGTCTTATGGGCTTCCCTGGTGGCGCAGTGGTTGAGAGTCCGCCTGCCGATGCAGGGAATTTCATACAGCTGTGATGATTTCAGTCCATGAACATTTTGTGCAAACAGGATTGCATGAGTGATGGCATCATCAACACTATTTGAGGTGATCCTAGGAAGTTGATTACACGATTGAATTGGATCACTAGGATATCTGGCAATACATGAGGGATTCACAAAGGGAGTGATCGCTTTTTCCTTTGCCAGGTATATTTGATTTTCCTGACATTCCCCCCACCCGCCCCCGAGTTGTTGCCAGATCTAACTCTCTTGCAACTGGGAACACAAAAACTAGAAAGGGCAACATTTCATTATACACTTGTAAGTATAGGAATTCATACTCTGGATAAGGTTTTATTTTCCACTGACCTCAGAAAATTGTTTCCTCCTTTTGACCCATTATTAGACTGATCTTCTCTTAATTTTCCCCCCAAATTGCCTTAGCTCATCACACCAGCATTCCTGACCCAGCTCTGCAGAAATGACATGACCATTAGATACTGTGCTGGGTCCTATCTGACTGACTCTGGATTAAATCCTTCACATCTAGACTTCTAAGCTAATTAGTTGAACACTGCAGGAGTAATGAGATACAGTGTTCCCCAAAGTGTGCTCCACAGGACACAAGTTCCAAAGATACTCTTCCAAACGTGGGGCTCCAGGGTCAAATGAGTTTGGGAAACATACTATCGTAGAAAGTTAGTACATATAAGCACATCAAAGGTTCTAATTTAAATATCCTCCAGGGGAAATAAATAAACACCACAAATGTAATTCCAGTGTTTTCCAGATTAATCTGACCACGCAAACTTTTTTGGGTAACACCTAGTAACACTCCAAGGAGCTCATGTTCCATAGCACCCACTTTGGGAAATTCTGCTATATGGAAATGTTACTGTTTTCTCATTCACTGTGACTCTTAGCAGTTGCTGTATAGTTTGTAGTTTAGCAGCAGTAATTCACGGAAGAGACTGATTTGTTAGTGAAAGCAGTATTAAGAAATAGTATGATTTAATCTAATTTTATCGATAGCAGAAGCCCAACAATCCTGCTTGAAACTCTAAACATGGGCTCGCTTCTTTTTATGTGAACGGTAAGCAAGAGCCTTACCATAGCTAGGGATTTCTCAAATTTGTTCCAAGAGCTTTCAGTTGCTTTTTTGAAGTTATCTTTGCTTTCCAGATGGAATCAAAATATGTTTACATTTTATCACTGTGTGAGAGTAAAAAAAAATATATTTAAAATAATAGAAAAGGGGGAATGGCATATTTGGTATTAATTCATTTTTTAAATTCTAACTAGATTTTTAAAAATTATGTATCCATTGTATAATAATGGAAATGTAAACTATTTACACTTACTCTTTTCTTATTCTTTCTGAAATCCCTGTCCCATGTTGTCCTACCTTTCACATTTGATATATATATAATTAAGTTTGGCAAGTTATTTGGAGAGAGAATCCCCAAATCACAGAGGAAGCAAATCTAGTCAAAAATATGGTACAAAGTGAATTTAGGATAAAGTCATTATCTTAAAATTATATCCAATATTTAGGAATACACCCTCCCTCTGGTTGTTATCCAGAATAGTATAAAACAGAAAGTAAAGTCACTTAGACTAGGTGGCAGATTGCAAAGGGCAAGTGATAGTTGACACTATAAGGCTTCCGTTAGATATGTGATTCTAAACTTGTTTTCTAGTATGTAAATTTATTTGCTAATCTTAATAATGTTGATGCTTTGTCCATTACTTTGTCCATGTGGTTAAGCTGCAAACTGTTAGACCAAGGGTTGATCATGATCATGTTTATGTGTTTACTAGTAACCACACCATCATCTGTACAATCATTTCAGTAAATACAAGTTAAGGACTTAGAGGAAAACATGTAGCAACTGTTCATTTTAGCAGATCGTTATAAGCATTTGCACAATTCAAAACTCCACCAAAAAGCAAGCAAGTAGCAAAAGTGTAGATTACATTTAGAGATGTGGTTCCATTTACTCTAGAAATCCTATAATCTGGCATTATAATCCCCTCTGACATTTGCCAAATCCAAATTAATCTCAGAACCTCCAAGGACCAGAGTCCCTAGCTTTCAGCACAAGCAGATTACTGTGAGGGCTCCAATGGCAGATTGTGGTTGGGGGGAGGGGGGGAGGGTTGGGGGCAGGGCAGTCTGCCTGGGTCTCTGCCTCCATAGGAAAGGGCCCATGTTTCAGCCACACTCTCCCTTCACCTTTTTTTTTTTTTTTTTTGCGGTACGCGGGCCTCTCTCTCACTGTTGTGGCCTCTCCCGTTGCGGAGCACAGGTTCCGGACGCGCAGGCTCAGCGGCCATGGCTCACGGGCCCAGCCGCTCCGCGGCATGTGGGATCTTCCCGGACCGGGGCATGAACCCGCGTCCCCTGCATCGGCAGGCGGACTCCCAACCACTGCGCCACCAGGGAAGCCCCTTCTCCCGTCACCTTTTGTCATGTAGAAATTTAGAGGTTAAGTGTGATGTCATGCAGTATCTCAACATATCCCTGTATTAATTAGACAATGCATAATTTTAAAATGTGTTCGTGCAGAAACAAAGGTAGAAGTAATAGTCAAGGAATTGGGGAATGCGGGGGGTGGAGAAAACCTTTAGGATACTCAGACATTAAAAACATAAAAGGTAGGTTATCAAAAATTTAGATTATTAGACTTTTACCTACATAGGTTGTATTTAATAGCAGTTGCTGACACCTGCACATACATCTGTAGAAGGCAGTTTTCCCCACTTTTCACCTATTGAGATGCAAGCCTTCCCATTTAGAGTATTGGCTAATGCTGTGCTTACATGTTAACTAATACAATTCTAAAGCTCCTTTTCTTAGGACTGATGGCACAGGTAGAATAACATTTAAGCAAAATAATTTGGAACATTTTTTAATTTTAAAAAAGGCAAAATTAGAGCTTCCCTAATTTTGGTGGCGCAGTGGTTGAGAGTCCGCCTGCTGATGCAGGGGACGCGGGTTCGTGCCCCGGTCCGGGAAGATCCCGCATGCCACCGAGCAGTTAGGCCCGTGAGCCATGGCCGCTGAGCCTGCGTGTCCGGAGCCTGTGCTCCTCAACGGGAGAGGCCACAACAGTGAGAGGCCCGCGTACCGCAAAAAAAAAAAAAAAAAAAGCAAAATTAATTTCCAGTGAGATCAAAGTCAGAATGTAAAGAAAAGCATTCTCAAGAAAATATACAAGACAGGGACTTACTTCCCTTGTGGTCCAGTGGCTAAGACTCCACGCTCCCAATGCAGGGGGCCCGGGTTGGATCCCTGGTCAGGGAACTAGATCCCATTTGCCGCAACTAAGAGTTTGCATGCCGCAACGAAAGATCCCGCACACGGCAACGAAGATCCCATGTGCCACAACCAAGACCCAGTGCAAATAAATAATTAAAAATAAATTAATTTAAAAAATAAAGTATATAAGACAAAAATCAAAGGAGAATAATATAAAATATTTTAAATTAAGAAAACATTACATCGTGAATCATGCTTTCTGATATTTGTGCTCTTTCTGAAGTTGAGATAACACTGAAGTAAGAATGAATTCTGAGTTATTTGTAAAGTTAGTAAAATTACAGTCCCTATTTCATTCTTTCCCTGTGAAAATAGATACATGTGGTCTTATCTACTGTTCTCCTAAACCACTTTTACTGTCCTAGGTACTGTTTACTTTCCAAATGCTAGACATCGTTTTACCCTGAATCCTTAGAATTTGTGCATTTTCAAGGAGGGAATACTCCTTTTTAGTAAAAGGGACTAAATGATAGACCTTCTATTTTAGAATGCTCCAATAAAACTAAAGTCAGATAAACACAGTCACAGCTACATCTGGGGGCGAATTTTAAAACTGGTAGTTTTCCAAATGCCAACATGAATACCAGTGAGTATTCAATTTAAAACAGATGATTTCACAAAGACAAAGCACAGGGTTATTTAATGTTCCTGCTTCCTAGAGAGTTTTCCATATAATGAAAAGGGTCATGTTGGCTCATATAATTTTTTTTAGTCCTGTAGAAATGATGTATTAGACATCTCTAACTGAAGAGACTGATGTCTCGTGCACATTTTATGTCCCCATCTGTCTCAGTATATGCAGAGACAAACAGTGATGCTTAGTGTAATAATGAAAAGATACAAATCCTGCTACATGGGAAGAAACTATAACCATGGGATATTAAGCAAGAATACTCCCCCTATTTAGGCTCCAAGACTACAACCAGTCTATGTATTTTTCATCTTGATTTCCCTTTATCTCAGGCATATATTCATAAAAATGGAGTAATAAATACAGAATTGGAGAAGAACCAATAACTTTTGCTCCTATTTTAGAAAGCAGTGTTTGCCTTTTTAAAATTTTGTCAGAAATACATGTTCACATTGAAACATTGACATCTACAGCCTTGTTTTTGGTTTACTCTGTCAGTTACTAAAGCCAGTGGTTTTGATTTATAGCACTCACATAATTTCAGTTCAGATTATAAAGGGTTGAAATCTATTTTGCAATGCCTCCTTGGTCAGCCGGGAAAAAGAAAACAAGAGCAAAAAACGACGACGTTTTAGAGTTCAGAAGAATGATGATTCTAACAAGCCTGAAAAATAGTAATGAAACATTTCACTCCAGAACACCCCAGTGTGAACTATGTTCACATACATCATTCCTATATACCAAATATACAAGTTAAAAAAAAAGCATCACTGGATTCATAAAACATTGATCTATGTTATGAACAGATTTAACTGAGAAAGCCACTATTTTTGCTTAAGTAAATCTGCTCGTATATTCTTTCCATTATTATTATTGTTATTATTACTTTTTTGAGCACCGACCATATGCCAAGTGCAGGTCACCTAAGGGAGTGTATCTAGAGGTGAGCACTCAGGCACCATCCCTGCCTTGGCACTTACAGCCCAGCGGAGGCTTCACAGATATCGTAACGCTCAGTATTGCCTGAATGCGATAAAAATGGGCATCTTTCATGATTTTCTCCAATGGGTTTAGATGTATAAAGACAGGACAGAATTAGAGTTATTCTTTCCTACACTTAAAAGACAGTGAATGGTAACAGATTTGGAATATCTTGCCTACACCCAAGCAAACTGCATCAGATAATTATTCCACGTTAGGTCGTCTAGTTTCCCAAGGATGGAGTGGGGAGGTGAGACAGGGAGCCTCTGGGTACCAGGGCAGGGGTAGGGCTGTCCCAATGAGGAGCCACCACTGGAACAGCAGACATGTAATGGCTCAGCAGTGGTATGATTCAAGCCAGGGTATCTCTCTCTACAAGGTCCTCTGGAGGAAGGAGAGAATTACAGCAAAGGCAAACAGGGAACACTGAGAACATCTCTCCATGACTTGTTTTTATTTTTGTTCCCAAGAGGCTATGTACCAACTTCATGTCTCAAATGAGAACCCAGAGCTGAGAGTTTTTATCATCAGTGTTCCTTGATTATGTAAATTAGCAAATTTATTATATAGAAAATTAACATATTTCAGGAATACAATTATTTCTTGATCTTAATTGGGAAGACTAAATGCCAGATTTTTTTTAAAGCATAAATTTGGCATCCATGGTTACTTTAGACTTTCTAGGTTCTAGGCATGGAATTTAAGCTTTATATTTTGAACAAGAATAGCAACATCTATTTTCTGCATAGCAAAGCAAAACTAAATGCCAGACTTTTATTTTTAACCACAGAAGCCATCACTTCTTTCTAAAATCTTTGGCTGGTCATCTTCCCTAGACATCTCTTTCTGTTTATGCCAATTGCTTCTTTATCCAAGTAATATTAGCTTTGGCCCAATTATATTAGAATTCTATTGAATTAGAATAACACAAAGTGAATAAGATATTGGGAATATCTCATTGTGGTCAGCAGTGGAATTTTTGTTGTTTTGTTTTTAATCATGAAAACATACAACAAGAAATGCAAATTAAGTCAAGCCAGTTTCTGATTTGTTAAGATTAAAACCATAGGAGGAGTCCAGTTATTAAGGAAGGAAAGGAGGATTGGAGGGAGTAAGAGAAAACAATCCACATAACTGAGACGTATTTTTCATGAATGGTATATCTCAAAATCTGCTCTTGTTTCCTGCTGAATTTTGAAACAGTGACTTTGTATATGCATTTACTATACCTATTTTAACATCATGAAAAATTTTCCATGAGCATTTTCTTGCTATTTTAAAAATCATAAGATGTTATTTGTTTATAAAAAGATAGCAGACTCCATAAAATATTAGACAATGCTTTCTTTTAGGAATCTCCCAATTGAATTTAATAATTAAATCATGGGTCAAAATGACTGCTCAAATCAATCAGACTGTCTGGTAAGTTAGTCCCTGAAAACTATCCATAAAATACAACAAAACCTTGGCAAAACCTCATTACTCTTGGTACTCTTCAGAGGTTTTTATACCTACTAGTCTGTATTTGTCTCTAAGAGACATTTGAAAAAAAGTTAAAATGTCAATTTGATGTTGAGCTCCGAGTCTATGGCAGTGCACGGTCACTCAAGACGCATGGCATGTGTTTCAGATCCCTTGGGTGTGTGCTAGGGGTAGATTTAGCATTGTAGAGACTAATGTGTTCATGCTATCACTGATTCTGTGTTGTATACAAAATGAACAGCTAAAAATTCACCCTTGATGACAAGATTAAAGCAAAAATAAACACATTAAAGCTATTGGACTTTTTTTTTTTTTTTAAAGCTGTTGGGCTTTATACATAGAGTTGTTGCTATTCTTTTTCTTTTGGTTAAACTCATTTTACATTCTAATGTCTGTGCTGGAATTTTCTAATTTTTCAATGCTTTTGCGTTGGAGTGGCTGTTAAGTTGGGATTCCACATAGAAAGCAGAAAAACAGTTCATGGCCTGAGGATAAGACAAAAGCGTAACAGAAACAAGAAATATAGGAGATATTGAGACTTCAGGTGCTCTCATTTGGAACAGGAATAAGCCTGGCTCCGATTCAAAGCAAGATAAATTTGTTTATTTTGGGGACTTCCCTGGTGGCGCAGTGGTTAAGAAGCCACCTACCAATGCAGGGGATACGGGTTCGAGCCCTGGTCCAGCAAGATCCCATATGCTGCGGAACAACTAAGCCAGTGCACCGCAACTACTGGGCCTGCGCTCTAGAGCCCGCGCTCTGCAACAAGAGAAGCCACCACAGTGAGAAGCCTGCGCACCGCAACGTTGCCCCCGCCCCCCCGCAACTAGGGAAAGCCCGCGGGCAGCAACGAAGACCTAACACAGCCCAAAATAAATAAATTTATTTTTTAAAAGAAGTATACAAATGTATGCAATAAAAATTGTTTAGTGTTAACGCAACCTTTACCCAGCTTTATACCACAGCAACAAAGTTTATATAGTGTAACCAGTATTAGGTGATAGCAGTTAGATTAGCTATACACACATGTAAACTCCAGCAACATGACATGACACACCTCTGAGAAAAGTGTTCAGAAGAGAATATCCATCTGCCAAGGTTTTCACAAGATGCAGGAAGGAAGAGTGTGGAATTTAGAGACAGAGGGAAGTAGATATATACACACACACATGCACACATGTAATACTATTTTTAAGTATTCTAAAGATGAAATGCTTAGATGTGAACAGCACTTGGAACTTAGAAGAAGAACAGTAAAAGTTAATCACCAGATTGCTGAATTTGGAATTGGGTGTAACAAAGCAGAAAAATGTGGCCTTGGATTATTTTTCCCCTTCTCATTAAGAATAATATTTGATAGCCAGAGTAGAACGTGCTGTCTGCAAATTCTGGTCTTCCACTCCTTTCTCTGGGTAGAAAATTTCTAACATAAAATGAAGGATGTGATTAGAGATTTCAGGATGAATATTTGTTATCTGGATTAGAGTAAGAATTATGGACGTTTCCAAAACCAACCACAGATCCAGAGAAATAGGAATCAAGAACCACAAACACCCTACCTTCACTTCAGTGATGGGTTATATTCTCTTTCCCTCCTTCTGTTTTAGTTTAGAAATACACTAGTGACAATCTATTTGTTTTTTTGTTACGGTAACAACAAGACAAAGGGGACTTTAATATAAGGATTTTAGTGGTGCCTCATGGAATCCAAAGGCAATAAGTATTTAAGTGGGGCCTCGGGAACAATTCACACCTAAAGACTCAAAAACTCTCAAGGAGTCTACAGGGGCCTCCTCTTCTAGCTTTCCCAGATTAACTGGTATTGCACTAGGCCATCCACCATAAACAACTATAAAACTGGATAAACTGTGCTAAGCAACTGTTTTCAGGCATTGGACAACTTGGACAACAGGCAGTGCAAGATAGCATCTTTGAGAGAAGGGATCACAAGCTGCCCCATGATCACCTCAGCTCTCTGTGAGGCGACACTTTTCTGGTTGTGGCACAGCAAGCTGGAGTCCAAGCAGAGCTAGACTGAAGCAAAGATACAGAATGTGGCTGGAGTCTGTGGAGAGCTGTAACAGAGGGGGAGCCTCGGAAGTCTACGTGTGGGCCCCTCATGAGTCCTTAGCCAAGGGCTCACTGCACATACGCAGGACCCTGCACTGAGGCTCAACTGAACATGGCTGCTATGGGATTGAGAGTGGAATAAAAACACTAGAGACTGAGTATTGCTGGGGAATATCAAGTTCTGGCCCAAGCAGAGTAGAGAGACATCCAGTGGAGACACTTAGGTTGTATATTAAGAATAAGGACCACTCTCTAAATGAAGGCCCACTTCAGATCTAGCCTAACTGAGCCTAAAACCAAGTGCTGACAAGATCTGTAAGAGAGACAGAGTAGGGAAGTTGAGTTGCAACAAATTGAAGGGGCTTGGGAACACCTTAAGCTTTTACAGATTTGCTGAGACAAACCATAACACATTCCCCGTGACTCCCCCTGCAAAAAAAAAAGAAAAGAAAAAAAATAATCAAGATAGTTAGCTAATAACTGAACTACTTTACTTATGAGAACAAATATCAAAACTCTTCAGAGAAAGATAAAAGAATCCAGAATATTTACAGGTTTTTAACATATAATCACATTGTCCAGTACAATATAAAATTGAGAAATTACCAGACATGTAAAGAAACAGGAAAAGTTGACCAATAGTCAAGAAAAAACAGTGGTCAATGGTAATCAACTCCAAGAGGCCTAGATATTAATCTTAGCAGATTTACAGCAGCTATAATAAATACGTTCAAGGAATTTAAGGCAACTATGGTCTTAGTGAGACAACAGATAAGGAATCTCAACAGAGAAATGGAAAATTAAAGATAAAAATTCTAGAAGAGAAAAATAAAAAAATTGGAATGAAAGTTCTCTGGATCGGCTTAAAAGAACTTGGAGATGACAAAAGAAGAAGTGAGTAAACTTGATCAATACAAATTACCTAGTCTGAAGAAAAGACAAGAATAAAGATTGAAGGAAAATTAATTGAACATGTTCTACAAAGACATGTAGGACACTATAAAGCAGTGTAAGTTATATGTTACTCAAATACCAGAAAGAGACAAGAGTGAGAAGGGGGCAGAAAAATAATGGAAGAAATAGATAACTCATAAATTTCTCAAATTTTATGAAAAACATCAACGTGTAAAACCAGGATGATCAGCAGACCACAATGAAGCAAAATACAAAGAAAGCATACCCCACATATATTATCTGACTCAAAATGTCAATAGTACAAAGGTTGAGAAGCCCTGATCTAAAGCAATCAATTAAAAAAAATAATTTCAGGGACTTCCCTGGGGGTCCAGTGGTAAAGAGTCTGCCTTTTAACGCAGGGGTTGTGGATTCAATCCCTGGTCAGGGGACTATGATTCCACATTCTACAGGGCAACTAAGCCTGCATGCCGCAACTACTGAGCTCGCACACCTCAACGAGAGAGCCCACGTGCTACAAACTACAGGGCCTATGTGCCCTGGAGCCCATGCACCACAACTAGAGAGAGATAAATCCACACACCACAACTAAAGAGAAGCCCACCCGCCGCAACAAAGAGCCTGCGTGCCGCAACAAAAGATCCCACATGCCTCAGAGAAGATCCCATGTGCAGCAACTAAGACGCAACACAGCCAAAAAATATATATATATATAATAATAATAATTTCAAACACAAGAGCAATAGCTAAGAAGGCAATTGAGGAAATTAAATGGAATGCTAGTGACTACTCAACTCAAAAGAAGGCAAGGAAGGGGCCACAGAGGTGCAAAATGAAAAGTAAGTAACAGGATGGTACACTTAAACCCAATTATATAAAAATTACATTAAATATAAATGGACTAAACACTCCCTCATGAGGAAAGTCTTTTTTTTTTTTTAATGCTGCTGAGACAACTAGATACTTACATGAAAGAGAATGAGTTTAAAATGCTTTCTCACTCTGAATAAAAATTTAAATTGGAGCTGGATCATAGACCTTAATGTAAAACCTAAAACCATAAAGCTTCTAGAAGAAAATCTCCCCCACCTTGGTGTAGGTAAAGATCTCTTGGGTGGGGCACAAAAAGTATAAACCATAAAAGAAAAACTGGATGGGAATGTACAATGGTACAAACACTTTTGAGAACTGTTTGGCATTTCATAGTAAACACATACCTACCCTATTGCCCAGCAGTTCCATTCCTAGGTGTTTACAGAGAGAAACCAAAACATAAATACACACCAAAAAACTCATACAAGGATCTTTATAGCAATCTTATTCATGATAGCCCCAAACTAGAAACAACCCAAATGGATAAACAACTTGCTGTTTACTCATATAATGGAATAATACTCAGCAATAAAAAGAAATTTCTGACACACACAACAACATGGATTAATGTAAAGTACATTATGTTCAATCAGAGAAGCAAGACTCAAAATGATACATAGTGCATGAATACATTTACGTGAAATCCCAAAATGGCAAGACTAAATCTACAGCGATGGAGACCTGGAAGTGGTTGCTCTGTAATGGGGGTGGGGTAGGAGTAGGGATTGATTGGACGACGGCATTAAGCACCTTCGTGGGATGATGGAAGTGTTCTCTATCTTGTTTTAGGTGATGTTTGTACAGATATATAAAACTGCCCCAAATCATTGTACTGAGCACTTAAGTTTGTGCATTTTACTGTATGTTAATTATACCTCTATAAAAAAAATCTCATTGACAATAGCATCAAAAAATACAAAATACTTAGGAATAAATCTAATGAAATATATGCAAGACTGTTACCTTTTCATAAACTTCAGAATATTGCTGAGAGAAATAAAGAAAATCTAAATAAATGGAGAGGTAGACCATTCATAAATCAGTAGACTCGATATTGTTAAAACAGCCTTTCCCCCCAGTTTCTATATTTAATGCAATTCTAATCAAAAGCCTAGAAGACTCTTTTATAGAAATTGTAAAGCTGATTCCAAACTTTTCTTGAAAATTCAAAGGTCATGTAATAGTCAAAACAACATTGCAAAAGAATAAAGTTGGAAGACCTATATCACCAGATTTTAAGACTTAGTATAAGGCCAGAGTAATCAAGGTAGTATGGCAGTGATGGAAAGGCAGACTTAGAGCAATGGAACAGAATTAGAGAGTTCAGGGGAAAAAAAAAATCAGTACACTTATTGCCCCTTCATTTCTTCCCTTGTTCCTCTTCTTAGAATATCCTACTTGCTTCCAGTCTGTCTTCCTGCTGGCGGCCTTTCCAGACTCTGGCCCTGGGGGCAGCAGCAACATCCTCCCCATTGTGCCCTCCACTGTTTACAACCATCCTTTAGAACCAAATGGTGATTTAATGAAATTTCCCAGGTACTGAGCAGTTACTTCCTGTGGGGTCCTCCCATCTCCTATTTCAACAAATTCTTGCAAAAGCACTACAAGCCAGACACTCTTATTACCTTCCTGCCATGTGCAAGGCAATGAGGTTGAGAGAGAAGAGTCATCCAGATAGCAAGAGGTGGCACTAAGACTTGAACTCAGATCTGTGTGACTCCAAAGCTAATGCTAGTACTTCTCTCAGAGCTAGACTTTGCAAGTCCAGGTCCTGTTAATTCTGCACTCCCAGCATCTTTACCAAAGGATTCTCCAGCTTCTTTTACCTCCTTTAAGGTTGGGAATCTGTTATTTCCTGAAGCATCCTGCTCTATCTCTGGATTTCTCTGACCCTATACTAAAATCTCTCTCCCTGTCACTCCTCCCACTACCTTGGTCCTGCCTTCCAGAGTCACTCTGGTCAAGACCGTTTTCTCTGCCACAGGGCTTCCTCTTCTCCAGGTTGATGGCCCCAGCATCTTTAAATCATCATCTGACTCTGAAGAGAATGAGAATTACTCTCTTCATAGATGAGGAAACGGAGATCCAGAAAAAGCAAAGTACACTCCAGGTAAAGAGCTGAGATGGAGGCAGGTAGGCCAGCATGGGCCTGGGGTGCCTGAGAAACAAAGGGCAGAGTGGAGAAGGCTGGTATGCAAGGCATGGGGCAGAGGTTGAGGGGCGCTGGGCTTCATTTGCAGTGTGAAACCATACTCCTGAAGCTACTGGTCCCCCAAATGTCAATCTTACTCCTTTACCCTCCAGGCCCACCTGGTACAGAGGTCGGCCTAGGGTTGGCATCCATAGGAATCCTTGCGGCTTCCTGTGAGGTCTGGTGGAAGGGAAGCCTGCAGAGCCTCAGGCCCACCAGCCTGGCCCTAGGCCGCCATGAAGAAGGGGGACTGGCCCTGGCGAAGGGCTTATCTCAATGTGGGCCTTTTCTGTTTCTGTAAAGTACTTCCCTTCCGAGAGCCCGAGACTCCAGCTCTGAAGCTTTCCTCAGGGATTACAGTCTTAGCCTCACTGACAATCCACCAAAAGTCCAATGTAAACTGTGGGCTTTCGGTGATAACGGTGCGTCACTGTGGTGATAGCCAGTGTAATAAATGTCCTGTCCTGATGGGGAATGTTGATGGTGGGGGAGGGAGTGTGTACATGGGGGCAGAGAGTATATGGGAAATCTCTGTACCTTCCTTTCAATTTTGCTTTGAACCTAAAACTGCTCTAAAAAATGAAATGTATGTTTTAAAAAACATCTAATATCAAAATTTCCCAGATTTATATCTCCTAGTTGAGGACAACGCTCAGACTTAGACTGCTTAGCCTTAATTCTAAATTCTTTGAGAGGGACTGCAATTGCCCTGTAGTGTCAAGTGGACCACGGGACTGTCGCCAGGGAGCTGCGATCTTAAGACGGGGAGAATTCTCATGGCTTGGGTCACACTGTACTAAGCAGGCAGATGGAGTTCGTGGATAAGACATTTCTCAAAGGTAGAAGTTTCTCAAGAAGGAGGTTGTTCAGCAGGCAAAATAATAACTGCCTGTCTACTTGCCTTCAAATTTAAGGCTGAGAAAGACAAAATTTAGTTTCTTCTTATATAATACTTTAAAATTTTTTACTGTTTGTATGTTAAGGTTCACTAAAGGAGAGAGAAGCAGCGTGCAAAATTTTTTAAAGATTCATATAAAAAGAGATTCAGTAACAAAGGTGAGGTTGTTACTTTCTTCCTCTTCATATTCATTGAGCTAAGAGACAGGCTTGATTATCACTTGAAACACCAAATTAGTCATTTATGGCTTTTCAACAGTTTTTGTCCTGAAACCTTGAGACACTTCGTTTTTAATAAAGTAATTATAGCAGCCTCGGGGCATGGAAGAACAGCGAGACCTGAGTGCTCTCTGGTCATTTCATTGTGAATTTACCAAAATCCAGAGGTTTTCCAGCTTCTCATTTACAAAGAGGGCAGAGTGAACGGCGTTACCATCAGACTCTGAAACTACTTTTTGCCAAGTTTGTAACACAAACCTTCTCGGATAGGCAGGCAGTAAACCGTGAAAGGCAAAGAGATGTGGCCCTGACCTCTCTTCTCCCAAATGAGAAGACGCGGCTCCACAGGTGAGACAGGTTCAGACTCCTCAGGGCTCCCTCCCACAGCCTCCTTCTCCCCGCTCTGCGCCCCGCAGGTGCAACCGCAGCCCCGCTGCCCGACACGGATGGCGGGCACCAACCAGAGAGGAGTATCCACCGCGTCCCCGAGGGCTGCTCGCAGGCGGGGCACCATCCCCCAGCAGGATCCAAGCCAGAGCCTCAGAGCTCCCGGGTCACAAACCAGCTGTTTTCTCTCTGCCCTGGAGGAGAGTTTGATTCATCTCCTCACATCTCCCCACTCACCATGGGCCCAACGGCTCCGGTCAGGGAAACTGTTCTTACGTCCCTGGAGTTAGGTTCCCCCAGCTGTGAGGAACTGACCACTGGACCCACGACATCCAAATGTGTGTGGTTACTTAACACCAAAGGGTCTAGAAGAATGTGGGCCCAGGCTCACCGTCTCAGCCCACTGCCTTGGCCTTTAGGCTCATGGGATCACCACGGTAGCTGCAGATTCCAGCAGTGTAGGCAGAACATCTTATCAAGGAAAAGGAGGCTTTCTCCTTTTTTTCTTAATGAGGGAGGAACACAGGAGGCCACAGGCAGACATCCCCCATGAAACAGGAAGGAAGGGGCCAGGGCACAACCTTTAAAAGAATGACAAGAGCCTTTGAAGATATGACATAAACTGACTAAAACTGACTAGGTCCGAGATGGCAGAAGATCTGACTCCCAGCAGACCTTGAGCCTCATGCACTCACTGTAATACACTAGCACACGCTAAGTGACACGCCATGACATCTCTGAGGCTGATCATCAAAGGCCAAAAAGTGGGTGGTGGCCCCAATCCTGGAAATCTCCTCCCCTTCCCCCAAAATAGTTGGAATAATCCTCCCACTGTAGTCAGCCTATGAAATTACACAGCCCGCAAAAACTAACCTGGGGCGCTCTCACCTTTTGAGACATTCAGCATCCCGTCTATGGAGTGTATTTCTCCCATGGCTGCTCTCACTTTGAGTCGACCCCATGCCCTGGGGTTGCTCTCAAGCCTTTTGAGATGGACCACGTTCTTCGGCCTGTGGAATGTGTTCTCTCTCTAAATAAACCCACCTCTTACTTATCACTTCGTCTCTGAATTCTTTCTGCGATGAGACACAAAGAACCCGAGCTTCAGCAAGTCCTGACAAGAAGTGAGCAATTTTAACTAACAGTGGTTTAAGTCCCAATCAGAGTTGTGTGGTTTCACTTGGGGTCCCACTGGCAGGGACTGGTTCACAAGAGTCTGCTGCGGGAAAAAGCGGGAGGGCGCGGAAGGGGCTGGCAGCTCAGCAGTGAGCCAGCCTTTGACCCTGTCCCCCGCCAGCCTTTGACCCCCACAGCTCCTGACCCTGCTTTTTACCTTTACCTAAACTTGTTCATATATTGTTAAAACATTTATGTTATAAAAGTAATTCATCCTTGTTGTTGAGAATGAAGTAATAAAAGGTACTTCAAAGGGAGCAAAGTCATTGACAGGCAACTCCTGTTAACATTTTGGTATCTCCTGCTTGTTTCTGTTCGGTTTCTACAGGGAGAAAGGGGGAAGGGGGAGAAGGGGGAAGAGTGTTATTTAAAACCTTCGCTGCAGCTGCTACAGCCTTTTAAGAGAATGATGTTAACTCACCACGAGGGGCCTTGATTCTTCATCTGGGAAATGTCTCAAAGGGGGTTCTTTAAGGGGGAAATGTAAGTAGCGCTAACCTCCACCCTCCCTCCCACGTGGTCTAAAGGGTGAAAGTAAAACATAAAAAGGGCTAAGTTGGCAGACGTTTTAGACATTATTCATTGAAAACCTAAAGGAAGGGTAAGGCTTGCAAATGCGAAGAAAGGGTCACATGTGAGGAGAGACTATCTAAGCGCAAGTTTTGTGCTTCCATCACTTACCTTAAATACAGAGCAATGGTATCCATCCTTGTTGGGCCCTCCTTTGACTTTACAAGACCCATGAGTCGGCTCTTCCCTTGGGCACAAATTCTGCCAAGGGCCTGCCCACTCAAACTGCCTCTTGGCTTTCGGGGCCCATTTCCCACGCTCGCTTCCATCTCCTACCAACACATCCATCAACACGTCACCTGTTTTGACTCCTTAAAGGGTTGGTCCTATATTAACTACACGTGGCATAATCAAGCAGCTGATGGAGAGGGTGAGAGGGTTCTAATAGCTCACACAAAATCCAGAGGAGCTGGCTTAATATAAAGATTAATTCCCAGTGGATTAGAAGAACCCCAAAGACGTCAGATGGGCCTGCCACATTTCTCATACTCACCCTTCCCCTCTCTCCCTCCATCCTGCAATAAATGCCTACCAGACGCTAAGAGAAAAGAGCTTTATCCCCAAGCTCACACTCAGAAATACTGTTATAAATAGCTCAGCTCTGGCTGCTCTTCATCTGGCGAGTTAATGGGAACATGATAATGCCAAGACCATTTAGCGTAGAGCTGGGGAAAGATTAAGGAGGTGAAAGGGCAGCCCTCTCAGGGAAGGGCTCAAAGCACCAGCTCCAAGTAAGCCAGAAAACCTCTGATGCACTGGGGCCGGCCTCAGAATCCAGGTCCCTGAGCCCCTTCTCCCTTTCACGCACTAGGTGTGGCAGGTTACTGTACCCAACTATTCCTTGCCCACCCTGTAAAAGAACACAATATTCCTGGCTGCCAAAAAATGACGTGCACTACTTCCTGTGAGACCAAATCCCTGCCCCACCCTGCCACGGACACTGGGCTTGGCATGGGCTTTGCTTTGGTCAGCAGATATAGATATTAGTGTTTCCACCAGCTCTTTCTCCTTCCACCAGCTCTTTTTCCTCTCCCTCTACAAGAACGGCATGTTCCAAACAGGCGTTGCCCTTCAGCTGGGACCCTGAGGTGAGAAGATACACACAGTATCCAAGGCTGGTAACCAGTAGCGTGCGGTGTGGATGAAAAGAACACATGGTTGTTGTCAACCTCTGAGATCTGGGAGCTGTTCTTGCTGCATAATCTGGCAAAGGCTAACATGCTGGGGTCACAGACTCAATGCTTACAGGCAAGCAAAGTAAATGAGTGAGGCAGAGAGCAGGTAAGACCACGGGGATGTGGCAGGGCTGTGGATGGCAGAAAAGCAGCTGCCTACGGTTAGGCTCTGTATTAAACTCTGTTACCAGTTAAAATAAAAGGTGCTATTCATGTGGTTAAACATCAGAGGCCAAGAATTTAATAACACAGCTGACTAATACTACTTGAAAGCAAACATGAAGTTAAAAACAAAAAAGATAACGACCCAACCTCAATGTTTTTCATAATCATTTAACTCTTTAGAGATCTTAAGCACCAACCTGTAGTTGAAAAGGAACAATCTTCTAAATGGCAATTACTCACGTTTTACTGCTTTTTTGGGTCTCACCTTAAAGTGAAGGGAAGTTATCTTTTATTTTAAAAGTTCTCCCTCTATAAATTATTTGACTTAGCTTCCCAAATACCAATATAAAGTTAGGCAAATTTGATCAAATCTAATCCTACCACAAAAATACCCACCACCTGTGTCTTAAAGAAAGTGACTCCCGGCGGGTGGGTGGTGGTGGTGGGATGAATTGGGAGATTGGGATTGACATGTATACATTAATATGTATAAAATAGATAAATAATAAGAACCTGCTGTATAAAAATAAATAAAATTCAAAAAAAAAAAAAAAAGGTGTCTCCCGGGGGGTGGGTGGTGGTGGTGGGATGAATTGGGAGATTGGGATTGACATGTATACATTAATATGTATAAAATAGATAAATAATAAGAACCTGCTGTATAAAAATAAATAAAATTAAAAAAGAAGAAAGTGACTCCGTATGGATGGGAATTAGCAAGGGCATAGATGGATTCCACAGAGTATTTCATTTAATTGATTTTATTGTAACTGGATCAGGTCTGAGAGGAGGGAAATGGAAATAGCCTTGTTATCAAGAATCAAACATTATAATGTTTCTAATTGAAATTAAGCTTTTCTTATAGGAGAATTATAAATATATGAGTATTACAAGAGCTGACTATATATTTTCAAGTTCATATTTTCTGCCAACAGATTTGATCTTTCACCATCATGTAATCCAGAAGAAAGGAAATCACTTGTCCCGTATCAGGCATAATGGGAAATTGCACAATCCCAAGAATATGGGGGCAAGGAGTGCTTCTCTTGGACCAACTGGCAGGTCAAAGCTGACCTACATCACCACTCCTATGAAAAAACGTGCTTCTCCATGACATGGAAATCAGACTTGATTTTAGACCACATAGTAGGGCTTTCCTCTTGATGTGAAACTAATAACAATAGCAGCAGTGGGTTTTTTTTTTTCTTTTTATTCTCAAACTGATTGTTAATTTAAAAAAAACACAGAGCAGTTAACAATACAACTTGAATCTTTAGTCTTCTTTCCAGCTCAAGCACTGAAATATGCCACTCCTTTCATAATATTCTGGCCATCACGTTCTCTCTTTTCTTTTTGGCTTCAGAGTCCTTTCCAAAAGGAAACATGCTGCCTGGCACTCTACATTACTCCTAATTTCCACGTGGAACAATGAGACAGATGAAGTGACATCTAAAAACACCAGGGATTATATTTTTAAAAACAAGACGATAATTTAGATCTTCTTGCTTTAATTCGTCTCTATATTACCACGAAGAAATATTTATCAAAGTTCAGGAGATTACTGATATGCAATAATGACCAATATCTACACATTAATGGAGCTATTCATAATAAACTCATCAGTGAAGTAACTGGAAAAGAAGTTTAAATATAGAGAGTGATTTTTCACTATTCTGTTTACACAGTACTGAAAAAACCATAACGTTCAAACACCCATAAAAGTGCAAAACTTTAAGTAACATTAAATAATAATTGGTAACTGAAATACTGCAACATCCTGAAGTATCTTCCGAATGACCAAAAAGAGATGAAATTTTGTTCAGCATAACTTCACTTGTTTTACACACAACTATATATTTTAAAAAACTGTAATCCATGTAAGATATACACAAAACCCTGAACTGACTAGATTGTTCAATGAATAATACTCCACACTGCTTTGTTATTATGGACAAATGAGCTTATAATTCAATGAAACCCACTTAAGAAGTTTTAATCTATAGAACGACACGGTCAAATTGTTTGGTCCTATGAGTTTTATTAACAGAAACCTCCCATTCCTTTATAAGATGTTTAATTCCTCTGAATATCACCTTTAAAAGGCCTGACTTGATTGTTGTCAAAATAAACCACAGGTCAAGTACAACCCTCCAGTCTCCAGCCTATAGCCTCTTCATGAGTTTCAGTTCCGTGTAAGCCACACAGTGACCTTCCCATGAGTTTTCCATTGGAGATTTCATAGTGTAACCTTAACGTTTTCCACAAAGTATCCCTCCCTTCTCTAGGCCTTGAGTAGAATGTCAAATTAATAATGGCATGTGGTGTTCCTTAGCATAACCTGCCAAAATGTGATAATTTCCTTGGAAGAAAAGCCATGGGCTGCAATCACGCGTCTGAGTTGACAGACATCCAAATGGATCCTATATAAAAAGAAAAGGTTGGTGTCTTCTGGAATATGAATGTCCACTTTTAATAAATTCAAACAGATCCCAACGTAAACATCTTCAAACTTGACGGGTTTTACGTGACTCATCATTTCATAGATTCTTGGCACCAAATCTCTGGACATTATATAACCCAACCCACTGCAGTAGGGAGGAAACACCTTGAAGGGATACTCCTGGTATGAAATATGGGTTTTTTGGTAAAATCCCCTATAAGAATAATTATCAATTAGAGGATAACCTGTGAAAAACTTCTCTGAGTGGTTTAAATTTAAGAGATACTTCACTAAATTGCCAGTATTGATGAAGACATCAGTGTCTGTCTTCATGATGTACCTGGCGTTGGGGCAAAACTCAGTTACCCACCTAAATGCCATAATCGTTTTCAAGGTCAGGTTATTGTACGTGTCTAAAAAATCTTGTCTTATTATGTCGCCATAAAGGAGGTGTTCATCCTCTAAGGATAATGCTAACATTTTGTCTTCCCTTTCAGCCTGCTGGCCTAATAAGAAAAATGTGAGAACCTCATATCCCCACCAAGACTTCTTTTCACCCCAAGTAACTCTAATGGCCTGTCTGGCTTTCACATCTGAGGGGTGTGAGGTCACCAGGATGACCAGAAATGGGTTTTGATGAGAGCAGTTTGAATGCTCTCGAAGTGTGAAGCGGAAGTCTTGCCTGTAAATGGGCTCATACTCATAGAAGTACATCCAGTTCACGCGTTCTATCACATTGTAGTGGGGAAGACTGAGGTACCACATCACCAGGAAGCTCAGGAGTGACAGCAGCAGGAGGCTCCATTTCAGGGATCTCAGCGACATCCTACCCGGAAGAGTGGTCAGGAGCGCTGGGGCCATTCACAGCAACTCAGGAGCACGCGAGCCTCGGGTTCTGGAAGATTTATCAAAGACCTGCTTAGCATGCCACCACCCAAAACACATTTTCAAATGATACCTGATCATCTACTTAAGGAAGAAGAGTTGGGAGAACAAAAGCTCCAAAGCAAAACCAAAAATCCTGACCTGAATCTACTTAACTTCATTTAACTAGAAGCAAATGGATACCAACAACCAAAAGTATATTTCAGCTTTTTACATCAAGACCAATGTTAAAAACATATCCCCAATTATTTGAGGAAAATTAATACTTCTTGTTTGACCTAACTGTTGAAATAATTCTTTACTTCTTTTTCATAATGGTAGAGAAGCAGTTTGCTTTATTTTTTACTGTAGATTTATCTTGTAACTCCCCCATTACTCATCTTTTTCTGTCCCTCTGGATATCTAGAATAAAATCATTAATGCAAAGAGATATTATCAGCAACATGTCCAAATAAACCAAGGGTCTTTCTCAGCTGTGTGATCTGATGTGAATTCTAGCAAATCCGGAGTAAGAAAAACCCAACAGCTACAATTATTCACAGTGACCTGCTTGATATGGGATGAGATAAAGGTGGAGATGCTTCCCCTGAAAGGTGAGGCCTCTAAACACAAGAAGGGTAACCATCTCTGGAGTTTTCAAATGCACAAGACTATGAAACAGCTTTTACCTGCCCAAAATACCACCCCAGCCCCCTTTCCACCTCACTAGCTGAACTCAATGCACAGTTTGGACAGCAAGTGCTTAAATTAAAGGCCTGCCCATAGTATGAGTTTTTGTGAGTTTCCCATTCTAATCTTACTCCCATCTAATCTAACTTCCCTGTTCAGAAATCCTGCACCAGATCAGAATCATGGGATGGAACCTCCTAGAACACTTGCTTCTACAGGGAACTTCTAGCTGAGACAAGAAAACTGAGCTAGGAGACACGGTGCATTCACGGTCGCAGCCTCAGCTCTGCTTTGGATCCCAAGGATAAGGTTGGTTTACAATTCGGGATCCCACAGGGCTTTCCTGGTGCCATGATCATGGGCCTCAGTCCAAAGACGTTCATATATACTAAGTGTTTACTAGAACTTCAACATCCACAGACTGCACCAGGCACTAAGGAGGCCAAAGGAAGAAGGAAATGGGAGGAGTGCAAATCCCAAGGCAACACGTAAACATGTCACAGCAATGTAGTACAGACTGTTTACGTCAAATGCTAAGGAACTTCAGAATGAGGGACAGATCAAGAACATGAAGGGCAGGTTGAGGAAGCTTCTGACCATGCCCTTTCACCCACAATCAACTGCGGGAGAGATCCTGGGAACCCAGAATTTGCTATGGAGGGCATACATTAATGTCACTATATGGAAAGGCTGGTCTACCAAGGGTTCTACCTTGGGGCAATCTTAGGTCTTTGGACATACAGTTCTTCTGCCTCTTAATACATATAAAAATGACAGGATCTCAAGACTCTTTGTCCTTTCCCTCTGGCCATATCTTACCTGCCCTGATTACTTCTTGCTACAATATCCTTTCCTACCTCTAATGTTTTTTATATTTTAAGTCACACAGTACAATGGAATGTTTCAGCAAACTCTCTAGTTCGGTTTCATGTATATGTGTCTTGCCTTTCCACTTATATTCTATGACCTTGTCGGAAAGAACATTTTTCTTTTGACAAGAGTCAAAGTACAAGACAGAGACCTACAGCAAGAGTGCAATGAACACTGACCTGTCTGATGTGCTATTTCTGTTTGTATAAACATAAAATGTAGGTCTATCCATCCCACCCCCATCCTCCTTTCTCCCCCTTACTAGCCTTACACAGCTAGCTCCCAGAAAAAGCTGAAACAAAATAGACCTAGAATGAGACTTATGGAAGGAATTAATATCTTCTTACACTTTCTCCTCATCTGGCTACTAGACACAGCACAATCCTAGGGAGCTCCATCTAATCTCAGCCATCGATGACCTGTACATTTATTACAACTGTTACCAAATGGCAGCTTTACGTCTCATTCTAACAAATTGGCACATTATAACACATTTCGGACAAATGGAAGGAAAGCATCTGAGTAAGGGGCTTCATGTATAACTGCACACAGGCAATGGAGGCCCAGCTACTCTTCAATAACGGGAAGAACTCAAAAACAGCAAATCTTACTATAAAAGTTATCCTATATGCATTCTACAAGCCACAGTTCATAAATGTGAAATTGTGTCTGTAGTTATGATGTCTACTGCTTATGGGCCTACGAAGAAAATAAAGTAGCAGCAAAAAGAACAGGAGCTATCTATTCCAAAAGTGGGGGAAGGTCTTTCAAGGACTGGCTGGAACAGACTTCAGGTTACCCACAACACAGGTGGCTCCAAAGGCAGAGACCAGAGCCCACGCCTAGTTCTGTCCTTTGCCAACCAGGGAGAGCTATGGGTATGTTATTGACTTCTGGAAGCCTCAGTTTCCTCATCTCTACAGAATGAAGATGTTAACACAGTGTGAATTAACAGATGGCCTGTGTTCTACCCTTTGCGGCTATTCCATCCTGTTTATGTTCACTAAATTGATTTTTATTGTCAAAAGGGATTATCCTAAAGAAATAATCTTGATGGATTCTTCTTACTTGATGAATGTTTCAAAGCGTCAAAAGATTTTATTTCTTACCTTCTTGATTTATTTCTTCTGAGTGAAAGACCTTCAATTTCATCGACTGAACATTCAGTAGCAAGTAGTCAAAAATAGTGCTTGAAATTTCTGTAAGATACGTAAGAAACTTAACAGCATCTACTTATGGGTCAGGGAATTAGACGTCAAAGAGGGGAACGGAACCCCTTCCCCATTCCAATTTCTTTCTGAACATATGCTGAAATAAAACGTTAAAAAAAGCCCACGAATCCACAGAATTCAGAGAGTTCATGGGTTCATCAGGGAAGAAGAGCACTTGGTATTCAAGACGTAAAACCTCTAAGTCCTCACGTCAGATGGTGTCTTACGACATCCTACCACAGTTCCACTTCCCTGGATAAAGAACTCAGGGTCACTAAAAAGAAGTGAAACACGAAACTTCTAAGAGACACTCTGCTGGTATCCTGTCTTTAATTCTCTGTTCCACACACATACACAGAAGGTAACCCTGACATGAGACTGTCAACTACCACCTCCCAATCCACTCCCTCCCCTTTGAACCTCTATCTCTACTTACAAATACCCAAGACACATTAGTAAACTGAAAACTATGAAGCACATCTCAATTCCTGCCATGCTTTAGGATGCTCATATATTGATTTTCATCAGTCAAATTTAAAAACCAGAACAGGATGTGACAAACAGGAAGGCACTGATATGTATCACTCCTTATACCAAAAACACTCCAAATGGATTAAAGATTCAAATGGGAGAAAAATAAACTGCTAGGAGCACAGACACACAAAATATACAAATGAACATTTAACAATTTTGAAGTGGGGAAGAACTTTTAGTTATCCCATCTAAGGAAACAACCCAGAACTCATAAAGGAAATTTTGATCAAATAAAAATTTCATAAAGTTCTTGAACAAGGTTGAAAAGCAAAAAAACAACGCGACAAAAAGCACAAACAAGGTTAAAAGATTTTTAAAAAAAACAGGGAAAAAATAAGATATTTATAATAATTTATAAGCCAAATAAGAGTTCATACAGCTTAATAAGAAATGGATGAATGCAAAAAGAGAATAAACAGCCAAAGGGGAAGTTCTCAAAAGAATTACAAATGAACGATAAAACAAGAAAAGATATTCAAACTCACAAGTAAGCAGAGATATTGACAAAAATCTCAAACTGGAAAATTAAGGGGGAAAAATGACAATACTTAGTTTGTGTGAGGAAAAGAGGCATTCTTGTGCAGTTTTTGGAGAGATTTATTAAACATGTATCAAAGACTTGAATGCCTTCAAGCACACTCTTTGACCAATATCACTGCTAGCAATTTATCTTAAAGAAATAATCAGGCAACTGTGCATAATTTATAATATAAAAAATTATTTTAAAGTCTCCCAATAGGGAATTGGTTAAACAAAATTATGATACATCCATACAACGGTATACATTTATTCATTATATGCAATGATACTTAGCTATATTCTCTTGATATATTACTTAGTGAAAAATGCAGTAGCAAAATTGCATATGTAGTATGATTCCTTTTGAAAGATGAAAAGACAAGTCTCCAGAATCCACACAGCCACACATGCAGAGCAAGATGTCTGGAAGGATGTGTCCCAATATGTCAATGGTTTCAACTCTATGGACTTCCTGGAAGATTTCTTTCTCTCTTTCTTTTATCATTTGGATTTTCCACACTATTTGTGTACTGTCTTTGTAAATAGATAAAAACAAAGTAAAAAAATTGGACTTCATGCTTGCGTATCTCAAAGTTCCAATGAATGGGAGTAACCCTAAGCTAGCAGTTAGGATCCCGAGTTTCACCTTATCTCATCTCTTCTCCCAACGTGTGAGCATGTACAATTCATGATATTTCTAGTAGGTATTATTCTCTTTTGTCTCAGTAAATATTAACTAAGTACAGTAAGCAATGATTTTTAAAATCCATTCAAAACACTGTAATTCTAATATAACTCTAATAGGATGTATATTAGCTAATAATAATAGCATTACGTACACACACAAAACCGTTTATAAAGTATTTCAACAAATTTTATTAGTTCCCCCCAATAACCCTATATTGTGGGCCAACTGGTTTTACTGTACATATTTTACAGGTGAATTTTAGAGTTCAAGTAAAATGAAGGTGAAATAAAAACACTGTGAAATGGACTAGGACTTATAAAGTGCACAAACTCTAGCTAAAAGGAGTACCAAGGGAATGTATTTTAGTATGAAGAAAAATGAACTCAGGAGGAAGGAACGGAATTCAAGAAACAAAAGTAAGTAAAGAGATTATTGAAAGATAATGAAAACTAATAAATATACATAGTAAAAGAGAGAGAGAGAGAGAGAGAGAGAGCGAAGAACAAAAACAGTGTTTTTTGGTGTGGTTAAAAAAGTGAAACCAAAATACTATATAAAAGTGATGTGGTTGCTTTAAAAAGAGTTTCATTTAATAATGTGTAGTAACCTTTAGCGTGACGACCCTGAAAGAACAGATACTGAACATATACATTCCACACAGATTAAGAAATAAAAGAAACAAAGCAAGCTATCGACTCAACAGAGGGCAGGAAAAAAGGAAAAAAGCAGAGAAAATGCATGGCAAATGGAAAACCACAGAAGGAGGTGGCAAAAGTAAATTTAAATGCATCCGATATCAGAGTAAATATAAACGTAAACTCACCTACTGAAAAACAGACTCTCAGATTGGCTTAAAACTCTGCCATATACTACTTATAAGATACATGCCTAAAAGAAAACAACACAGAAAGTTTAAAAATTAGGAAATTTTTTAAAAATCAGGAAAATGCCAATCAGAAATCTGCTGTAGTGATTTATTAACATCATGTATTTAAATGAACAGCATTTAAAAGGGACAAGGAGATTTTGTTACTAATAAAAGGAACCAACATATACATTCCACACAGATCAAGATAATTTAACAATCGTGAAGCTATAGAAACATAGAAACATAGTCTCAAAATACATAAAGCCAACTCTGAAAAGTGTGAGTACAAATGGGAAAATCTATAATCCTAACAGGAGATTTTTAACAAATCTCTCTAAATAACTAAATACATCAAGCAGAAAAAAATAAGGATGGAAGTGTTTCAAATAAAATTATTATTAATAGTCTTGATTTAGTACCCTTCATTCAATTAAAAAGAACAGGAATATTCTTTTCAAGACCACACGAAACATTTACTAAAAAACTGATCATGGGCTTCCCTGGTGGCGCAGTGGTTAAGAATCCACCTGCCAATGCAGGGGACACGGGTTTGATCCTTGGTCTGGGAAGATCCCACATGCCGCAGGGTAACTAAGCCCATGCACCACAACTGCTGAGCCTGCATGCCACAACTACCCAAGCCCGCATGCTCTGGGGCCTGCATGCCATAACTACTGAGCCTGCATGCTGCAACTACTGAAGCCCGCATGCCTAGAGCTCATGCTCCTCAACAAGAGAAGCCACCGCTCGCTGCAACTAGAGAAAGCCCGTGTGCAGCAACAAAGACCCAGTGAGCCAAAAAAAACCAAATATATAAAAATAAATAAAATGATTATACTAAAAAGAAAACTGATCATATTAGGTTACATAAGCTGTCTCCAAAATTCAAAACTTAATTTAACACAGGCCCCATTATCTGATCACAGTATTATTTCAGCTTAACTACCAAAACATATCTTGAAAAACACATAAACAAACAGACAAAAAATCCTGTCAGGAAACTCAAAACCCTTACACACTCAACTTTTGTTTAATCCATAAACTTAAAGAGAACACCACAGTGGTAATCATAAAATACATGCAACTGAATACCAGCAATGTATAACATTTCAATGAGGAAGATATTATACCAGTCCCTTACTTGAAAATTACTGGGGGAGAAGACAAGTCAAATTTTTTCTCTTGTTGTTTTGTTTTAAAGAGTGATTTGTAGTTCAGGGAAGACAAATAGCTCCAAGTGAAAAGGAGAAGCTCTTCTTTATAGAAAACTGCCAATTATGAATGTAGATAGGATGACAGAATAAGAAAACTATCATGTTGCAACCTTTCATGAAATTACTGATTCAGGCAATGATTACCAATCAGTGTTTTAATCATCAAATGAAAGATTGATGGGGGATTAGACGTTGTATGGTACCAAAGTGACACCAGAAAGATTACTTTTTACTTGTAAGGACTGAAAAAAATATAAAATTCACAGTGAAGGAATGCTGCCACTCTCATCCAATCATCAATCTCAGCATAAATAATGGAACAAACACATATTATGTGTCTCCAAATGAGATACAACGTGAAGTGTACATCCTAGCCAAAATGTTTAACTGGAATGTAATCACATTTTATACAAAATACAGAGAACAGAAGAACAAGCTAAGAACTCCACAGAGAAACACTCCAACAAACCCAGGAGGTGGGGTGTTCTATGGGACAACTAGCATGGTGTTTACAGCTAGTCAATCCCGTAAAACAAGGGATGCCTCAATATTAAAAGAGATTAAGAGACATACACAATTGCAGTGTATGATCCCAGACTGGATCCTGGAGAAACTGAAGACAATGTTGATATTAGGTGATGTGAAAAGGATTATTTATTTTGTTAGGTGTGATGATGTTAACTGAAAATGTTCCTGGGTAAATAAATGTGCTATATCCATACAATGGAATACTATTCAGCTGTAGAAAGAAACAAAGTACTGATACTTTGTTTGGCTATAACATTTTATTTAAGAATTCAGAACATGGGGATGGCTTCACTGGGGAATTTACCAAACATACAAAAAAGAACTTATACCAGTCGTTCTCAAACTCTTCCAAAAGACTGAAGAGGAGGAAACACTCCCAAAGTCATTCTATGAAGCCACTATCACCCTGATACCAAAATCAGACAAAGCACCAAAAAAGAAAATTACAGGCCAATATCTTTTTTTTTTTTTTTTTTTTTTTTTTTTTTTTGCGGTACGCGGGCCTCTCACTGTTGTGGCCTCTCCCGCCGCGGAGCACAGGCTCCGGACGCGCAGGCTCAGCGGCCACGGCTCAGGGGCCCAGCCACTCTGGGGCACGTGGGATCTTCCCGGACCACGGCACGAACCCGTGTCCCCTGCATTGGCAGGCGGACCCTCAACCACTGTGCCACCAGGGAAGCCCCAGGCCAATATCTTTAATGAATATAGATGCAAAAATTCTCAACAAAATACTAGCAAACCAAATTCAAGAACACAAAAAAAAGATCATACAACATGATCAAGTTGGATTCATTCATCCCAGGGTCACAAGGATGGTTCAACGTATGCAAATCAATCAATGTGACACACCACATTCACGAAAGAAAAGACAAAACCACATGATCATTTCAACAGATGCAGGAAAAGCGTCTGATAAAATTCAACATACATTCATGTTAATAACTCTTATCAAAGTGAGTATAGAGGGAACATATCTCAACATAATAAAAGCTATTTTTGACAAACCCACAGCCAACATAATACTTGGTAAAAAGCTTAAAACCTTCTCACTAAAATCTGGAAGAAGACAAGGATGCGCACTCTCACCACTTCTATTCAATGTAGTATTGGAACTCCTAGCCACAGCAATCAGAGAAGAAAAAGAAATAAAAGGTATCCAAGTTGGAAAGGAAGATGTAAAAATTGTCATTATATGTAGATGACATGATACCATATATAAAAAACTCCACACAAAAACTACTAGAACTGATAAACAAACTCAGTACGTTAGCAGGATACAAAATCACTGTACAGAAATCTGTTGCATTTCTTTACACTAACAATGAAATGTAGAAAGGGAAAGTTTTTTAAAAATCCCTTATAAAACTGCATCAAAAAAGAAAAACACTTAGGAATAAACCTCACCAAGGAGGAGAAAGACTTATATATTGAGAACTATAAGACATTGATAAAGGAAACTGAAGCTGATTCAAAGAAATGGAAAGATATACCATGCTATTGGATTAGAAGAATTAATATTGTTAAAATGGCCATACTACCCAAAACCATCTACAGATTTAATGTGATCCCTATCAAATTACACATGACATTTTTCACAGAACCAGAACAAATAATCCTAAAATTTATATGGAATCACAAAAGACCCAGAATTACCAAAGCAATCCTGAGAAAAAAGATCAAAGCTGGAGGCATAACTCTCCCAGACTTCAGACAATACTACAAAGCTACAGTAATCAAAACAACCAAAACCATCTACAGATTTAATGTGATCCCTATCAAATTACACATGACATTTTTCACAGAACCAGAACAAATAATCCTAAAATTTATATGGAATCACAAAAGACCCAGAATTACCAAAGCAATCCTGAGAAAAAAGATCAAAGCTGGAGGCATAACTCTCCCAGACTTCAGACAATACTACAAAGCTACAGTAATCAAAACAGCATGGGCTTCCCTGGTGGCGCAGTGGTTGAGAGTCCGCCTGCTGATGCAGGGGACACGGGTTCGTGCCCCAGTCCGGGAAGATCCCACATGCCGCGGAGCGGCTGGGCCCGCGAGCCATGGCCGCTGAGCCTGCGCGTCCGGAGCCTGTGCTCCACAACGGGAGAGGCCACAACAGTGAGAGGCCTGCGTACCGCAAAAAAAACAAAACAAAACAAAAAAACAGCATGGTACTGGCACAAAAACAGACAGATGGATCAATGGAACAGAACAGAAAGCCCAAAAATAAACCTATACACCTATAGTCAATTAATCTTTGAAAGGAGACAAGAATATACAATGGAGAAAAGACAGTCTCTTCAGCAAATGGTGTTGGGAGAGCTGGACAGCCGCATGTAAACCAATGAAGTTAGAACACTCCCTCACACCATACACAAAAATAAACTCAAAATGGCTTAAAGACTTTATATATAAGATTTGACACCATAAAACTCCTAAAAGAGAACATAGGCAAAACACTCTCTGACATAAATTGTAGCAATGTTTTCTTAGGTCAGTCTCCCAAGGCAATAGAAATACAAGCAAAAATAAGCAAATGAGATATAATTAAACTTACAGGCTTTTGCAAAGCAAAAGAAACTATAAACAAAACAAAAAGACAAATTACAGACTGGGAAAAATATCTGAAAACGATGTAACTGACAAAGGCTTAATTTCCAAAATATACAAAAAGCTCATACAACTCAGTTACAAAAAAACAAACAACCCAATTAAAAAAATGGGCAGAAGACCTAAACAGACATTTCTCCAAAGAAAACAAATAGCTGGCCAATAGGCACATGAAAGGATGCTCAACTTCACTAATTATTAGAGAACTACAAATCAAGACTACAATGAGGTATCACCTCACACTGGTCAGAGTGGTCATTATCAAAAAGTCTACAAATAATAAATGCTGGAGAGGGAGTGGAGAAAAGGGAACCCTTCTACACTGTTGGTGAGAATGCAAACTGTTGCAGCCACTATGGAAAGCAGTATGGAAGTTCCTTAAAAAACTAAAACTAGAGTTACCATATGATACAGCAAACCCGCTCCTCATCATATATCCTGAAAAAAACTCTAGTTTGAAAAGATACATGCACCCCAATGTTCACAGCAGCACTATTTACAATAGCCAAGATGTGGAAGCAACCCTAAATTTCCATTGACAGATGAATGGATAAAGAAAATGTGGAATACAATGGAATGCTACTCAGCCACAGAAAAGAGTGAAATAATGCCATTTGCAGCAACATGGATGGACCTAGAGATTATCACATTAAATGAAGTCAGAAAGAGAAAAACAAGTATCATATGGCATCATCTATATGTGGAATCTAAAATATGATACGAATGAACTTATTTACAAAACAGAAACAGACTCACCAACACAGAAAACAAACTTATGGTTACCAAAGGGGAAGGGGGATGTGGGATAAATTAGGAGTCTGGGATTAGCAGATACAAACTACAATATATAAAGTAAATAAACAAGTTCCTACTGTATAGCACAAGGAACTATATCCAATATCCTGTAATAAACCATAATGAAAAAGAATATTTATGTGTGTGTGTATATATATATTTATACACACACACACACACACACACACATATATATAAATGAATCACTTTGCTGTACACCAGAAACTAACACAACATTGTAAATTAACTACACTTCAAGAAAAAAAAAAAAGAATTCAGAAAATGGGTGAACCTAAAAAACATTATGCTAAGTAAATGAAACCCAACACAAAAGACCATATTATCATATGAAATGCCCCTATAGGCAGTAGGTTAGTGGTTACCTTGGGGTGGGTCCGTGACTGACTACAAATGGACATAAAGGATCTTTTTAGGGTAATGGAAATATTTTAAAATTTGACTGTGGTAATGGTTGCAGAACCCTGTAAATGTAGTAAAAATCATTCAGTTGTATAATTAAAATGAAATAATTATATGGTATGTAAGTCATACCTCAATAAAGCTGTTAAAAATTTTTTTAATTTAAAAAATATTTTCCTATTTTTAAGAGTCATACATTGATATACTTATGAGTAGAATGTCACAATATCTATACCTAATTTAAAATATTTCAGTAATAAAAACTAAAGAGAGTTAAGAAAAGAAAAAAATTCCCTCTCTCATGTATTTCTGGTAGAGTAAAAAGTGGTAACACCTCTATGGAGGGCAGTTTGGAAATACATACTTATACAAATTACAAATACTTTTATTATTTTATCAGTAATTTTGTTCCTGAAGTTTATTTCAGATACAGGTGCATATGTCCAAAATGATGCATGTATATAAGGTTATTGGCTGCAAAATTGTTTGTAACAGTAAATAATTAAAAATAAGCCAAGGGATCACAATGAGAGATTTCATACATAAACCATGATACATCCACCCAATAGAAAACTTTACAGCAGTTAAAAAAAAAAAAGAATAAGGATGTTCTCTAAGTACTGACATGGAAAGATTTCTAGAATACATCAAGTGAAGAAGTAAGATATAGAACAATGTTTATAATATGTTAACTTTTGTGTTAGAAAGGAATACAAAATAAAACCAATATTTGTATGTACATATGAAAAACAGTGGAAAGACACATAGTAGACAGAGAGGAATGCAGTGGATAAGAAAGAAAGGTGAGAGCACTCCTTTTTATACTACTTTGTTATACTACTTGGCATCACTTTGTTATATTACTTAGTAATGTCACTTTGTTATATTACATTGTTACCTATATATATTTTAAGTATTATTTTGACTCTTATACTTGAATACATTAAAATTCAAAACAATGAAAACAAAAATTTTCCCTCCTCATTTAAAAAAGTGCTACATATGAAAATGCACTGGGTATTACTAAAACAATCCTTACAGAAAATTAACTTTTAAAAATAATGTACTTTTTTAGGACTTCCCTGGTGGCACAGGGGTTAACAATCCACTTCCCAATGCAGGAGACACGGGTTCAATCCCTGGTCCAGGAAGATCCCACATGCTGCAGAGCAACTAAGCCCGTGCACCACAACTACTGAGCCTGTGCTCTAGAGCCCGCAAGCCACAACTACTGAGCCTGAGCGCCACAACTACTGAAGCCCACATGCCTAGAGCCCATGCTCCGCAACAAGAGAAGCCACCACAATGAGAAGCATGCACATCGCAACAAAGAGTAGCCCCTACTTGCTGCAACTAGAGAAAGCCCGTGCACAGCAACAAAGACCCAATGCAGCCAAAAATAAATAAATTTATAAAAAAAGAAAACATAAAAATAATGTACCTTTTTAAAAAAGTAGAATTACTTTATATATTTTTTGTATCCATGTGATTTTTTTTTACTGGCTTATAATTTACATACAGTAAAATTCATCCTTTTTGTTGTACTGTTCTGTAAGTTTTGACGCTTATGTAACCACCAGCACAATCAAGATATTAAACAGTTCCACCACAACAAACATTCTACCGGTGTCCCTTTGTAATCAATCCTTCCCCCAACATGCAGGCAACCACTGATGTTTTTCATCCCTATATTTTTGCCTTTACCAGAATGTCACATAAATGAAATGATATGTTATGCAGACTTTTTAGTCTGCCTTCTTTCAACAGCATTAACAGATAACATATTTTAAAAAACAGACTGAAAATAAATGATCTGAGTATAAGAAATTTTTAAAATTCCTATGTTATTACTAAGAAAATAAAAGGAATAATAAAGATAAAACAGAAAATAATGAAAAACAAAAAACCAATACAGATGATTATTAAAAAAAGCAAACATTAGGAATAGAAAGGAAGTTCCTTAACCTACTGAAGAAACCATAGCAAACTTAATGATGAAACTTCAGAAGTATTTCCATTAAAGTCAGGAAAAAGACAAGGATGCCCACTATCACCTCTACTATTCAGTGTTTTTCTAGTGAGCCTTACTATCCCCTAAACAAGAAGAGGAAATAAGATATAAAAATTGTCAAGGAAGAGAAAAAACTGCCCTTATTTTCATATTATATAATCATCTACATAGAAAACTCAAGGGGAAAAAGATGACATAAAAGAACTAACAGGTTTTCTTTTGGTTTTTTTTTCAGTACGCGGGCCTCTCACTGTGTGGCCTCTCCCGTTGCGGAGCACAGGCTCCGGACGTGCAGGCTCAGCGGCCATGGCTCACGGGCCCAGCCACTCCACGGCATGTGGGATCTTCCCGGACTGGGGCACGAACCCGTGTCCCCTGCATCGGCAGGCAGACTCTCAACCACTGCACCACCAGGGAAGCCTGAACTAACAGGTTTACCAAGATGCTGGATATGAGCTTACATACAAATCAGAAACATTAAAACAATAAATAAAATAAAAATCTAACACGAAAAACACAATAGCAACAAAAACTACAGTGTCAAATAAAGGTAACAAAAGATGTGCCAAACGCTGATGTAGAAAACTAAAAAACTTTTCTGAAGAGTATAAAAAAGATGTGAATAAACAAGAGAGATACATGTTTGGGGATAAGAAAACTCCAATGTAAGATTCCACTTCCCCACACTGATCAATAAATTCATAGGATTATGAAAGGAACTTAATGATCTAAGAATAACCAACAAAATTTTGAGAACAAAGAATGAAGCTGGCGTTCGGGTGGATTTGGTGTTATCAAATATTTTGCAGAGCTCAGTAATTAAATCAGAGGAATAGAACAATGTATTAAACAGCTGGGTAACAAGACCAGAAATAGACCCACCCATCCATAGGGACTTGAAAAATGGCAGAGGTGGCTCTTCAAACCAATGGGGAAAGGATTCAATAAACTGTTTTGGAATAAAAGTGGAAAAAATAAAATTATATTCATATTTCCAAAATAAAATACCGAGTCGATAAAAGAATTAAATGTAAAAAAAGCAAAACTAATACCACGATAAGAAATACAGAATAGATTTGTGACCTTAGCATGGGGAAAGTCTTTGTAAACAAGTCACAAAAAGCATATCCCATAAAAGAAAGGCAAAACAGATTGGGTCACAACAAAATATAAAACTACTTATAAGACAAGACACCATAAACACAGTTAAAGGATGAGCCACATGGGACTTCTGTGGTGGTCCAGTGGTTAAGAATCCATGCTTCCACTGCAGGGGGCGTGGGTATGATCCCTGCTCAGGGAACTAAGATCCTGCATGTCACGTGGTGCCACCAAAAATAATAAAATAAAATATTAAAAAAAAATAGATGAGCCACAGGCTCAGAGAAGATATTTACAACAAGTAAAAACAAAGGACTGGTATACAGAATCTCTTCTGGATATATACTCGTTATATAATATATATTTGTAATAATCTGCTGTCATTATTTTCTGTTTATATGAAGTTTATATAAAACTTACAAATCAAAAGGAAAATGAGTGACATGAACAAGAAGCTCACAGAAAAGGAAATAAAGAGTGGCCAACGGACATGAAAAGAGGGTTGATCTCAATAGTAATCAGGGAAATGCAAATTAAAGTCAGATACAAAATTTTTAAACCATCAAAAAATCTCAAAGTCTAATATTAATCAGGTACTGGAGTAAATGCTATTTGTCACACACTGTGAAGCACAAACTGTTGCAGCCCCTCTGGTAAGCAACAGGGCTGCATCTAGCAAAACTGAAAACCAGTCACTCCTCTTCTGGGAACACACCCTAGAAAAACTCTCATACGTGTACACATGTGGAGACATGTACAAGCGTGCTCATTAGGGGGACTACGAAAGTGGAAAATTCGAGGTAACCTAATTGTCTATCCATAAGATAACAGATAAATAAAAGCTGGTCTGTCTTCCAGTGGAATCCTACAAGATGGTTACTGGATTTGTACATAGTGTATCAATTTGAAAATAAAAAGTTGAGTAAAAAAATACAAGTTGAATGATTACACATATATAAAATACACCATTTAGATAAACAGTTTTAAACCACACACAAGAAACGGTAAGCTTTCAGAAGCAGCTATAAAACTATTTTTTAAAGGGACTGCAGGAACACCTTCCACCCTAAGCAGTGTGGGTGTCACTGTGAAAGAATGAAGGGGGTGTGTGGGGAAAACGGGAAAAAATAGATTAGACACAAATACTCTAAAATATTAGCAGTTGTTAATTCAGGGTGACAGAAAAATAGGCCTTCTCTTATATTTATCGCTTTCTTTGTAATTTAGATTTATCAAAACAGGAAAAGAAGCATAATAAAAATGCAGCTAGATGGCTCACCCTCAATCTTGTCTGCAGCACTTAATGGCTGTGTGACCTTGGAGAAGTTAACTTCTCAAAAGTGTCTCCTTCCAGATATAAATCATCAATACCAATTTACTTACTGTGAGGTTTATGTGGAGAACATGAATTAACCAGTCAGCACTAGGGCACTCTGTAGTTTCTGAAGTTAAACGACATTCAGCCACGCAGATAAATGCACACACTATGAGGGCACAGAAATCAAGCTGGCCTAGCCTGAGATCTGGGATTGGCTCATTCCCTGACAGTGGGACCACAGGACTTCTTAGGAAGGCTGAAGTCTGACACTGTTCTAAAGCCCATGTCCCAGGGGAGGGACAGAAAGAAAAACCAAAAACATCAATGCACAGAAAAATATAAAAAGGCCCAATATGGACACTGTTATTTTATTACTGACTTCTTAAATAATAATGTCATATAGCACCGTCAACAAATAAATTATATTTATAATTTAAAAATAATTTCCATTTTATAAAAAATAAACTTGTGATTGTATTAACTGCACACGCATTCACCAACTAGATCCTAAATAATTTACATTAAGCAAACCATCTTCTCTGTCTTACAAGTTTAGCACAACACTGGGTGCACAGCAGGCCACCAGTAATTATTGTTGATTTGGTGGCTGATCAACAACAGCCGAAGAAACATCTCAAATAATAGAAAAGCCCAGAAAACCTACAGAGACAAAACAGTTGTCAGCTTCCAGATTTATTAAGCGTGCAAATGCTTTAACCATCAAATGAAACCACTGTCCTCAGAGAAGGAACCAACATCTCAGTTATTAGGCACAGAACTTTATGGCAGCCAAAGATGGCTGCATTTGTGTCTTATCTACAGGTGTTACAGAGCCTCAAAAGGGCTGTGGACCAAAAAACTGGAAATCATTCAAACTATTATTTTTTAATGGAGGGCTTTTCAGAGTTTTTAATGTTAATGTACATTCTCTGAGAAGAGGATATATTATGCAATGTTTCTCAAACTTAACTGAACAAAGAACCTATTTTAAGTTTCAGAGCCTCTGGCAGGACTAGAATTCTGCACTTTGGGAAACGCTATCCTAGAATATCTTTGTATTCACTGAATCACAAAACTAATTTTGATGATTTAGTAAATAAATATTTAAGTAGTAGTTTGAAGTAAAAAAGGAAACCCAAAAAACTAAACAAACTGGTTTAACTACTTTGGAAAATTTTTTAGTGTTATTCACTGAGATATAACATACATGTACCCAATGACACGGCTACTACACTCTCAGGCAGAACACTCAACAACGTGTATGTCCATAAGGACACCAAAAAATGTTCACTAAAGTTTTTAATAGCACACTATTCATGAGAGCCCCAACCTGGAAACAACCCACAGTGGAAGAAAGAAATTTAGAGAACAGCACATTATACAAAATGAAAACGAACAAACTACATCCTCACATGACATCATGGAGAATCTCTCAACCATAAGGTTGAGCTAAAGAAGCCAGGTACATAAAGAACAGACACTATAATGCGATTTATACAAAGTTGAAAAGCAGGCAGAAGTAATCTAAAGCATTAGAATTCAGGACACTGGTAACTTCTGGGGAGAAGGAGGAAATATAATTGGGAGAGACTGGAGGGGACCTTCTGGGGTGTTGGCCATGTGCTGTTTCTGTACCTAGATGGTAGCTACAGGCATGTTCACTCTGATAATTTATCTTCTAACTTGCACGCTTTTCTTTCTGCATGCCATACTTCAACAGAAATGTAAAAAGAGCTTGGCAGTCCAATCAATTATCTGTTTATTCAGATACTATGTGCAATCAGTGCAGGCAGGTGTCCACACGATGTGCTGGCCCTGGATGCCCCAGCTGTGGGAAGAGCACCAGGTACTAAGCCATGTCATCTTCAAGAGAGCCCACGAATTAAGGAGCTTTAAAGACCTTTACTGTTCACATTTCACAGGTGAAGAAACTAAGGCTTAGAAAGAGTCAGTAACGTGCCCAAAGTTACAGGCTGTAAGTGGTAGAGACAAAAATCAAACAGGACTCCAAAACTCATGTTCTTGGCCACTGCCCTTCCTATCCTGGGGAGTCTGCTGCAGCCCTCTTGACCAGAGCTGCTCTGAGTGGGTTTTAACTTCTTGCAACCATTGAACCTTGAGACAAACAGTAGAGCAGCATCACAGCCTTACCATCTTTACACTCAAGACTCACATTCTCAAAATCTGAAATAGTTACTAACAACAGTAATGAATAGTAACTAATAATCCATGCAGGTGTGGACCTTTTATTTTGCATCGAAAACACACCGGGCACAAGAAAATAAACTGGGGAGTGGGCAGAGGGATCAGCTCAAATGCAAGGGCTCTAGAGAAATGGAAAAGAGAGTTCAGTTACAGCAATGGTACAATTATTTAAGCAAAAATAACCTGATATTCTTTCCTGGGGTGCAAAAATGTTGGTTATTTTCTACAGAGTGAAAGTAAATTTAATTATTTAAAAAATATATAAAATGTTTCTAATTGCAAATGTAATACATGTTCATCAGAGAACGGTGAATGCAAAAACAAAGCACAAAGACAATAAAAGCTGAAAGATAATGTTAACATTTTGTTTTTTTTGGCTGCACCATGCAGCATGCGGTATCTTAGTTCCCAGACCAGGGATCAAATCCGTGCCTCAATGTTTTTCCTTTTTATGGCTGAGTAATATTCCATTGTATATATGTACCACATCTTCTTTATCCATTCCTCTGTTGATGGACATTTAGGTTGTTTCCATGTCCTGGCTATTGTAAATAGTGCTGCAATGAACACTGAGGTGCATGTGTCTTTTTGAATTATGGTTTTCTCTGGGTATATGCCCAGTAGTGGGACTGCTGGGTCACATGGCAGTTCCATTTTTAGTTTTTTAAGGAACCTCCATACTGTTCTCCATAGCAGCTGTCTCAATTTACATTCCCACCAACAGTGTAGGAGGGTTCCCTTTTCTCCACACCCTAATGACTGTCATACAGAGTGAAGTCAGAAAGAGAAAAACAAATATCGTACATTAACCCATATACGTGGAAACTGAAAAAATTGGTATAGATGATCTTATTTACAAAGCAGAAATAGAGCCACAGACGTAGAGAACAAATGTATGGATGCCAAGGGGGAAAAAAGGGGGTGGGATGAATTGGGAGATTGGGATTGACATATACACACTATTGATGCTATGTATAAAATAGATAACTAATGAGAACCTACTGTATAGCATAGGGAACTCTACTCAGTGCTCTGTGGTAACCTAAATGGGAAGGAAATCCAAAAAAGAGGGAATATATGAAATCCAAAAAAGAGGAGATATATGTATACATATAGCTGATTCACTTTGCTGTACAGTATAAACTAACACAACATTGTAAAGCAACTATATTCCAATAAATATTAAAAAAAAAACAAAACATAAGGAACTCTTACAACCCAACAGCAAAAAAAAAAAGATCCAATTAAAACATGGGCAGGGCTTCCCTGGTGGCGCAGTGGTTGAGAGTCCGCCTGCCGATGCAGGGGACACGGGTTCGTGCCCCGGTCCGGGAGGATCCCACATGCCGCGGAGCAGCTGGGCCCGTGAGCCATGGCCGCTGAGCCTGCGCGTCCGGAGCCTGTGCTCCACAACGGGAGAGGCCACAGCAGTGAGAGGTCCACGTACCACAAAAAAAAAAAAAAAAAAAAAAAAACCTGGGCAAAAAACTTAAAAAAACATTTTTTCAAAA
>NW_020172274.1:387998-432563 GCF_003031525.2 Neophocaena asiaeorientalis asiaeorientalis
AAAAAAAAAAAAAAAAAAAAAAAACCATGGGCAAAAGACTTGAATAGACATTTTTCCAAAGAAGATTTACAAATTTACAAAAGGCCAACGTGTATATGAAAAGGTGTTCAGTATCACTAATCATCAGGGAAATACAAATCAAAACCACAATGAGATATCACCCTACACTTGTTATCTCTTGTGTGTTTTTCATGGTAGCCATTCTAACAGGTGTGAGGTAAGAGTCCCACGTACTGCAAAAAAAAAAAAGAAAACATCCTGCCATTTGTAACAACATGGATGGACCTTGAGATCATTAGGCTAAGGGAAATAAGTCAGAGAAAGACAAATACTGCATGCTCTCACTTATATGTGGAATCTAGAAACATTTAATTCATAGAAACAGTAGAATGGTGGTTGCCAGGAACTAGGGGGTGGGAGAAATGGGGAGATGTTGGTCAAAGGGTACAAACTTCCAGTTATAAGAACGTGCTCTGGGGAATCTAATGTACAATGTGTGGACCATTTAACAACAGTGTATTGTTAGTACTTGAAAGTTGCTAAGAGAGTAAATCTTAACTGTTCTCACCACAAAAACAAAAAACAACCCACGACCCCTGCAGTGGAAGCACAGAGTCCTAACCACTGGACTGCCAGGGAAGTCCCACAACGTTAACATTTTTGATGAAGATCTATCAAGCCTGTCTCTCCTCAGGAAAACATAAGCCCCCATCCCACCAGCTGCCACTGCCCTCATCCTATCCCTGTTTCAGCCACAAGGGCTTCCTTTCTGATCCCTGACTGTGTCAAACTCTTTCCCTCCCTCAGGGAGTCTGCCCTTGTTCCCCCTCTAACTCAAAAGTTAGAGGCTCTTGGAAAGTCTGGCTCCTTCTCATGCTTTAGGTCTCAGCAAAATGTCATTTAGGATAGTCCTTTCCTGGCCCCTTATCTCAAGTAGTTCCCCCAGCCCCTATCTTCTATCACATTCCATCACATTCACATGATTCTCCTCTAAGCCCTTAACCCTACCTGGAATTCTTCGCCTGTTTGTTGTCTGTTCCCTTCACAAGAATGTAAGTTCATGAAGGAAAGGCCTTGCCCATATTGTTCAACGCCATATGCCCAGAGCCTAGCACACAGTAGGTGCTTGATGGATATCTGAATATTGTACAAATGGTCTGGTAATGTGCTTTTATCCACTTAACATATTACAAAAATATTCCCAAGAATAAACTGAATCCAAAAGTAAATTCCTGAGTTTCTGTTAGATTATGCTTACTCTTCTTCAGCTATTTTCTAATACAAAGCCTTATTCTAATAGGCTGCACTGATTCTGATAACGTTCATTTAAAAATAAAAGATCCAGACAGGAAAAAACAAACATACAAACAAACAAACAAAAAACAAATTTCAATGAAATTCTGGGCCCAAGCATGGTAGATTCAGAGTCATCCAAGGAGAAAACGTAAGCTAGCTATTAAAGATAATTACTGGAAACTCCCTGGCGGTCCAGTGGTTAGGACTCCACACTTCCACTGCAGGGTTTGATCCCTGGTTGGGAAACGAAGATCCTGCCCGTAGCAGCCAAAAAAAAAAAAAAAAAAAAAAAATAATTACTAAACTGCTGCCAGTTGTGCAACATTCTGACTTCTCTGCATAAAACATGATACTACAAAGGAGTATAAATCCTAACTGCCTAAAAAAGGTCCTATGCATATAGGGTTTAATATAAAACGACAGGACTTCCCTGGTGGCACAGTGGTTAAGAATCCGCCTGCCAATGCAGGGGACATGGGTTCAATCCCTGGTCCAGGAAGATCCCACATGCCGCGGAGCAACTAAGCCCGTGCACCACAACTACTGAGCCTGTGCTCTAGAGCCCGCGAGCCACAACTACTGAAGCCCGTGCCCCTAGAGCCCGTTCTCCGCGACAAGAGAAGCCACCACAATGAGAAGCCCTCGTACCACAACAAGGACCCAATGCAGCCAAAAATAAAATAAATAAATTTATTTAAAAAGTACATATCCTCGAAGAAAATTTCCCTAGTAGTACCCTCTCAAACTGAACACATTAATTCATAAACAAAGCAATATAAAATTCTGTCATTCTTACCTCCTCCAATTATATTAGAAACAGACAGAACCAGTGATGTCTGACCACTACTTCTCTCTTCCCTTTTCTTTCTTAAGCCAGTGGTTCTCAAACTTTATTGCATATCATCATCTCTTGGAGAACTGTTATTATTATTTTTTTTTTTTCTTTTTGCGGTACGTGGGCCTCTCACCGCTGTGGCCTCTCCCATTGCGGAGCACAGGCTCCGGACGCACAGGCTCAGCGGCCATGGCTCACGGGCCCAGCCGCTCCGCGGCATGTGGGATCCTCCCGGAGAGGGGCATGAACCCGCGTCCCCTGCATCGGCAGGCAGACTCTCAACCACTGCGCCACCAGGGAAGCCCAAGAGAACTGTTATTATTATTACATCCACTGTATGCTCTCTGGAGAACTGGAGAACTACAAAATACATGAACCTTTTCAAACTGAGGTATGAGATATTTAAGAGGCATCAAGCTACTTTAAGGATTAAGCATATTGGATAAGACTTACATTTCTTCTTACTTTGAAGCACACAGTTGGAAGTATAATAGGGAATCAAATTTTATTTATTGAATGAATGAACTGCAACCACTACATGTGCATAATCTAATAATGCTTAAAAATGAAATATTCTTTACTCTGTCGGGGCAAACAGAGTTAACGTCAAAAAGAACTTGCTTTCTATCTTACCTAACTTCCTCATACTCCCCTCTCTCCGTAACTGTAGCAACAGTACCTGCCTGTTCCTGGCACTATAGTAAGTGCTTTGGAGACCTGCTCCTTAGTCAGGGGCTCACAGGCAGCAGAGCAGGGCTGGAAATCCAGGTGTCCTCACCCCATAAGTGGGGTCTGGAACCTCTGCAGTACAATGCATCCTTCCTGACTTGTTTTTATCTCTCTAGTCTGATGTCTTCATACTTTCCTCCATGTAGTGAAGCACCTCTGTTCTTCCCCAGGGATAAAGAGTTGACAAAGCTAAACCACAAACTTAAAAAAAGGGAAATCCTAAATGCAAACACAGTTCAATCTCCAAGCAAATCATGCGCAGCTCTTTCTAATTCTCACCCAAACAATTTTCAACAAGTCTCTTCCAAGTACACTTTTCAGCAAGGGCGGAATTGCTGAGGGGGAATAATGTTAGTGAGTTTACATTCCAAATAACTCTGAATAAGCTCCCACACTTCTGTAAACATTAGTGAACACTTCGACACAGAAGCAATGGCCATCAGGAGCCAGCAGAGTCGCTAAGAAAATTTCACCTGACTAACCTCATCTCCATATTCAAAAGGGTTCCTTGACCAGAAGATCAAGGGAAGCCTTAGATAACACACAAGAATTAAGCTTCTCTGAAGATGGCAGTGCACTGAAAGGTCCCTCTGAACAAAATGGAAAAAGCTGAGTCCAGTGGCAGTGCCTAGATGGTTCAAAATCGGCTGATCCATCTTGGCCAGTGGATTTTTCACAGCCAGTGTTTTGTTCAACACACGCCTCTTGGGCACAAGCTAGACTGTGAGAATACAGTATTGACCAAAACAGCCAAAGACCTGTCCTCCCATTTATGTTCTAAGGCTGTTAGAGCATCTTTGTCAACCTGGGAGAAAATCTCTAGGGTTTAATCACAGGCCTATCTTTAGCTTTTTCCTGTTTAATACTTCTTATGAAAGACAAATGAATATGGGTTTATTCAATTTTGAAGGCAAGACAAAGCAGGAAAAAATAGCAAATTCATTAGAAGATATAATTGCAATCTAAAAAGCTTTCAACAGGTTAGAATAGAGCCAAAGCAAGATGAAATCTGATGGGAAAAAATTTACTGTCCTATATCACAGTTCAAAAAACCAACTGCGTAAGAGAGGATGGGAGACCATTTTAACACCCGTCTAAGTTAGGAAGACCTAAAGGTTTTAGTTGAGTATGAATTCAGTATGAAGAAAGGTGATGGTGTAAAGGAATAACTGGAGAGTCAGGAAACAAGGATTCTAGTTCCAGTGGCTGGGGGAGGGGGCAAGTTATTGAATTTAGGGAGTTGCTTCTCTCATCAGAGCCTTTAAGGGATTGGGCCAGGATACCTCTCAGATCCCATCTAGCTCCACCATAACAAAGATAATGCTCACTTCTGTACACTGCTGTGTCCCCAGCACCTAGCACGGAAAGCATTCCCCAGGTGCTTGTAAATGAATGGCAGTGCTAACAGAAATCCTACAGGTTAGTACTATAATGTGCCTCCCTCCCCCAACACACACACTAAAACCCCTAACGCTCTCTTGGGTTCAAGAAAGAGAAAGGAGTCTGGGCAAAAGGGATCATAAACCCATAGCCACATATGTGTTCCATTTTAAAAGGATCCTTGACAAGTTAGATTTATAGTTGAGAGGAAGGTTAAGGGGTTGGTTTCTCAACTCCCATAATAAGAATTGGATAAAGTAGTGGCTGAAGGAACTGAGGAATGTTCTGTTCTGGGTAAAACAAAAGCTTAGAAGGGCCATGGTAGATGCTTTCAGATATTTTGAACAATACATCAGTGTAACTCCAGAAGGCAAATGGAAGCCCAAAGATAAAAATCAGTGGGGGACTTCCCTGGTGGCACAGTGGTTAAGAATCCTCCTGCCAATGCAGCGGACACAGGTTCAAGCCCTGGTCCCAGAAGATCCCACATGCCACGGTGCAACTAAGCCCGTGTGCCACAACTACTGAGCCAGCGCTCTAGAGCCCGTGAACCACTACTGAGCCCGCACGCCACAACTACTGAACCAGCGCTCTAGGGCCCGCGAACCACAACTACTGAAGCCCGCGTGCCTAGAGCCCGTGCTCCGCAACGAGAAGCCACTGCAATGGGAAGCCTGCGCACTGCAACGAAGAGTAGACCCCGCTCACCGCAACTAGAGAAAGCCTGCACAGCAATGAAGACCCAACGCAGCCAAAAAAAAAAAAAACCAGTGGGAAGGTTCAGTATAGATTACTAGAATGGGCTGCTCCTCACCAACAGAAATCTTCAAGCACCTGGCGGGAATGTTACAAAGGTTAATTCCTCACTGAGTTTTAAGTTATTTTAGATAACTTCTAAGGTCCCTTCCAACTCCAAGATTCCATGACTTTGTTATTCATATTTAAAATGTAGTATACAGAAAAGGTTTGGGACTTCCCTGGTGGTCCAGTGGTTAAGAATCCACCTTCCAATGCAGGGAACACCGGTTGGATCCCTGGTCGGGGAACTAAGACCACACATGTCGTGGGGCAACTAAGCCCGTGCGCTCTAGAGCTCACGCACCACAACTAGACAGGAGCCTGAGTGCTGCAACAAAGATCCTGCAACTAAGACCCAATGCAGCCAAATAAATAATTTTTTTAAAAACCTTTAAAAAGAAAAGGTTTCATTTTGCATAAAATTTTAAAATTGTTCCATTTTTAAGAATGAATCTGAAGTACTCAATGAGTTTAAGAAAAACCCCCATACGAAGCATAACTCTCTGTGGTTGTTATACAGTTTTAGGTAGACAGTGAGTATAAATACCTAATGCTCCATTATTATTTCCCCATTCTGCCCTTGCATCCCCGGCTGGCTGCAGTGATACCACCCTCAGATATTCTGAGATGTATGGGAGAATGCCCTTCATTCTAGCCTCATTAAAATGGAAACCTCCAGCCTCTTGCGTGTTGAGGTAGAAGACACCTGGGTTTTTAAAAACCTGTTTTAAAAACACATATCATATACCGTTTGTAAACAAAGTATTTTATTGTAGGAATAACGATATATGGGAACACAGCGCTCTGCAACCATGGGCTCCACTAACTTTGGATCAAAAATATTTTAAAAAAAAATTCCAGAATGTTCCAAAATGCAAAACTTCAATTTGCCATGTGTGCTGGCAACTATTTACATATCACTTACATTGTATTTACAACATAACTAAACGTTATGTTTTACATAACATTTACTTTACATTAGGTATTACAAGTAACCTAGAGATGATTTAAAGTATATGAAGGATGTGCATGGATTATATGCAAATGCCATGCCATTTTAGGGACTTGAGATCGATTTTGGTATCTGAGGGAGTCCTAGAACCAACCCCCTGCAGATACAGAGGACAACTGTATTTTATAGATTTCTGGGCTTGCGGCATGTAGGATCTTTAGGCTGAGAAAGATGAGGAGAGGCCAAAAGTAGTAGAACCTGACAAGGAAAATTCATTTGAGATTTTCTCTTTGCTCCTGCCTTATCTGCACTTGTATCCAACACACACACAAAAATGTACTCTTTGTAATAAGTTAGACTTTTTTTTTTTTTTGCGGTACGCGGGCCTCTCACTGTCGCGGCCTCTCCCGTTGCGGAGCACAGGCTCTGGACGTGCAGGCTCAGCGGCCATGGCTCATGGGCCCAGCCACTCTGCTGCATGTGGGACCTTCCCGGACCGGGGCACGAACATGTGTCCCCTGCATCGGCAGGCAGACTCTCAACCACTGCGCCACCAGGGAAGCCCAATAAGTTAGACTTTTAAGCAGGTTTTTTTTTTTAAGGTTAACTGGACTCTTGGGCTTAAGTCTGTATCACTTCTATAGCAATTTGCAAAGCACATTTCACAACATGGTAAAATGGGTATCACTATCTCATTTTTCAGAGACTGGTGCAGCCCAGATACAAGCAGCCCTGGAACCCAAACTTAGGTTCAACTCCAAATGCTGTGCTCCGTCTCCAGAGCACAGTGCCTGTAGAAGAGCCCAACCTCACACCCAATCCCATAGCCTCTTGAGATTCCTGGGCAGGGAGCAAAGAATACAACAAAAGTGGACTCACTCTGCCCTGAGTGGTAGGCAGTCTGAGGGAGCCATGTAACGGAGCGGCCTATGGGAAGAGGCAACAGGAAAACCAGGTTCAGAGAAGCTAGGAAAACTGGAGCAGAGCAAAGATGACACAAGTCAGGCAGAGTAGCACCAAGGCTGCCTTGAGAGCTGGGCTGCCTGTCTCTGTTTTGCCACAAACAGCTTTACTCATTGGAGGAAGAGGACAGTGCAAGCTGCTCTAGTTAACACTTCTTCCCATTGTTGCCCTAGGTGAGTAGTATTACAGATCTTTGTCATCCTTGTCTCTCAAGCTAAGTTACTGCTTCCCTTGTCCTTAGCTATTTGAATGTATTTCATTCAGTCATTCGATATGCCAGACATGTGTTACAGGCTAGGCTGCCTGGCCCTCAAGTTGCTGACACCATGCAGAGCATGGACTGTCATGAAAAGGTTCATGACTCCAAGTTTTAGACTGAACATTATGAGCAAAGCCCACCTGGAGAAGATGGAGGGACACGCCCCGCCCCCAGCCCCAGCTCAAATGTCTCCAAACCTGTGGCCACCGGTCATGACAAGGTACTGAGTTTGCACTCTCAGAATGTGTAGATGCCCGCCAAAGTGCAAGTTATACAAATTATATCAGTTTAGAGAATGAAACTATTTAATACTGAGATAAGAGTTGATTATAATTATTTCTCTCAGCAAGTGGGTAACTCCGTTCTTGAAAACAAATTCTGTTACCGAAATAATAGCCAAATATAGCTCCAGATAAGAGACATGGTTGGAGCCCTCACTGTCATGCTGGTAGTTGGTGGTTGCAGACTTGTGAAATGTTTAACGGGAGCAGTACTTCCTTAATTCAAACTTAAAAGAGCCTACTTAAAGTGCACTGCTTTGGAGGTTAGCAGAAATCTATGTTCTAGCCTAGGAGTGGGCAAACTTTTTAAAAGTAAAAGGCTAGGGCTTCCCTGGTGGCGCGGTGGTTGAGAGTCCGTCTGCCGATGCAGGGGACATGGGTTCATGCCTCGGTCTGGGAAGATCCCACGTGCCGCGGAGCGGCTGGGCCCGTGAGCCATGGCCGCTGAGCCTGCGCATCCGAAGCCTGTGCTCCGCAACGGGAGAGGCCACAGCAGAGAGAGGCCCACGTACCGCAAAAAAAAAAAAAATAAAAAAATAAAAGGTCAAATGGCAAACATTTTCTGTGGGCCACATGGTCTCTATCCCAGCTACCTGATTCTGCCTTTGTAGCGAAAATGGAGCCGCAGACATTATTAAACATATAGATGTGACTGTGCTCCAATAAAACTATTTTCAAAATGGGCTGCTGGTCTGAAAGTGTTTGTCTAGCCCCATGAAATGGCATCTCAGAACAGCAACAAAACCTCCTAAGGTCTCCCTTCTCTATGTTTCCTCATTACCCCAGAAGGCTATGTCACTGAAAAGGGGATCCTAGTGCTTGTAACATGTTCCCTACATGAAATGGTTCCTGGAGGGTAGCAGGGCTGAGAAGTATTAAACTAGGCTGTGGATGCTATAAGGGGACAACAAAAGGCCTTGACTTCCTGACTAACTACCTGTGTCAGGGTCAGATCCACACAGAATAGGAAACAATCTACTCTAGCTCTGTTTTTTATTCCTTAATTTCTCAGTTTCAAGGAGTGCAAGTTACACCCCTAGCCAAATCTTCTATCCTGTTGCCTCTCAGTGTCCCACACTACAGACTGTTCTGCGGCTTCATCTCCCCCTCACCTAGACATGCCCCCTACAAGTTGCTTCTAACTTATACCATCGCCTTCCCTCTTCTAATTCACAATGTATCAAAAGCTCCGATTGCAAAAGCAAATCGATATTGATAATATGCAACTTTTTACTAAAGCAAAATCATTGCTCATAGTCCAAAAAAAGATATCTGCCAAAGAACCTGCTATTAAATGAACTGCAACTTTTGAATTTATCTGCTGTGCCACGTCATTTCGTCAAGAGCATCCTGTTTGACCCTCCAGTTTTGACCTCATTCATGAAGCTGTAGTGTGTTTATCTACTACACAGTGAGCAGGGATGAGCAACGATAGCTGTTTTCTGATGTAACAGAGAAGCATATTTGGCCTGGACATATTATGGTTGCAGAAGGAATAAAGGCATTTCCTAAAATGGGATTCTACCTGTATCATCCAATGGTGGACAGAACAGAGCTGAAGACTGGGCACAGAGACAAGGCAAATCATTTGAAAGGGAAGGAAAAGAGAGAAAAGTAACCACTGGTGTATTTTCTTAGGGATAAAGACAGTTGAGTCTGATCTTGAGTTGAATATGACCACTAAAATAAGTTTATATAGTTAAGTTTTCCTGAGATACCATGGTATTTTAATAATGATTCAATTTTTTAAAAAATATATAATCTAAAATAGTTTAATTGAGCTTAACTCTTCCAACTCCTCAAATCCTTTAGGGAAGAAATATACTAGAATATATAACAAAACATGTAGCTGCATAAATGATCCTTAAAATCTTATAAAGGAGACTATTATGGTCAATTTTAACCGATAAGGATAATTTCTCAATTAAAATAAGAGGAACTTACCTGTAGAATTTCAGATGAGACTAAAACACTAGCTGAAGTTTTTTGTTTTCCGTATTCCATGCTTTAATTAAAAGATATGCCGTGCACTACTGAACAGAAGAACAGAAAAAGAATATATCTCAGTCATAACTTAACAACATTGGGCATGAGACATCTAAAATTAATGTTCTATAGCTAGCAAGCTGCTATAGGAGCAAACCATTATATATCAACATTCTTTTCATTGTTGGAAAAGCTTTGATCCTCTCTTCTTCCTCCTTGCTCTCAAATCACTTCATGCATCTCATCTGGAATTATACTTGGCCACTGTCTTGATAACAGGCTTTATTTTCAGGACTGGAATTACCCAACAACCATTCATTTGAATGAACTTTCTAGTCAGGAGAAAAAAAAAAAAGGTCTTAGACTCTTATCTCTAAATAGTAAATAGTTCCCTTCTCTACACTGATACAGGTTCAATGTATGCTTTTATCAGGCATCAACACATTCTGAGAGCACAAAATCAGCTCCCTACCTCTGTCTAAGCCGCCTGGGGAAAGCTAAAACACAAAGCTGTTCCCAGGTGAAGACTGCAAACTCAAATCTTCCTCACCTCTGAAAACAGAAAAGAAGACATGGTTTGGTAATTTGTTCCTTATTGAAAGCTCTACCTGACAAACCAGACACCTCCTAAACGCTGGTACTAAGTGCAAAACACATGAAGGAAAGAAAACCGTCTCTGCTTTGCACATTCTCCTTCCTACAACAGTGGAAGAGAGAAAAGAAACACGGAATGCCACTCGTGCTTGCTGCTGGCATCATTCCCTATTGCTTGAAAAGTGAGGCTCCATTGCACCTTAAAGATTTCCTTTAAAATGCCTTGTATGCTTGCTAAGACCCCTTTTAAAAATCTTGTAGCCCTAGCCTCTTCGGGTTTCCTCCTCTCTCTGGCCAATTCGCCCATTCTCCTCCTTAGGTCCACATCCCTCCCAACCCCTCCCCAGGAGGAACAAGCTTCCCACAATTCGGCTGCTGGGCCCTTCCCTAACTCCTTGTCAAGGCTTTACCCCAGGCCTGCTTGGGGAATCCGACACCGAATCACCGTCCCCGTCCGCTCCCCCGCCGACCCGCCCAACTTGCTTCCTGATGCTCCCCGAGGAGACGTGAAAGGGAGTAGTCTGCGCGCTGGGGCAGAGCAAGGTGGACAGCGTGCTCCTCGCAACCTCGGCCTGGCCCTACCACGCACCCCGGCGCTCCTAGGTGTCGCCCGCGGCCCCACCTCCCGCGCTCACCAGGTTGGGGAACGAATAGTCGCGGAGGCCCAAGCGTCTGGGCGCGGCCGCTCGCGGCTCAACCCCGACCGCGCTCTGGGAAAGGGCCGGAGGAGTGGGCGGCGCCGCCCGGCCCGCCTCCCGGCCCAGCTGCCCGGGCCTCGGTGTCCCGGAGGAGGGCGCGTCACCGGCGGAGCAGGTCCCAGCGCCACGCCCGCCACCCAGTCCGAGGGCCTCCGAGGCCTCCGCGCCGCCCCAGCACCCACCACGGACCACACTCACCACCCCCCCGCGCGGCGCGCACCGTGCTCCGACGTGGGCGGATGGCCTAAGTTCCAGCCCTGCGCGCATACGCAGCCTTACCGCAGCCGCACGCGCGGCCGGGCGCGCGCAGACCACGTGCCGAGCCCTAACCCCCTTGTCCTCTCGCTCGCACGCGCGCACGCACGCGCGGGCCCTGACCCCCTAGGAGGGCGGCGTCGCGCGGCACCCAGGCCTCCGCGCTGATCCGGGCGCGACCTCGGGATTCTCGGCTTCACCTTGCATTTCATGCACCGGGCTGCTAGGTAGTCATTTTACATTTGAGCTTGGCAGCGGTTAGTCGATGGGCTGACCTCGGGAAGGATTTCGTTGAAGACTCGCTTCTCTTTGTCCCGGCTTGCCCTGTTTTCAAGTTGTGTAAGTGCCCGGCCTCGCGGCAGTCCGGGAGGTATTTACTTATTAAAATTCGCACAGAGCTATGAAGGGAAGAAGACATCTTGGGAAGTTCTTTGCTCTTGCAGGCGAAATGCGCGTTCTCCAAGAATCAATAGAAAAAGAAGGCTGGGGATACGTCGGGGTTGCAATGGTCTGGGGTGTGAACAGTAGTCCCGGGAGTCGCATGCTCTCGAGAAATGCCTCTCGAAACCCTCCTTTGGTCTGGAGAATTCAAAGGTCTGTCCCACCCTAAGTTGTCACTAACTGTTGCTTCTTGGGAGGAACGGAGAAGCTTTGAGGCGCGGGAGATGAGTGTGCTGTATGGGCTCTGGTTGCACCGGCCTCTGGGTGGAGGTTGTTGCATTAATTCAGAAATAGTATTTACTCTCCTCTCTCGGCACCCCTGAAACAGTGCCATCTGAAAACAGTTCCCCATTCAGGCCGCTTGTCTGTGGCACAGTGAAAAGGTCGGCAGAGGCATCACGGTGTGAAAAGTTGAAAGAATAGTTCAGTGAACAGCCATGTACATTCCTCCGAGAATGAATAACTCAACGTTTTGCGGTAACTGCTTTCTTTCTCTCTCGCCTAAGTAAAGACAAAGACATTCTCCTATGCAACCACATAAGAAACTAAATTACATCTAAGAAACTTAATAATTTGACATCACCTAATATCCAGCCCATATGCAAATTTCTCCAGTTATCAAAAAAAGTCATATATTGGTTTTGTAGAAAGGTAGTCCCATGGCGTCCAGTTCTTATTTAAGGGTTGCAATATCTTCTCTTACCGAATGGATGATAAGACAAGTCTCAGGACTTTCTCTTTTAAGTTTCCTCTGTTTCCTGAATTGTCTATTTAATCTTTTTTTTATTGTTTTAAGCTCTTTCAAGTTAAAGACTTTTTTTCAAATTTGTGTGGATCTCTGCCTAACATTTACATTAAAGACTGCTGCTAGTCAAAAGAATAAAAAGAGTCCTGTGAAGATTCATGCATTGTATTTGTTATGGTTGTCTCTTTTTTTTTTTTTTGGCGGTATGCGGGCCTCTCACTGGTGTGGCCTCTCCCGTTGCGGAGCACAGGCTCTAGACGCGCAGGCTCAGCGGCAATGGCTCACGGGCCCAGCCGCTCCGCGGCACGTGGGATCCTCCCGGACTGGGGCACGAACCCGCGTCCGCTGCATCTGCAGGCGGACCCTCAACCACCGCACCACCAGGGAAGCCCTGGTTGTCTCTAATGCAGAGCAATCCTCCACCTGTTTTGTTTTTGTGGTATTAACTTTTTAAAGAGTCTAGGCCAGTTATTTGGCAGAGGGTTCTACTTTCGCCATTTGTCTGACCTTGTTTTCCTCCTGATGTCATTTAGTTTTTTCTCTAGATCCCATATTTCCTGTAAGCTCGAAGGAAGGTTGAGAGGTTTGATTAGATGGCAAGAATCCTTCTAAGATGGCACACTTTATGAGGTGCTCTTATTGTTTTCCATCAGCAAGAACATAATAATAAATATTAAACCCCTGTTATTTTTATATGCATAATATTAGGTTGTCCCAGTATCAGTGGTCACTGAAATCTGAAGTGTTCTCCAGATTTCTCTATTAAACTACATTTTCTCTTTTGTGGTTAATAGGTAATCTGTGTGGTGGAGACTTTGGATCTGTTTGGAGGAGAAAGTCTTAGATCCCTGCAAGGAAGACATGGGTTACAAATCCATTCACCTAGGTGGATAGAGTAATCATCTGGATCATTCTGGTACCCAGTGTTAGGCGCTTCATTGAATTAGGTACTAGCTTCATTCAAAGAACAGTAAAACTCTGGACTCTGGAGTTTGGGCCACTGTAGGGTTCCTGTGGATAATTCTGGTAGAAACAGTGATACTTTCTACAGGGTCTTGTGATGTCTGTTTTAAGAAGGCTTGATAAAATCCAAGAGGAGTTTCCTATATGTAACTGGGCATACCTGAAACTAAACCCCCAGTTCCATTCTAACAACAGAAACAAATCAAGAATATGTAATACTCTGTGTAAACTCTGTCTGTGATCACCTGGTCGCTGGCTCATATCAAACGTCTGGGGGTGTGAGCTCATCCATTTAAGCTTATAAGCCCCACTGGGTGAGATCTATGTCAAGTTTACTCTGTATAACAATGACCACTTCAGCTCCCACAAGAGGAGTCTCAAAGGGCATCTTCTATTCCACAGACAAATGTAGGATTCTAAACAGAGAGCCTGGATCTCCACTCTTATAATTTTTAGTGAGTCAGTCAGTGGATCATATCAGTGGTTTTTGTTTGCATCAGCAAATTAGTGTCGGCTCATGCCTCTGCCAGTTGATCTGAATTTCATCAGTCAGCTTTCTAAAAGTCCAAGGCAGAAGCTGCAAGGCAGAAGCTAGACTTGAAAGTTATGTTGCATCATTTTTGTGACATTTTATTGGTCAATAGGAAGCATAGGACTGTTCAAGATTCAAGGGGAGGGGATCAGACAAGGCATGAACACGAGGAGATGAGGCTCCCTGCGGAGTCAGAGGGAAAATATTTGGAAAGGAGCTACCACACTGCTCTAGGCCAAATGCAAACTTAGATGTGTAGTATTGATCATAGTGGTGCTTTGCTCAAAATCAGGTGGGTCTGGATCATCTATTTAACTTCAAGCCTCATCATAACCACCCATCCCCAACTGTGATCTACACATTTACATGAGGACTATAAATATGGGCCCCCATTTCTTTTTTTTTAATTAATTAATTTATTATTTAAGTTTGGCTGCGTTGGGTCTTCGTTGCCACGCACGGGCTTTCTCTAGTTGCGTCAAGCGGGGGCTACTCTTCGTTGCGGTGTGTGGGCTTCTCATTGCGGTGGCTTCTCTTGTTGCGGAACACGGGCTCTAGGTGCGGGAGCTCAGTAGTTGTGGCTCACGGGCTTAGTTGCTCCGCAGCATGTGGGATCTTCCTGGACCAGGGATTGAACCCATGTACCCTGCATTGGCAGGCAGATTCTTAACCACTGCGCTACCAGGGAAGTACACCCTCCCCCGTTTCTTTTTGTTTACAGATTTCTTGGTTCAACTGCTTCTCCCTTACAAAAGCATTGTTTTTATGTTTTTTTTTTCCCTATGGGAAGGAGAAAGAATAGGGGCCTGAAATGTACATTTAAAAATTATTTATGGTATTTTGGAGGTTCTCTGAAAATAATAGAGGTGGAAATAGGAGTTAAAATGGGTGTACAACAAAATTATTTGTGGATAGTAGCAGTGTAAGTCTAGGCACTGGACTTCTTTGACACTGTGTAAATATTCAGATCTGAATCCCTGGTTGTGATTCTTTTTCTGGCTCCAGCCGTGGCAGGTAGCTGTGCCCTTTGCAAAGGGTAAAGTGATTGCTACCTGCTGATGCCTTTATCACAACCATTCTTCACCTCACCTTGGCTGACAGTTCACCTCGCTAAGTAAAGGAAATCCATTGGTAACAAAACTAGGAAGGCTCCATTGCAAATAGAGTAATATACGGAAAAAAATAGACCTCTGTATTTGGAAGGATGCTTTAGGACACTGATATTATATCTTACAAATTCTGTATTTTTATTTTTGAAAAGTTATATTCCGATACCTGTTTTTAAAATGTTTTGAATGTCCTATGAATAATGAGTGGATATATGTGCTCATAGATGGCAAAACCTCCCTAGGATGCAAAACAGAGCCATGGACAGCAGACTAGGGGGACGAAATCCTCTCAAGTGAAATGATTGGGAAGAAAAGGTCCAAAACCTTCGAGAGCTTATTTCCTTCGAGGCAGTTTCCTTGTTCCTTGTGTAGCGTTTATTCAGCTTGTGATTCAGTTATCTATTGCATCTCATATATTAAAAATATCCATTTAATATTTCTCACGATTCTGAGGGTTGGTTGGCTGACTCCTCTGTGGTTTTGTCTGGATTTACTCACACAGTTATATTCAGCTATAACAGGGGCTGGCAAAAGTTTCTGTAAGGGGTGGTAGATCGTGCATATTTTAGGTTTTGTGTCTGTTGCATATTCTTCTTTGTTATTTATTGATTATTATTATTTTTTTTTACAAACCTTTAAAAAGCAAAAGCTATTCGTAGCTCAAGGGCCCTACAAAGAAACAGGCTGAGGGCCAGATTTGGTCCACAGGCTGTGGTTTGTCAACCCCTGAACTGGAAAGTCAGCTAAGCTGAAGGTCAAAGGTGACCTCACTTACATGTCTGGCACTTGGTGATGCCGTCCACTGAAGGCCATGGTTCTCCTTCTGGAGAATCTTCAGGGCTTCTCGTCCTCCAGGGGCTCCATTGTCAGTCTGTGGGCAGCATCCAAGACAGTGGAGGTGGAAGCTGTCAGACTTGTTAAGGCATAGCTGGGGAATCACACAGGGTCACATATGCCACATTCTGTGGATTAGAGGAGACCACGAGGCCAACCCAGATTGAAGGGATGGGCAGCCAGACTCCCTGTCAGTGGGAGGAGCTGCCGATATCCTGGCCACAGCCAGCTTACCTAAGTGGAGGATTTCTGCTGTCTGCATCACCCAGGGAGATGGAGGGCTGATGCTGACCTTGACATTAGATTGGCTCTCAGAGCCTTATTCAGATAACTTCACATTGAGTCATAAAACTATGGATTTCTGATCTCTGATGGCAGCTACTGTTCTTACTCTTCTTTTGACCATATCACCCCAGACTGTTTCGAATTCTGTGAGCACTCACTCATTTCCCTCAGTACTAGTTTATAGGTGTCTCTGCTAAGAGATATCAGCTCCTTGAAGGAAGGACCACGCCCTACCACTCTGCCTTGCTGTGATATATCTTCAATAGATAGGTACGGAATTTAATTAAATAGCCTAACTAAGGTTTAACATCAGGTTATTTGCTTACTTCACAAAAGCAAAACTAATTTAAGAATCTTGCACATTACCTCCAAATTCTGGAAGAACAGCAGGCATCAGAGAGTTACGTTTCACACCCAAACACTGTCTAATCAATCAGATAGTTAAACTTCCTAGCAGTTTTCCAAACATATAATCAAACATTAGGAAGCAGTATGCTTAATGACAAGTTTGAACTAGCAGTCAGCTTTAAGGACATACTACATTTTAACTCTGTGTCTGCAGATGAAAATCAAAATGTAGCAGCATAGGGAGCTCAGCTTGGTGCTCTGTGATGGCCTAGTTGGGTGGGATGTAGGTGCAGGCGGGGAGGTCCAAGAGGGAGGGGATGTGTATGCGTATGACTGATTCACTTCGCTGTGTGGCAGAAACTAACACAACATTGTAAAGCAATTATACTCCAATAAAAAAAATTAATAAGTGGAGGAGGGGAGAATGTTAAAAATCTGAGCCCATTAAGAATGAGGTTAAGGGGAGAAAAACAAATCCAATAAATATACGCTATCAAGTAAAAAAAAAAAAAAAAAAAGTAACAGCAGTTTGGAATATATGCTATGTATGTTCCAAGGCAGAAGTAATTCTGGAGAGGGTTTCTAATCTACAGTAAATGCCGCTACTAATTGCTTAGTTGAATTTTTTAATATGTGTTTTCTCCCAGATCTCATTGTAACTCCATCTTCTTCCACTTGATGGAAAGCTTTGACAATTTATTATGTTTAGAAGCAGCTGGGGTGTATTTCTAATTGATGATTTGTTATCCTGTATTTCTTACTTGACTATCCACATTTTTCATTCTCTTCAGCATTTTCCTCCAGCATCTCCTGTCTCACTGAACTAGATGGATGGTGCTCCTTTTGTGCAAACACAGGCAGTATTTCAGTCCCTCCGCTGCTTCTTCCTTCCATCAGACCTCAGATACATACAGGACCGATGCTAGATAACATGTATATGGCACTTAAACATTAACAAAGTGTATTCACATATCTGAGTCAGTTGATTATTAATACATCAGTCCTGTAGGACAGATGCTACCACTACCTTCATTTAGCAGGTAGGGAGACTGGTGAACAACTGTCCCAGAATACTTCAAGAATGTGTCCAAGCCAACTTCAGTACCTTCCCATAAAATCTGTTTATTCTTCTGGATTTGGTTAAAGCAGCCCCATTTATCAGTCGCCCAAGTCTGACCCTCAATTCTTCCCTCTCCATTACTCCACATGTCCAGACAGCCACCAAGACCCTGTGGATTTTCTCTCTCTGAGACCCTGACCTTCTGATCCTCTGCTCCCCCAAAAGCCTCACTTCTCACTTGGGTTTGTGTCAGAGCTTTCTGTCTGCTCCCCTGACTTCTGAGTTGCCTATCTAGTCCTTCACATTACCACGAGGGCTGTCTTCCTCAAACCCGGATCTTTCCATGCACTTCTGGTTTTAAATGGGTCAGTGGTTCCCCACAGGCACAGTCTAAAGGGTTACAAAGCTCATGAGACTGAGGAACTGAATTTTTAATTTTACTTAATTTAAATTAATGTAGCCGCTATATTGAACAATAAGGCTAAGTGGCCACCATATTGAACAATGCAGATCTATGTGAATCCCTTTTTGTCTGTCAAAACTCAGTTCAAACATGGCTCAGCCTAAGGACCAGCTACACAATTTGTGGAGCCCAGTGCAAAATGAAAATGCAGGGCCCCTTGTAAGAAATTATTAAGAATTTCAAAACAGCACCAGCAGAGCATTAAACAAAGCACAAGGCCCTTCTAAGTGCAGGGCCCTGTGTGACTACACAGTTTCCATGCTCATGCAAATGGGCAGTAGAAAAATTCACAAAGGGTATGAAGAAGCAATTTACAGGAGAGGAAATCTGCATGGCCAGTAAATATCTGAAAAGATGCACATTTTCATAGGAATCAAGGAAATGCAAATTAAAGCCACAATGAGACACAGTTTTATACCTACTCATTGCCAGAAATTTTAAAGTCCAATAATATTAAGTTGTCAGGTAGTAATCACTGCTGATGATCGTATAAATCACTTATCTAATAAATTGAAGATGTGCATATCCTGTAAACCCGCGGTTCCTCTCTTAGATGTGTTCCCTGGAGAAACATGCACATGCGCACAAGAAGGTGTGTACAACAATGTTTATGACAGCTTTCTTTTAACTGAGAGGCATCTGAAACACACTAATATGCACAAATGGGAGGATTGATAAATAAATGCAGCATGTTTTAGGAAGAATTTCATGTAATAATTAAAATGGATAGATTAGAGTTATATCTCTCAGCTTGGATAAATTTCAAAAATATAATGTTGATCAAAGAAAGCAAGTTCCAGAAAGGCGTTATTTATGAATATGTTTTACAAATGTGAAAAACATAATTATATTATTGTTTGTAAATACATATATGTATTGTAAATATATATGTATTATAAATTTATATATGCATTATAAGTATATATATCATATATAGTAAACATATACAACCAAAGCACAGGAGTGATTACCTCTAGTGAAGGGTAAGGGGACAGAGACTAGGGTGGCACAGGGCACTTCACTGAAGCTACAGTGATTTATTTCTTAAAAAAATAATCACTTAACTGAAATACACACAGACACACAAAGAAAATAATGCAAGTAGTAGAAGAAAGTGTGAATGAATTGCTATATAACATAAGAAAGGGAAAACCCCACAAAATATGACTCAAAATGAAGAAGCAATAAAAGATTCATAAATGCATTTATACATAAGCTTTTAAAAGAACACTTTTCATGAGGAAAAACTATAAGCAAGTAAAAAATCCTGACAACTTGGAGAAAATATTTGTAATGTCTATCATTAGAGGGCTAATATTTTCCCCAATATTTCATTATGAAAATTTTCAAACATACAGCAAATTTGAAAAAATTTTGTAGAGAACACGCACCCTCTAGATCCTACCATCAACATTTTACTTGCCTTATCATGTATGTAATTTATCTCTATCCATCCGTCAATCTATATTATTTTTTGTTGTGTTTCAAAATAAATCGCAAACCGGTATATTGATGCATGTATATTATTAACCAGAATTCAGTATTTGTTTAAGGTGTTCCTTGTGATATAAAATTTAAATAGAATGAAATACACAAATCTTAATTGTACATTCTCTGATTTTTGACAAATACATATACCTCTGTGACTGAAACCTCAACCCAGAAGGCTAATATTAGTAATATATAAAGAGCTCCTAAAAATTGAGAGAAAAATGCCAGCAGTGCAATAGAAAAATGAGTAAAAAGTATGAACAGACAATTCCACAGAAAAAGAAATACAAATGGCCTTTAAACACACGAAAAGGGGGCTTCCCTGGTGGCGCTGTGGTTGAGAGTCCGCCTGCTGATGCAGGGGACAGGGGGTTCGTGCCCCGGTCTGGGAGGATCCCACATGCCGCGGAGCAGCTGGGCTCGTGAGCCATGGCTGCTGAGCCTGCGCATCCGGAGCCTGTGCTCCGCAACGGGAGACGCCACAACAGTGAGAGGCCCGTGTACCGCAAAAAAAACAAAACAAAACAAAAAAAAACCACACACGAAAAGGTGCTCAGCCTGCCCATCGTAAGAGAAGTATTTTACAATGAACAATGTGAAAAGGAAATTAAGAAAACAATTCCATTTATTTTATTCAAAAAGAATAAAAATACTTGGGAATTAACCAAGTAAGTGAAAGAGTTGTATACTGAAAACTGTAAAACATCACACAGAGAAATGAAAGAAGACACAAATAAATGCAAAAAACATCTTGTGTTCATGGAATGAAAAATTTAATATTGTTAAGATTTCAGTACCACCCAAAGTGATCTACAGATTGAATGCAATCCCTATCAGAATCCTAACATTTTTTGCAGAAAAATACATCTTAAAATACATGTGGACTCTCATGGGACCCCAAATAACAGAAACAATCTTGAAAAAGAAGAAAAATGTTGTAGGTCTCACACTTCTGATTTCAAAACTTATTACAGAGTTACAGTAATTAAAACACTGTGAACTGGCATAAAGACAAACATATAGACCAATGGAATAGAATAGAGAGCCTAGAAATAACCCCCCATATATATGGTCAGACAATTTTCAACAAGGGTGCCAATACCATTCATGGTGAAAGGACTTTTTCAACAAATGGTGCTGGGAAAACTGGATATCCATTTCCAAATTAATGAAGTTGGACCCTCATCCAACATCATATATAAAAATTAACACAAAACTGGGAATTCAGTGGTGGTCCAGTGCTTAGGACTCTGTGCTTTCACTTCAAGCACCCGAGTTCAGTCCCTGGTCGGGGAACTAAGATCCCACAAGCTGTGTGTCGTGGTCAAAAATAAATAAATAAATAAACAAACTCAAAATGGATTGAAGACCTATACATAAAAACTAAAACTATAAAAACTCAGATGAAAACAGCAAACAATCTTCATGACATCAGATTTGGCAATAATTTCTTTGATATGGTACCAACAGCATAAGTAACAAAAGAAAAAAAAGACAAATTGGACTTCATCAAAATTAAAAACTTATGTATGCTAAAGGACACTATCAACGGAGTAAAAAGGCAGTTCACAGAATGAGAAAAAATATTTGCAAATCATATATCTGATAAGGATTAATATCCAGAATATATAAAGAACTCCTAAAAGTCAACAACACACACACACACACACACACACACACACAACTCTAGTTCAAAAATGGGCAAAGGACTTGAAAAGACAATTCTCCAAAGAAGATATACAGATGACCAATAAGTACATGAAAAGATGTTCAACATCACTAATAATGAGGGAAATGCAAATCAAAACCACAATGAAATACCACTTCAGACCCATGAGAATTGTTATTATCAAAAAACCCAGAAAACAAGTGTTGACAAAAATGTGGAGAAATTGGATCCCTTGGGCATTGCTGGTGGCAATGTAAAGTCATGCAGCTGCTGTGAAAAAAAAATATGACAGTTCCTCAAAAAATTAAACATAGAATTACCACATGATCCAACAATTCCACTTCTGAGTATATTCAAAAGAATTGAAAGCAGGGATTTGAACAGATGCTTATAAACTAATATTCATAGCAGCACTATTCACAATAGCCAAAAGATGGAAACAACCCCACTGTCTATCAATGGATGAATAAATAAACAAGATGGAGCATATGCATACTATGGAATATTATTTAGCCTTAAAAAGGAGTGAAATTCTAATACATGCTACAGCATGGATGAACCTTGAGGATATACTGTTAAGTAAAATAAGCCAGACACAAATATACAAATATTGTAAGATTCCACTTAACATGAGGTACCTAGAATACTTAAATACATAGAGACAGAAGGTAGAACACAGGTTACCAGGGGATGAGGGGAAGGAGGAGTGGGGAGTTATTGTTTAATAGGTATAGAGTTTCAGCTTAGGATGATGAAAGTTCTCTAGATGGACAGTGGCAATAGTCAATGTGAACATACTTAATGCCACTGAACTGTCCACTTAAAAGTGGTTTAAAAGTTAAAACTTATGTATATTTTACTACAATGAAAAACATTTTAAAAAGTAAAAAATAAATTAAAACAAAGAAATGCTAGTTAACACTGCACTGAGATGCCATTTCTCACCTATCAGATTGACAAAAATCCAAAACTTTGACTATGTGAGGCTGTGAGGAAACAGGCCTTCTCATTGCTAGTGGCAAGGCAAAAAAATGTAGTATAACCGCTATGGTGAGGAGTTTGGCAATGTCTAGAAAAATTAAATGAGCATTTACCCTTTGACCCAACATCCACTCATTCCAGGAAAGTCTCCTGGAGACATACTTGCAAAAATATGAAATTGTTATGACATATAGCAATTTATGTTTATGTCATAACATAAATTGTTATTACATAAAAATTATTATAATAGGCATAAAGCTACTTATGGTGGCATTGTTTGCTATAGTAAAAACAAAACAAAACAAAAACAAAACTGGAAACAACCCAAATGTTCAGTGATAGGGAAATGGTTTAGTAAACTATGGGGCATCCAAGCAATGGAGAACTACACAACTAAAAAGGAATGAGGAAGGCCTCTATATATTGGTATGGAACTATCACTAGGCGATTGTTAAATGAGATAAAGCAAGATGCAGGACGGTGTTTATGTTGTGCTATGTTTTATGTAAGAAACGGGTAAATAAATCATAAACATATTTGTGATATTTTTCAAAAGGTAACAATGAAATGATACATCAAAAACTAATGAGAGGGCTTCCCTGGTGGCGCAGTGGTTGAGAGTCCGCCTGCCAATGCAGGCGACACGGGTTCGTGCCCCGGTCTGGGAAGATCCCACGTGCTGCGGAGCGGCTGGGCCCTTGAGCCATGGCCGCTGAGCCTGTGTGTCCGGAGCCTGTGCTCCGCAACGGGAGAGGCCACAACAGTGAGAGGCCCGTGTACCGCAAAAAAACCCAAAACAAACAAACAAGAAAAACTAATGAGAACGGTTTCCTAGATTGGAAGAGAGGGTGCAAGATGAAGGGGAAAGGACAGAAGAAAAAGTTCTGTGGATGCATTTTTGGCCTTGGAACCATATAAATGTTTATATAATTCAAAAATGGGAAAAAACAAATCCCTAAAATTGAACACAAATGGAAACAAATGAACTTAACCATATATCAATTTGATGCCATAGCGGCATAGAGAAAATAACTCCTTATTTAAAAATATAGGATACCCTTAGTGGCGTATAGTCTAAAGAAGAAAAGAACCACAAAGAAATTTTATATTGCATTCTTTTTTGTAACACTAATAGTGACATGGTGTAGGAAAAACAACAAATAGTTGTGTTAATGCTATTAGAAACTTAGATTTCCACAGCAAGAGAAAAGAGATACAAGGGTAAAATTTTAAAAGTTAAGTAAAAACAGGATAATGACTGCAACGGATTGAAACATCAGATATATGTAAATCTGAGTTCATGATGATGCTTTAAAAACACACTGGTTACCATTGGAGGTTGCTAGATTACTAAGTCACTACTATAAACGTTGATGAATAAAGGGAAAAACATGAAGGATCCTACCTTTCCCATATGAATGAAATAATTAATGAGGAAAAGTCCTTTTTTATAGATGAATTTCAGCTAATGAATAAAGAAGCAGTGATAGAATAGCCCTCCACCATTTTGCAACCTCTAATGAAATAAAGGCTATCCAGCTACCCAAAATATTAGGTAAAATGTTGATAGGGAACGTTAAAGTGGAGAAAATTGGCCGACACCACCAGAACCTGAAGACCTTTAGCAACAATAAAACTAGAACAGCTGGTAATGTGTGCCTCATGGTAAAATGTAATTTGAAGCACACAACACCATTGGTGAAGTATTCTTGGATAAAAATCTAATCAGGCTTCTAGATCTAAGTCTATTTTATAGAAAATATAGGGGTTAGAGCAAGAATTAACAGTTAAAGCAGTGATAGGAGGAAAATCAATAGCCTAAAATAATATTATCAGTAAAAAATCGAAGATCGAAAAATAAATGAACTAAAATTTCAATTCCAAACCTAGAAAGAGAAGAGTAAGATAAACCAAAAGAAAACAGGGAGAAGAAAATAATAAAGATTAGAAAGCAGAAATTAATTATTACAATAGGAAAAATAAATAAATCTTTGGGAAAAATAATCTAAATTGTTCTTTGAAAAAACAATTAAATAGACAAACCACCAGCTAACCTAATCATGAAAAGAAAACAAGGGAGAAAATATACAAAACAAGAAATGACAAGGGATATGTAAGCATTGAAAGAGAAGAAAATGTTAAACATTTAAGACACCACTCTGCACAGCTTCATGCAAATACATTTGAAAACCTAGTTGAAATAAATAATTCCCTTGGAAAATAAAAATTTCCAAAATTGTCACTAAAGTTTAAACAAATCAATTTTCAGAGAAGAAATAGAGAACTGCCTAAAATGCCCATCTATATAAGATTAGTTGAATAAATGATGGTACATCCAAACAATGGAATACTATGCAGCAAAGATCTCTATGTACTGATAAGGAGTGTTTTCAAGGAATATTTTGTTAAATGAAAAAAAGCAAGGTATAAAAGAGTATATTTAATGTAAACATATGAAAAGGAGATAAATAAGACTACATATATATTTGCTTATAATTTTAAAAAATATAGGAAAGATAAAGCAGCAACTAACAAAAATGTTGAAAATGAAAGGCAAGTTCTTTGAGCTTAGTGCTTTATATAGGTTTCACTTTTGAACCATTAAATGTTTTGCATATTAAATCAACAAAAATTGAAGAGGCAAGTCCTAATGTTGAACACAAACAGCCACAAATTAACCTAATTAATGAAACTATCAAATTGATACCATGGCCATTCAGAAGAAAGAATTAATTCAACTGACTTTTGAGCAGTGTACTCCCTAAATAAAATGTATTTTAAGTACAAAAAGAATTACAGAGAAATACTGATCTTTTCTTAGGTTTGTTTTTTATAATGATATCAGTGAAGAAATTTTGAAAATATTTTGTATCTATTATAGGTTAGAGAAAATTGTTGGAAACCGGGTTTTTTCTCACTATGGCAGAAGGGAGATACCAGTTGCAATAGGAGAAGGTTAGGAAGAATCAGTTTTTTAAAAACTTGATTTGATTTGCATTGGAATTATCAATATTAACTCATGGTTTAATATTTTCTAGCTCTGAAATTTTTATTTTCTAGGCTCCTGAAAAGCCTAGAAGCAATAATATTTCAATAACACTGGGCATACCTAGCATGCAGATGCCGATTTCTAAATATTGTTCTCCACTGAACGGAACTCAGGTTCTTTGGAGAAATGGCTGATTCCAAGTCTGGGATACAGAAAGTACACAGTAAGTTGGAGACATCTGGTGCACAAACATGAGGAAGTGCTCACAATTAATGGGGACATGTCAGAGGATATAGGAGCTAGCTTAAAGTTGTTCCCGCTGGCCAAGTTTGTGATAAGTTGACCATCAAAAAGAATAATGATGGTAATGGTTATATTATCTTGAGTTAGAAAAGGACCCATGATTCCAGAGTGACTCAGAAAACTAAAAATAGAACTACCATATGACCCAGCAATTCTATTTCTGAGTATATACCCCAAAACAACTAAAACACTTATTCAAAAAGATACATGCACTCCAATGTTCATAGCAGCATTATTTACAATTGTCAATATATGGAAACAACCTCAGTGTCCATCAACAGATGAATGTATAAGGAAGATGTGGTACATACATATAATGGAATACTACTTAGCCATAAAAAAGAATGAAATAATGCCATTTGCAGGATTATTGAGCAATAGGATATTCACATGTTATCATGTATCACCCACAGTTACTTATTAATTACAATACAATACATACACACACACACACACACACCCGGAATGTGTTGAGACTAGTATGCTGATCTTTGTAAACCTTCAGTAGCCTGGAAATGGGAGGAGCTCTTTTATGAGTTCTTCAACAGTAATCTTCATTGGAAGAAGAGACTTCCATTTGTCTTTGGGTATGTTGTTTTGGAATGCTTCTACCTCTAGAGACACAAAAATATTGTTACTGAGGGAGACTGAGGCTATCGGAGTAGAGATGTTGAGAAGCTAAACCAAGTGCTTTATTTTGTAATGTAAATCTGGTGTGTCTTGCCCCAAAGAGGTATTTTAGCAAAGCCAAGACCGTGCAGAATTGTGTCTTCCACAGGAGGAAGGATTCTTTTCCATATTTGGATTTAGACTGTGCTCTGTTTGGTTATTATCACTGGAGATGTGTATATGTTCTTCTTTGTGGAGTAATGCACAGAGACTCAGGAGCAGAACCTCTAAAGCTGCAGGAGAGATATGCACACCTGATCTTTCTCTGGGACTTTGAAGTGAGCTGGACTAGGTCCAGTGTAGCACAGAGTGGATTGTGGATACACCCACTGAGATTCCATAATCCAGATTGTGCTGATACTAGGTTTTATGTTGTAATTGTCCTGAGGGGTGAGAGGGGGTGGAGCTCAGGATAACCAAAGCCCTGAGGGTTAGGGTGGGAATTCTTTTGAAGGGAAACATAATTCCACTGGCAGTCATCCACCTAAATAATGGAGTGTGTACCCATTATTCATTGGCTGTCTGCCCTTCTTATAATAGTTCCACAATTATAAATTCCTGGGGTGTAAAACTTAAGCATGGAAGAGGGGGGGGAACTAGAGAGGAAGGAGAACTTTTCCCCTGGTTTGGGTCCTTGTTGAGAGTTTGGTGTGGACCTTGAGGCATCAAGATATTTGGGAGCCCAACTGGGAGGCAGTCAAGGCAGGGCCCACTGGGGGTGGCGTCTCTGAGAGAAGCCACTTCTAAGAGCGTCTGGAAGGGCGTGACTGCCTGTGCTAAACTTCCCTGACAGCCTGTCTCAGCTGTGCTGAGGTGATTAAGGGAAGGACCTGCCCCAGCTAGGGGGACGGTGGTAAAGGGCAAAACACTACCTCTCCCCTGGAGCCAAAGGGGAGATAGCAGAGATGTTACCAGTTAGCAAAGATACAAACATACTTTCCAAAGGGTAGAGGTCATCAGGCATAAATTCTGTGTGTCTGTATATTAATGGAGTATGTACCCATTACTCATTGGTTGTCTCTCCCTTATAATAGGTCCACAATCTCCTATCAGTAATTCTGAAATCCCAATGAATTTGAAAAAATATTTTTTTCATAAGTTTGCAACTGTCTCATCTGGTGGCAAAACTTGACTGGAACTTATGTGAGATTATTTATACTCTTTATTTATCTCACTTGATTTCTGAAAATGTATATGCTTTGCTACAGAAAAATTGATGTGTTTGTTAATAGGGTACTGCCTCGGAGTTCTCTGGGGCCCATAAATCTGAAAAATTAAAAACCTGAAAACTGCTGAATTCCAAAACCTGTCTGGCCACAAGGGATTTAGACCTAGATATGGGATTTGTAGCTGTATGAACCTTCCTTTAAGCTGGGGATGTGCTTCAGGACCGTTAGGGAAGCAGGGCCTGTTTCTTTTGATCCTTGGATATAAACTCCACCCCACCCCGCCTCCTGCTCTAGGATAGGACCTGTGCCTAGTCTGCACAGGTTTAAAATACTTGAATGTGTTGCCAACAGTAAAAACTCAGGAGGTTACTCATAAACGTCTAGATTTCTAGTGTCTATTGGGAAGTTGGAAAGCTAGCAGTATTGACTTTGCATTCTGACAGATCAGAAATTTGCTGGGACTGAAAAGCAGCTGCCCTGTTTGCTGGGAAGATTGTCTATATGCCACAGTTTCCACCACTCTCAACTATGATATGAGACTCAACTTAGTCACAACCCAGAAATCCATCTTTCTTTAAGTTGGTAGTTATTAATATATATATATTTTTGAGAGGGATGGACAGGGGTGGTGGGGCAAAGGCTTCTAGTCACCCTACTCACATCATTTATTTTTATTATGCCTCCAGCTACTGAAGGCATTTCAGTTTTCGATCCCTACTGTAACCCAGAGTCAAAGCTTTTTTCCTCAAAGTCCCTGGACTCCACCTGGGTTACCATCCTAGCTGTAGCTCTGACCCACCAATGACCTTAAGTTGACAGAGCCCACGGCATTTTCCATAAGGGGCTTGCTCCCCCGGACTCACTCCTTGTCTGTTCCTTTCTCCAGGCCTGGGATATCTTCCCAAGAACTGGCTGTCTTCACCGAAGCCCTTTCCAGTAAGTGCATTTCTTTCCACCTGCCCTGTAGATGCCCTGTAGCTTTTCAGCCTGTGCCAGCTGGTGCCGTTCTCACTCTTACACTGTGGTCCTGGCCCTGGTGGCAAGGCGTGCTGCAGGATGAGTGACCCTCTCCTGCGTTTCTGGCTTTGATGAGGTGCTCTCGTTCTGATCTTAAATGATTTCCTGTTCTTTGTGTTTCCAACCCCCACCTGGTCACCTGTATTATTATTTCCCCTCGAGCCGGCACTTTTGTTAACCCCACTGCATATCTCAGCCTGAAGGACCGAAGGCCTTCTTCCTGAAAACAGAGCACTCAGCCAGGAGCCAGGTGCCAGGAGATCTGGCCTCTACTCCCAACTACACCCTTGTTGGTAGAAAGTCCATGAACAAATCACTTTCCTCTCTGGCCCGTGGATTTCTCAATTGTAAAATGAGGCAATTTTGCTGTAGGTGTGCTCAATATCCTTTTAATCCTGCATACTGGGCATCCCCCTCCCAGTGGATAAAACATGTTTGATTTATTGATGTGCAGCCCCCTTTTTTCCTGTTGGTCTTGGTTGGAGGAAGAAAACGTTGGTCTTGATAGAAGAAAACATTCATTTCCTTATTTAGTGCCTGAGGAACCTCTCACATAATAGTATACCATATATACTCCAGAACTGGCCTCTCTCCTGGGTACTGACATAGGGCCTGAGTAAAACCAGATCCACCGTCTGGAAGGGGCTGGGCCCCAGACCTTAAGATCAAGTGCTGGGCAGGCAAGTGCTCTGGAGCAGTGGTCCCCAACCTTTTTGGCACCAGGGACTAGTTTCGTGGAAGACAATTTTTCCACGGGTGGGGGCGGGCGGAGGGGGATGGTTTCGGGATGATTCAAGCACGTTACATTTATCGTGCACTTTATTTCTATTATTATTACACAGTAATATGTAATAAAATAATTATGCAACTACCATAATGCAGAATCAGTGGGATCCCTGAGCTTGTTTTCACTTGCCACTCACTGATGGGCTTTTGATATAAGTCTGCAAGCAATTGATTTATTATGGTCTCCGTGCAGTCAAACCTCTCTGCTAATGGTACTCTGTATTTGCAGCCACTCCCCGGCACTAGCATCACCGCCTCAGCTCCACCTCAGATCATCAGGCATTAGATCCTCACGAGGAGTGTGCAACCTAGATCTCTTGCACACGCAGTTCACAGCAGGGTTCGGGCTCCTACGAGAACCTAATGCCGCTGCTGATCTGACAGGAGGCAGAGCTCAGGCAGTAATGCGAGCGATGGGGAGCGGCTGTAAATACAGGTGAAGCTTCGCTTGCTTACCCGCTGCTCACCTCCTGCTGTGCGGCCTGGTTCCTAACAGGCCACAGACTGGTACCAGTCCGTGGCCTGGGGGTTGGGGATCCCTGCTCTGGAGAACAACAGGTGGAAAGAGGTGTAATTTAACCTCATCATCACTTTACATTTCCTGCCAGATAGTCTGCTCCTGTTCTTGAGGTCAGAGATAGGCCTCATTTCTCATGGAGAAGGGCAAGAGCAAGGATCTCTGTTTGGATCACGGCTTAACCACTTACTGCTGTGTGACCTTGAGCCATTTACTTCACCTCTCCTAGTCTGAAAAAGAGGGCAATTACAATGCCTTCTGCATAGGAATGTTAGGATTAAATGGGATAATGTATGTAAGGCTCTTAGCACAGAGCCTGGCACACATTAAGTATCTGAAAGGTGTTATATACCTTAATCATTGTTAGCACACTTTATTTCCCAACAGCCTCTAGGTCTATCAGGGAAAAATTGTATTCCATCTCAGGAGTATGCAAAAAAAAAAAAATCATTCTCAAAAATTAGCTTATGAAGAAGTCTCTCCCATTTAACTCTTGCCCTTTGCCCAGTGGTTCCCACTGACAACCTGAGTAGATACTTTTAGCTGTATTTAATCAGAGAACAATTAAAAGCCACTACGAGAGTTCCATTCAACCTAGAAAAATCAATTCCAAACTAAAAATCCAGTTTTATTGTACCTTTGCATGGAGCTCATAATGTAAGCTACAGATATTCTTAAAGCTCTTCTTTCAATATAAGAACATTTAGTGATCATGACGTTTCATTCCTTTAAAAAAAAGTTTTTGCCTTGAACAATGAACAGGAATATTTTATTGAATCCAGTGAGGATTTTTCTGGATTTGTATTTATTTTCAATCACACACGTAACACTTTGATACATTCTGGTAAGACAATTCAAACAATGCAAATGAAAAGAAAATGTGAAAGTCCTTCTTAACACCATCCCCATTAGAAGTAGCTTCCCTACCCCAGTGGTAGCCGTCTTTTCACCCCTGTCTGAGGGGATTAACCCTGACTTGTCTGAGGAAACTGTAATGGCCTCCCCTGAGGCAATTGCCAAACAAGGCAATGCTGGTTCTCCCCATAACCCACTCCCACTACCCCTCTCTGCTTCTAGACCTATAACTAGACTCAAGTCCCAGCAGCCCTAAAAGTGAGATGCAAAGTGTAACACATGAGAAGGTGTGCTATACTCCAAAAGAACTAATTTGAGTTTTATAATCTGTACAGAAAGAAATCTGGAGAATATGTTTGGGAATGGATATTAAGGTGTGGGATAGTGGTGGAAGGAACATAAAGTTGGATCTGGCCACATGTGTTGCTACGGTCTCTCTAAGCAGAAATTCTGCATTTAATATTGCAGCTTGAAGTGTTAGGAAGAGCTCTAGCAGTTTGCCTGCTTTGTTGGCCGAAACATGGATCAAAAAGGGGCCCACGATGAGCAAATTAGAAATTAGAAATGGTAGACATGCCTTGGTTTAATGTAGAGGGAGGGATTCAAAGGCTTAGGGAGTTTGGAATATTAGACTGGATTTGTCATTTAAGACCTACTTACCCACACTAGAGGGTTCAGAAGATATACCAGTCATCACTACTGCGAGAAATAAATTTGAGAGAGGAGCCCCAGCATTCTTAAAGAGTTCTGTGACTGGTCTTCTCTGTACACCAGACCTTACAGTGGGGACTGCAGTCACTGAATTGGGAAACCTAAGGGCAGTAGGATCTGTGGATGGCAAGGGCCAAATTGCTACATTCAACCCTCCCTGTGGACAGAACTTTGAGCATTGAACTAAGTTGTTCACTTTGCTTGGAAGGAGATATGGCCTGACATGTGATTTATATATTCGTTCATGGCTTTGGCCAGTGGTTTTCCTGGATAGTCAGGGACTTGGAAGGAACATGATGAGAAATTTGGTGACAAGGAAATCTAGGGAAGAGGGATATAGATAAATGTCTCTGAATAGACAAAAACATGAAGGTATTTGAGTCCCATATGAATGCTCACCAAAGGGTGACCTAAGCAGAGGAGGATATTAATGATTAAGTAGATAGAAACCAGTTTCTATGGAAACCAGTCAGCCTCTTTCCCAGCCACCCCTGTCATCTCAACGGGCTTATGAGCAAAGTGGCCATGGTGGCAGGGATGAATGTTATACATCGGCTCAGCAACATGAACTTCAACTCAACAAGGCTGACCTGGCTATGGCCACTGCTGAGTGCCCAATCTGCCAGCAACAGAGACCAGCAATGAGTCTTAGATATGGCACTGTTCCCCAGCGTGCTCAGCCAGCTACCTGGTCGCAGGTTGATTACATTGGACCAATTCCATCATGGAAGGGGCAGCATCTTGTTCTTCCTGGAACAGATCCGTTCTCTGGATACAGATTTGCTTTCTTGGCACACAATGCTTCTGTCAGAACTACCATCCTACTTATAGGATACCGTATTTACCATCATGGTCGTCTACACAGCATTGCTTCTGATCAAAGAACTCACCTCACAGCAAAAGAAGTGTGGCAATGTCCCCGTGCTCATGGAATTCACTGGCCTTACCTGTTCCCCACTATCCTGAAGCAGCTAACTTGATGGAATGGCGGGATGGCCTTTTGAAGACTTGGTTACAGCATCCACTAGATGGCAATACGTTGCGGGACTGGGCCGAATTTCTCCAGAAGGTTGTGAATGCTCTGAATCAGTGTCCAACATATGTCGCTATGTCTCCTAAAGCTAAGATTCATGAGTCAAGGGGTGGGAATGGGAGCGGCTCTACTCACTATTATCCCTAGTGACCCACTAGCAAAATTTTTGCTTCTTGTTCCCATGACCTAATGCTCTATTGGCTTAGAGATCTTAGGCCAGAGAGAAAATGCTTCCACCAGGAGACACAATAATGATTCCATTGAGCTGAAAGTTAAAAATTGCTCTCTGGCCGCTTTGGACTCCTCATGCCTCTGACTCAGCAGGCAAAATAGTGAGTTACTGTGCTGGCTGGGACAATTGATCCTGACTACCAAGAGGAAACTGTACTTCTGCACCATGACAGAGATATGGAAGAGTATGTCTGGAATACAGGAGATCCCTTAAGAAGGCTCTTAGTATTACCATTCCTTGCGATTAAGGTCATTAGAAAACAACAACCCAATCCAGGCAGGACTACTAATGGCCCAGATCCTTCGGGAATGAAGGTTTGTATCACTTCGGTGTGTAAAGAACCACAACCAGCTGAGGTGTTTACTGAAGGCAAAGGGAATATAGTATGGGTAGTGGAGGAAGGTAGTTATAAATACGAGCTATGATCATGTGACCAGTTACAGATATGGGGACCATAACTGTCATGAGTATTCCTCCTTATTTTGTTATGAATATGTGTGTGTGTGTATTTTAAAACAACTATCTTTGTTTGCTTCCCTCTCTTATTCCCTAATTGTGTAACATAAGATGTATTGACTTTATATCATAGTATTTAAGTTATAGGATATCAAGGAGAAGGGTAAACATCACTCAAGGACATTATATTACCTCTTCCAGGGAAGGGATTAGTACGTTTCTGGTTATACACAGAACAGTTGTATTATGTTAGATGGAATTACAATCTTGTTAATGTGCTTTTTGGAGATTAAGTATAGTTTAAGAAGGTGCATATGAGTGCCAGGTTGACAAGGAGTGGACTTGTGATGATTAATTTTGTGTGTCAACAACACATAGGGGGACTTCCCTGGTGGCTCAGTGGTTAAGAATCCACCTGCCAGTGCAGGGGACACAAGTTTGAGCCCTGGTCCGGGACGATCCCACATGCTGCGGAGCAACGAAGCCCATGCACCACAACTACTGAGCCTGCGCTCTAGAGCCCACGAGCCACAACTACTAAGCCCACGTGCCTAGAACCCATGCCCCGCAACCAGAGAAACCACTGCAATGAGAAGCCCGTGCATTGCAATGAAGAGCAGCCCCTGCTCGCTGCAACTGGAGAAAGCCTGTGCGCAGCAATGAAGACCCAATGCAGCCAAAAATAAATAAATTAATAAATAAATAAATTAATTAAAAAACACACAAAACAATACATAGGGTGCCCAGATATTTGGTTAAACATTATTTCTGGATGAGATTAACATCTGAAACAGTAAACTGAGTAAGGCAGATTGCTCTTCTCAATGTGGGTGAGCTTCATCCAATCCACTGAAGGCCTGTATAGAATAAAAAGCTGAGTACAAAAGAATTCTTTCTCTGCCTGACTATTTTCAAGCTGGAACATCAGTCTTCTTCTGCCTTTGAACTCTTGGACTTGGAACTTATGCCATCAGCTCTCTGGGGTTTCAGGCCTTTGGACTTGGACTGGAACTTACACTGTAGGCTCTCTCGAGTCTACAGCTTGCCAACTGCAGATGTTGGACTTCTCAGCCTCCATGATTGCATGAGCCAATTCCTTAAAATAAATCTCTCTCTCACCATGTGTAGATATAGATGTAGATATAGATACAGATACAGTTATAGATGTATAGAGGTAGGTATCTATTTATGTATTTAGAGGATATATATTTATTGATTGTGTTTCTCTGGAGAACCCAGACTATATACTAGATAACCAATGCACTCCTTCTTTCATAAAATACCTGGTCAGGGAGAGCTTTTCTGTCATACATTTACAACAGCCTCATTCTTTGTAACTGCTGCATGATATCCTTAGTTCTATGGTATTTTGAACCTTTTCCTTTTTAATGGGTACTTAAGTTCTTTCGGTGCTCTATTCTCAGAATAACTGCGCACAGCATCATTGCAGAGTGGGTTGCTTCCATGATAGACTGAGTTTTGCTGAGTCAGCCCTGACCACAAGGTGGAACACACATGAGAGGAAAATGGAAGTATCTTCCACAGTGAGTTTTTGTTCATCCTGTACCTTAGGAAAATAGCTCCCATCCTTGTGGCTTTGTGACCTTGTTTTGCCAATGTCAAAGGACATTATTAAAAAAGCAAAATAAAACAAAAAGCTTTCTACCTGTTACCATCATAATTTTTTTTAAAAAGCCATTCTAACATAAAAGCACAAAGACAACCTTAGAATAATGGATGGTTAAATTGGATAAATTCAATCTTATTCAAAATTCACAGCACTGTCATTTTTCTCTCTTTGTGTCAGCAGGTGAAAACTCACTCGCCTGTTTCACTTTCCATCTGCATTAGAAGGAACTGCCTTAATATTTTTCTGACTTCTAAATTAACAAAGAATTGGGAAGAAAGCTAAAGTGAGAACTTCTTGCTCTTTTTTTTTTAACTTTTTATTTTATATTGGAGTATAGCCAAGTAACTATGTTGTGATAACTTCAGGTGCACAGCAAAGGGACTCAGCCATACATATACATGTATCCATTCTCCCCCAAACTCCCCTCCCATCCAAGCTGCCACATAACATTGAGCAGAGGTCCCTGTGCTATACAGTAGGTCCTTGTTAGTTATTCATTTTAAATATAGCAGTGTGTACACGTTGATCCCAAACCCCCTAAATATCCCTTCCCCCCATCCTTCCCCCCCCTTCCCCCTAGTAACCATAAGTTCAGAGAACTTCTTGCTTTCTAAGAGGGAGATCACAATCTAGTAAAACAGGGTTAAAGATGTTTCCTTGAACTCGGGCCTAGGAAGTGATTCTAGGATGAGTTGGAAAGAATTTAAACCTTAGTTCTTGAGACCTTAACCGAAAGGAGGCCTGGGATGAAAAGATGAGCATGATGTGGGTGTGGGGTTGTGTGAAGAGATTGCAAACCCATTGGAGATGAATGGTGGTGTGGTCCACAATGGAAATCAAAGAGCTGTCGTAAAACAATTAAAGGTACTAGAATGACCTATTTAGAGAATAACATCTGAATCTATTAAATCATCTCTATTCTGCTTTCTTTAACACATTTTCCTTCTCTGGCATGGAAAAACTGTGAGGAGAGACTTTCCTGGTGGTCCAGTGGTTAAGACTCCACACTCCCAATGCAGGGGGCCCAGGTTTGATCCCTGGTCAGGGAACTAGAGTCCACATGCTGCAACTAAAAGATCCTGCATCCTGCAACTAAGACTCAGCACAGCCAAATAAATAAATAACGTGTATTTAAAAAAAAAAAACTGAGGAAAAAAAATTATATATTTTTTATAGCTTATGTGAAGTGAAAAAATTGGTGGTTGTTTTTTGAAATAAAATAGCCAGTTTTATTGGTTGTAGCAACTGTTCTGTTTTAAACATAAGGAGAGGAAGGGGAAGAAATGCTAGCCCTGCAGATGGACAGGTGCTTTCTGTGATTAGAAAAGTCCCTGGAGCATTTAAAGCCTGGAGCATCAGTTCAGCCAGAGCTGTGGTTGTCCCCACTCTAATCATACCCGAGGTATCGGGATGCAGGGTGAGACCCCAGCTGAACATCTGTCATTTTCAGTCAATTCTGCCACCCTCGGAACCAGCCGTTTTGTCTCACTGATCCTTCATTCACTCCTCTAAAAAAATTGGGGTAATAAGATTGCCTTATGTGACAAGAGAATACAGTAAAATCCCTCTGAAAGTTATGAAGTGTTATACAAACAAATTATAATATTTACAAAACCCAGAAAGCAAGGGGTGGGACAAAGAGTGGGCCAAAGCTAGGTCATATGATGACTTTGTGCAAATTAGAAAAAGATGCCCCTTTGGTGGACACAGCCCAGTGCCGGGACACACAGCTGGCTTCGTGGAACTTGGGCTGGATTTCAGCCCTAACTTAGACCCTCAGTGGCATGCCAATGTGCAATGAACTGTTTGCAGAACTTCACGTGGCAGACCCAGAGGTCAGGGCCATTTGTTCTGGGCCTCAAGTTCAAGGGAGTCTCAAATTGTGACTTCCATTCAGTAGAAGTATGTGCAAAGGATTAAGATAAAGCTGCATCACAAATGATGATTTGATTTGATTTTGATTTTTGGCTGTGTTGGGTCTTTGCTGCTGCCTGTGGGCTTTCTCTAGTTGTGGTGAGCAGGGGATACTCTTCCTTGTGGTGTGTGGGCTCCTCATTGCGGTGGCTTCTCTTGTTGTGGCGCACGGGCTCTAGGTGCACGGGCTTCGGTAGTTGCATCACATGGGCTCAGTAGTTGCAGTGCGTGGGCTCTAGCGTGCACGGGCTTCAGTAGTTGTGGCGTGTGGGCTCAGTAGCTGTGGTTTGCGGGCTCTAGAGCACAGGCTCCGTAGTTGTGGCGCCCGGGCTTAGTTGCTCCGCCCTGGGATCGAACCCACGTCCCCTGCATTGGCAGGTGGATTCTTAACCACTGCACTACCAGGGAAGTCCCCAAATGATGATTTTAAATGATATCCATCTAACTAAATCCAAGGGGTGAGTGATCTCACATTTTAAAGCTGCTTGGGCCTCCCCGAGATTTTGTAAAGCCTAATTATTTAGTAAACTTAAAAAAATAAGGTGATATTCAGCTTCAGTAATGCTTATTGGTTAAGTAGCTGCCTCAGCAATTTTTAGACATAGGACGAATAAAATAATTGCATATAGACACACATCTAATATGTGGTGTTCACCCTTGGACAGCGTCTCATTTTGCCATATTTGAAACCAGCCTCAATACTGGACTCAGCACTTTGTTTCATCTGGCCCCTACCCTCCTCACTTCTGGTTCATTTTGCCCCAGCCATGCTGCCCTTGTTTCCTTCTGTTAAACATCCTACCTCTGGACATTTGCATTTGCTGTTCCCTCTGCCTAGAATGCTTTTCTCCCAGATTTCTGCATGGCTCAGTTCTTTCTAACATTCACCTTTCTCTTGAAAGATGACTTCAGAGAGACACCTGAAATAATTATGCTGCTTCTAAGCTGCACTTTTATTTTATTTTTTAAGAACATTTTAACCTCTCTGAACCTGAGATGCATTTAACACCTGCTAGCGTCTTATGATTGTGATTAACGAAGCAGCAGGCATGACTGCTGCAGTTGTCATTGCTTGTGTGCAAAATCAGATGTTATTACTGGTGGACCTACTGGCCACCTGCCTCACCTTGACAATTCAGTCAACAGATCCGGGACACCAGATACTGAAACTTGCATATCCAGGAAAGAACACTCAAGTGATAGTTTAAAGATCCAGATCTACTTCAGGATGATTCTTTTTTTTTTTTCTTTTTTAAATTAATTAATTAATTAATTAATTAATTTTTGGCTGTGTTGGATCCTCGTTTCTGTGCGAGGGCTTTCTCTAGTTGCAGCGAGTGGGGGGCCACTCTTCATTGCAGTGCGCGGGCCTCTCACTGTCGTGGCCTCTCCTGTTGTGGAGCACAGGCTCCAGACGCGCAGGCTCAGTAGTTGTGGCTCACGGGCCCAGTTGCTCCGAGGCATGTGGGACCAACTTTATTTTTTAGAGCAGTTTTAAGTTCACAGCAAAACTGAGAGTCAGGTACAGAGATTTCCAGTATACTCCCTGCCTTCACCCATGTACAGCCTCCCCTATTATCAACATCTCCCACTAGAGTAGTACATTTGCAGGAAGATTCTTTGTCTTTGAAAATGGTGAAGCAGATGCCAACTTTCCTCACCATGAATGAAAAACCCACTCATTCTCTGGAAGGATTCTCCTATGATAGAAAGCCCACCTCAGGTATAACTATGTAACTTTTTATACAGTGTAAATTCATACATGTATTTTAAACTTCAAATCTGTTTTTAAAAATTATGTGCCATAGGGACTTCCCTGGTGGCACAGTTGTTAAGAATCTGCCTGCCAATGCAGAGGACATGGGTTCGATCCCTGGGCTGGGAAGATCCCACAAGCTGCGGAGCAACTAAGCCCGTGTGCCACAACTACTGAGCCTGCACTCTAGAGCCTGCAAGTCACAACTACTGAGCCCATGTGCCACAACTACTGAAGCCCACGTGCCTAGAGCCTGTGCTCCACAACAAGAGAAGCCACCGCAATGAGAAGCCCATGCATCCTGGCCACAACTAGAGAAAGCCTATGTGCAGCAATGAAGACCCAACCCAGCCAAAAACAAATAAAAAAATGTATGTACCATAGATATTTACACATATGAATGATATGTATCTTCCTCAAGAAGACTTTATCAAGGATATGACAGCAGAATTGAGATTTTTATCTTCAAGTTATTTGCTTTCCAAAGTCTAAGAGGATTTATTGTTCTGTTCATCTGAAACTGAAAAAAAAAAAGGTAAAACAATAAATAATAAATCTAAGTGACAGCTGACAGTAAATTGATTCTAGGATCTGAAACTTGTATTCCTCTGAAAATGCATCTTTTGAAGATTCAAACTTTCTCACTGTTGCTGCCAGTTACACTGTCACTGATCACAGTTACTTCAAATAGCTAACCTTTCTCAAGTGGAGCCAGTAGCTTAGCTTGTAAAGTATATGGTTCCAAAATATGAATTTTACTCTATTTTGCTTATATTAAGCTCAGTAGCTAACCTCTCTGTGTTCATTTAAACAAAATACTTCAGAAGCTCATATGACTTTTACATCTTCATTTTACTGGAGGGTCTAAATTTGCTTCTGAAAAGTTAGCAAAATAGTGCTCAGCAAACCTATCTTCCTTAAAACTCAACATTCAGTTTGGATATTCTGTTTTATGTTTTTGTTGCTTCTAACCTCCCAGGCAGCAATTTTACATCTCACAGTCTTGATGTTGTTTAAAAAAATAATGTTGGAGATGGAGTAGAAAAGATCTCCTAGTTCTTACTCATTCTCCTAGTTTTTGAACCAGTTTTTTTTTTAACCCCTGACTCTTTATAGGCATATATCATGTGTACAATACACATGTCTAATATTAATGAAAATAGAGGATTTTATTCTCATTTTGTCTGTTTGGCTCCCTCTTTGTCTTCTTTCCACTTGCCCTGCCCCTCCCCCATCGCATCATTATGCTCCATCCGTGCCATCGTTTCCTCACAGTGGGAACACTCCTCTCCTAACAACTTGGCCCCACTCTCTTGGCCACAGAGATACACTCAGGACCAATCAGAATCCCTCTGCAGGCATTTAGAATCTACTTACCTATCTATTTATTTATTTATTTGGCCATACCATGCGGCTTGCAGGATTAGTTCCCCAACCAGGGATCGAACCCAGGCCCCCTGCAGTGGAAGCATGGAGTCCTAACCACTGGACTGCCAAGGAATTCCCAACATTTAGAATTTAGACTAAGAAATCCTAGGTTTATTGTGCTGGTTTTTGGAACAAAGGAGATGGAAACTCAGAAGATGTAAGTGGATATTTCCACCTTGTGAACCAGGATGTAGGCCAAGCCAGTGTGTAGTAAGAGAGGAGGAAAAAGTAGAGGCAGAGATTAAAGCTGAATTGAAAGCTGAGGTAGGAAGACTTCTTGGCCTGGTTGCATCCTACCCTCAGGCGATCAGCTCTTCTTCCTTAGGATAAATTCTTTTGTTTCAGCTAATTTGAGGTGGTTTCTATTACTTTTAAGAAAAATGTTAAACAATATGGTGTTTTCTGCATGAAATTTTGGGGAATTTCTCTTATTTTTTAAGTTATTTATTATTTTTTAAATAAATACTTATTTGGTTGCGCTGGGTCTTAGTTGCGGCAGGCGGGCTCCTTAGTTGTGGCATGCAAACTCTTAGTTGCGGCATGCATCTTACTTTTTAAGTTGTTTTTGTTAGTTTTGTAATAGCCAGGAAAGGACTTTCCTCAGAGAACTTTTCTTCCTGTTTTTTTTCTACCTCAGACGTACATTTTTAGTATCTTGATTTCCCTTTATTTTTTTTTCTTGCTAAAGTAAATATTACATGTCTTTCTGTGAGGGGAGTGCAGGGATTTGTAGCAGAATCTGAAAAGGCTGGTCAGGGCCACATACCTCTTCTAAGTTAAATTCCCTTCCAGGACAAAACTCCTCAAAGAGGAGAAACATCTGGGAATAAAATCTGAATTTAGCAGGACACAGATAGAAAAGGCCAAAGAAAAAGAACATCCAGATTAATAGTGGGGTGGAGACAGGAGAGAACTGTCAGGAGATTTCAAAATGTAACCTGACATGTTCTTGAATACTTTGAAAAAACATCAATGCAAGAGAACTCAGAAGTATAAAAGTTGGCTATAAAGTTATCAAAGTTTAGATAGAAAGTTAAGCTTAAAAAGTTATCCAGAACAACATCTTCTTTCTAAAAGCTTAGGAGCTTTCTAAAGTACTTTGACATAAAAATTAAGCAACAGAAAAGATGGAAATCAGGGCTTCCCTGGTGGCACAGTGGTTGAGAGTCTACCTGCTGATGCAGGGGACATGGGTTCGTGCCCTGGTCCGGGAAGATCCCACATGCCGTGGAGTGGCTAGGCCCGTGAGCCATGGCTGCTGAGCCTGCGTGTCTGGAGCCAAAAAAGATGGAAATCAAATTCCATCAAAATTAAGGAAAAAGAGAATAATATTCCTACAGATGATGAAATCATGTCCAAAAGACATTCCCATAAAGCAGAGTAAAAATTATAATCTAATATTTCAAAACAAGCTAGTAGACACAAAGAAAACAACATAACAAATGAAAGAACAAATAAATCAGAATTTATCTGAGGTGACAGAACTCAGAAAATAATTAAAACAAAATTATTAAGAAATGGGAACGAAAATAAAAGCAAAGCTAGAATGAATACAAGATAATGCCTCAATGGAAGATAAAAAGAAGGGAAAATTTTAAAACTACAATGGAAGAACAGAGAGATGAAAAGGATTCAAGAAACAATAAGGCAGAGAAGAACATATATATGTATATATCATATATGTATATATGGAATATCTGCAGAAAACCCTGACAAAGAAAAAAACCCTGGAATCCGTAATATAAGAAACTGCAATAAAGTGTGAATTTAAATGAAATATTGAGAGGGCACCTGGTTTATCTGATGATATTGACCTAGAATGACCATCACTGAGATATAGTCTAGTGAAATTACTGGACTTTAAAGGAAAGGAAATAAAAATCCTTTAGCCGCTGAGAGAAGAAGCCCAAGTCACTTAGGGAAGAAAGTAATATTGTCTTTAAACTTTTGAACACCAACACTCTATGCTTGAAGAAAATTTAGTAATATATTTACAATATTCAAAGAAAGAAAATACAAGGCAAGGATTTTATATCTAAACAAGCTGTCATCAACATGTAAGAACTCAGGGAATAGTATTCGTTATGAATCTACTGGAGAAGGGGATTGAGACAAGCAAAATACTTAAGAGACAGGACAAAATGACTGAAGATGAGCATATAATTTCTATGTATAACTAAGACTAAATGAGAGATATAAGGAAGAGTCTGTAGTATGTAGTAGCTGAGTGCTCTGACAATGTAGGTACAGCACAACTGCAAAAAATGGGTGAGAATGGGGAGAGCAGATGCAAAAGAATTTGTAACTCTTTCCAGTAATCACATTGGTGGTATTGTTATTGGCTCCTACCGACTAAAGATGGAAGAATTTGAATATGGGATTTCCCTGGTGGCACAGTGGTTAAGAATCTGCCTGCCAGTGCAGGAGACATGGGTTCGAGCCCTGGTCGGGGAAAATCCCACATGTGGTGGAGCAGCTAAACCCATGTGCTGCAACTACTGAGCCCGTGTGCTGCAACTACTGAAGCCCACGATCCTAGAACCTGAGCTCCGCAACAAGAGCAGCCCCCATTCGCCACAACTAGAGAAAGGCCGTGTGCAGCAATGAAGACCCAACGCAGCCAAAAATAAATAAATAAAAATTAAAGAGGAGGAGCTTCAAGATGGTGGAGGATTAAGACCTGGAGATCACCTTCCTCCCCACAAATACATCAGAAATACATCTACATGTGGAAGAACTCCTACAGAACACCTACTGAATGCTGGCAGAAGACCTCAGACCTCCCAAAAGGCAAGAAACTCCCCACGTACCTGGGTAGGGCAAAAGAAAAAAGAAAAAACAGAGACAAAAGAGTAGGGACAGGACCTGCACCAGTGGGAGGGAGCTGTGAGGGAGGAAAGGTTTCCACACACTAGGAAGCCCCTTCATGGGTGGAGCCTGAGGGTGGCGGAGGGGGGAAGCTTCGGAGCCACGGAGGAGAGCGCAGCCACAGGGGGGTGGAGGGCAAAGTGGAGAGATTCCCGCACAGAGGATTGGTGCTGACCAGCACTCACCAGCCCGAGTGGCTTGTCTGCTCACCCGCCGGGGCAGGCAGTGACATACTAAAAACATCCAAATCAAGCATTGAAAATCATTTGCACCAGCTTGGTTATGTTCATCACTTTGATGTTTGGGTTCCACATAAGTTCAGCGAGAAAAACCTTCTTGACAGTATTTCCGCATGTGATTCTCTACTGAAATATAATGAAAACGTTCCATTTTTAAAACAAATTGTGATGGGCGATGAAAAGTGAATATTGTATAATAATGTGGAACAGAAGAGACTGTGGGTCAAGTGAAATGAACCACCACCAACCACACCAAAGGCTGGTCTTCATCCCAAGAAGGTGATGTTGTATATATGGTGGGATCCGGAGTCCTCTTATTATGAGCTCCTTCCAAAAAACCAAATGATTAATTCCAACAAGTACTGCTCCCAATTAGACCAACTGAAAACAGCACTCAATGAAAAGCGTCCAGAATTTATCAACAGAAAACACATAATCTTCCATCAGGATAACGCAAGACCACGTGTTTCTTTGATGACCAGGCAAAAACTGCTACAGCTTGGCTGGGAAGTTCTTATTCATCTACTGTATTCACCAGACAGTACACTGTCAAATTTCCATTTATTTTGGTCTTTATGAAATTCTCTTAATGAAAAGAATGTCAATTCCCTGGAAAACTGTAAAAGGCACCTGGACCAGTTCTTTGCTCAAAATGATAAAAAGTTTTGGGAAGATGGAATTATGAAGCTGCCTGAAAAATGGCAGAAGGTAGTGGAACAAAACAGTGAATGCATTGTTCAATAAAGTTCTTGGTGAAAATGTGTCTTTTATTTTCACCTAAAAACTGAAGAAACCTTTTGGCCAACCCAATACCTCTTATTGCTGGTGCCCTATCCCTTTTTCCTGATCCTTTTGCTTATATTCCTTTACTCCCCAACTTGTTGACCCTTTATTTCATGCTTAACTAGATTCAAAGAACACCTCCAGTCCTTTTACCATGGCTTGTCAAATTCTGAGGTTTATTTTATTTAGTTTTATTTCTTAATCTTGATTCATTTACTGGTTAGTTGGGTTTCGTGATCAAGTAGTTTCTCTCTTCTTCCTCACTAACAGAACTCCATTTTGTTTTTGACGGCTATATATATATATATATATATATGTCAGTAGCTTAAAAACTTGATTTACTGGGCTTTCTTCAAGCTAGGGGTGGACATATGACATATGGTACAAGTCTGGCCACGGAGATATGTCTACCATGTGGGATATTTAGAAAACCTGTCTTTAAAGGGTCTAAGTGGGCACATGAATTTGTCTTTCTTCCTTCTCATTATTCCTGGAACATAAGTGCAAGGTGAAAGAAGAGCTATCTTGGTATCAAGAGGTGTTCACAAGGATGAAAGCTAAACACTACCAATGCTAGAGCAGAAAGCTAACTGGGTCTTTGACAGCTCCTTTGAAGAATCAATGAAAATAACTACCATAATTTGTTTAAAAAAGTGTTTAGCTAAGTTTATTGTTACGTACAATTGAAAGTAATTCCTACTGCAATGAGGTATCACCTCACACTGGTTAGAATGGGCATCATCAGAAAATCTACAAACAACAAATGCTGGAGAAGGTGTGGAGAAAAGGGAACCCTCTTGCACTGTTGGTGGGAATGTAAATTTATACAGCCACTGTGGAGAACAGTATGGAAGCTCCTTAAAAAACTAAAAATAGAACTACCATATGACCCAGCAATCCCACTACTGGGCATATACCCAGAGAAAACCATAATTCAAAAAGACACATGCACCCCAATGTTCATTGCAGCACTATTTACAATAGCCAGGTCATGGAAGCAACCTAAATGCCCATCAACAGACGAATGGATAAAGGAGTTGTGGTAGATATATACAATGGAATATTACTTGGCCACAAAAAGGAACGAAATTGGGTCATTTGTAGAGACATGGATGAATCTAGAGACTGTAATACAGAGTGAAGTAAGTCAGAAAGAGAAAAACAAATATCGTATATTAACACATATATGTGGAATCTAGAAAAATGGTACAGATGAACTGGTTTGCAAGGCAGAAGTAGGACACAGATATAGAGAACAAACGT
>NW_020172274.1:433819-439045 GCF_003031525.2 Neophocaena asiaeorientalis asiaeorientalis
GTATGGACACCAAGGGGGGAAAGTGGGGGGGGGGGGGGGGATGAATTGGGAGATTGGGATTGACATGTATACACTAATATGTATAAAATGGATGACTAATAAGAACCTGCTGTATAAAAAATAAAAACAAAACAAAACAAAGTAATTCCTACTGTTACAGACCATTCATTTAATTTTTAGCAATGTAAAAAACATGGAGTACTTCAGTAGGTTTCATGTCATTTGGAGATGGGGTCCTGCTAATCCCATTTTGGGGATTTCCTCCGATTTTGATGTATGTGCTACTGAAAGGAGCAGGATATTGTTTTTTCTTTAATGGTGAAAAAAAGTTGAAAGGAAAGAAGTCAGGTTGTTCTTAGAGAAATGGGCATTATATTTTGTATTTTTCTGGCAACCTTTCAAGTGATCATTTTCAAAATTTTGACAATGAGATGTTTTAAAAAAATATTTTCTGTTTTCAACTGTTTCTGTTTTCTACTGTTTTATAATATATGCATACTGAGATAATAACTTTGATAAAAAGTAATTAAAGCAAGAGAGCATAAAATGGTTCAACTCAAGAAAAAAAGGACTATGGCCAATATTGGCTTGGGATTTAGAACAAACTTGTACCTTTTGTTGTTATTACTAAATTAGACTTGCCTGGTGACTCTACCCAGCTGTTAATTAAGCACTGAGGCAGCCACAGTCATTAACTCCTTCAGTGAAGATCTCCTGGATACTATTTAGTTATTGCTTTAATTTACTGTACTAAGCTCACTAATAGGTAATGCCTTAAAACATTGAGACTATCTGGCTCATAATATGTTTAGTCTTCTATATGATTAGATGGAAAAAGCAATTCTAATTTAGTTCCTTGTTCATTTTAATTTGGGTTAACAGATGTTCTATGTGTACTGCAGTCAACTAATTTGCATTATGGAAGAGCCTATAATAGCAATTTATCAGGTTTTTTTTCTGTTATAGTGTGCTTTTAATTTCCTCCAAAATGTTGCCATTAAAGAAAGGATACAGGACTACCCTGGTGGCGCAGTGGTTGAGAATCTGCCTGCTAATGCAGGGGACACGGGTTTGAGCCCTGGTCTGGGAAGATCCCACGTGCCGCGGAGCAACTGGGCCCGTGAGCCACAACTACTGAGCCTGCGCATCTGGAGCCTGTGCGTCTGGAGCCTGTGCTCTGCAACAAGAGAGGCTGCGATAGTGAGAGGCTCGCACACCGCGATGAAGAGTGGCCCCCGCTTGCCACAACTAGAGAAAGCCCTCACACAGATACGAAGACCCAACACAGCCATAAATAATTAATTAATTAATTAATTAAAATTGCACCTCCCTTAAAAAAAAAAAAAGGATACATTTTATTTTCTAATTCAGGTAGAATGTCCCAAGAGCAAGATTGGGCTCATAAAGTTCAAGCAATATTTTAAAAGTAGTTTTGTTTGAAGAGGGAATGAGGGAAGTAGAAAAAAATAGTAAAGCAAGGGAAAGAAGGGAAGTAAACTGAACAGTGATGCTGTCAGCTTGCCAAGGGTCAACAGCCACTGTGAGAACAGGTAGGGGGTAGGAGAAGCTGTTCACGTGGAAAACATTTCTATTTCTACTATAATGTTACTGTTCGAAAACTTATATATATATTTTTTCATGGGTATGTATATATTGAAGAGCATTTTTGTACAAACCATCATCTGAATAAATGGAAAGGAAAGTACATATCAGCATTTTAGTTTTATAATCATATAGGTTTTCCTAAGCCTTATTTAGGCTTAATTAAGCAATAAATATCTGTTGTTTCAAGCTTCTAAGTTTTGGGGTAATTTTTTGTGCAGTAATAGATAATGAATACAAGCTATATTGTAAGATTATCTTGAGTGAGAGCAAGTGTTAAATACATATTATCATTATTAGTTTCGTTTATCAGAACTTTGGTCAGGAAGTTACTTCTTTTATATGGATGGCACTTATTCTGTTGATGAGTTCAATTTGTTGATGTTTTGATAATTTTTAGGTCATGTTTTTGGTTTCTCCAAATTCTCCAATCATTCTTAAGTAAGAGGTTATAGACATTTTTACTTTGACTTCAAATTGGAAATATATGTTTGGCAGAAATAGTGAATTTTTAGATCTTATAATAAAAATAACATGAAATTAAATTGAAAAAATACTCAACAACTCTCTAAAAACCTGTATATATAGATTAATGCAGAAAAAATAGTTTTTGGCTTGTATGCTGAAAAGTCACTTAATCAAACCCTGTATATTCTCTGGAGGGGTTTGATTAGAGTGGTTACTCCTATAATCTCCTATATTTGGGCCTGGTTTTCAAAGACCACTGGGCCTTATCAGTAACAAGATGAATCTTTACATACATTGGTGAATAATGCTTATAAGATAGTATTTTAATCATATAAGGCCTAGATCTCAAACTCAATTCCTTTAGGGATGAGTAGGTAAGGAAAATAGATAGAGTGAGCTGAGGGCACAGGCCCCTTAGGAGCTGCAAATACTCAGCTTGCCCCAGTGTTCTCATGTAGGAATTTGAATGCTGGGTTGCCACATTCTCCAAGTTTCAAGAGAAAATGGAAATCTGGATTTTTGTTTATGCTTTTTAAAAATTGTTTGAGAGAAAACTCTACATATTTTAAAATACTGTTTTATTTTCTAAAAATACTTGTAGATCAAGCAAAATACATCTGTAAACTAGAGTCTTTTCCCAGTTACCAAGAAGTGAGAGAGAAGCTGAGTGTATGGCCTGAAAAGTTGTTGTTTTGTGAGCAAAGCCTGTATCTATTGGAAGAAAGCTTCAGAAGCTTGTGTTTTGTGCATTCGCAAGTGTTGGATAAATAATGCATGGTTTCTATGAAGAGGACAGCACTGACACTGCATTATCAGACAAATGTAGTGTTTAAAGTCTTCTCATCAAGGGTGCTCATTCATACAGATAAACTAGTTAAAATTTCCAAGAGAGAAGTTTCCCTTGTGTCTGTAATCACTTCCTTGTGGATTCACAGAGGTCTACGTTATGACATTGCTGTTTAACCAGCTGCAAAAACAGTAAATGGAAGCCAGTCTTGAAAAGGTCATCAGTCAGTTGGCTAACTCTTTCACCATCATAACGGTCAGGAAAGCTGGGATTCTATCACAGTCACTTCAGTTATGTCAGCAATTTGGAGGGTCCAAAATAAGTGTGCTCTATTTTAACCCTTACTCTTTTCACTTTCACAAGGTTTATCACTACTGGGCACATAAAATCTGAGTCTGTTGTCCTTAATCATAATCTCAGGAATATTATAAATGCATAATTACATAGCAGGAGAAACCTCTGGAATTGTTGGAAAATGAGGGAAGATGACATCTTTAGCCTCTTGCAGATTGGTTCACATTCCGTTATTTCTATCATATGTATTGTTTTTATTACAGCTACTATTTTGGACCCTATTGATTTCTGGCTACTGAAAAAAGTAATACAGAATACTTTGTTTTTCCTGATAGTCTGTTGGGTCAAATTTATTGAATTCTAAATTTTGACCTGGAATATACTCTTTCCCAATTAAAACTGCAAAGAGAATGGCTCCATTAATTGTATACATTACTCACTGTATAAATTTTATTTTAACAACTTATTAAGTGCCCATACTTTCCCAGACTGCTATTGATTATAAAATGTTGAGCAAGACCCTAAATTAGTCAAGTCAATCCAAGTGGAAGTCAAATGATCACTAACAATATTTCCTTTTATATATAAGAATGAAAAATCAATAGTTTTATCTGTTTAAAATATTAAGACAGTGGACATTTTTCTTTATTTAAAAAATGAAGGCATTTAATATTAGCAGTTCTTCAAAGAATTGGGATATTTTGTAAAAAGCAAGATTAAGCAGTCTCTACAGAGATTCTAATTCTCTTCATACTATGTATTCTGTAAGGTTGAATACCTAAAAATGATGAGTCCATTGTCATATTTCTTTTGTCTTCTGAAAGAGAATTGTGAGGTAAGTGTGATGTAGCTTCTGCCCTCCTGCATATGACAACCATAAACTCTGGGCAAAAATAAACAATTCCCTGAAGGCATCAGAGACTAAAAACAGGTAGAAACTGGGTCTGCGATTGGAAAAGGAAAAATGAACTGGGTGAGTTTCCCTATTTTTAAAGACTTTTAGCTTGAGGACAAGTCCTAGGAGGGGAGTTAAACCCCTGTGCACAGAAATACACAAATTTACTGGCTTAAAGTACCAGGGATAGAGGTCAGAGGGACCACAACAGCAGGAAAATAAAGGGGAACATCCTAGAAAGGAGTCAGAGAGGGGCACCCCAAATTCTGCATATAAACTCTGCCTAAACCTCTGGTTGGACTGTAAAGAACACGTGCATGGGGAAGGCTCTAAACAGCCCAGCTAAGGATAAAAGAACCGCATAATGATGGTGATTTCAGATGTACACCCACCACAGGGAAGACAACGTTTGGTGTTTGGTTCCACCCAAGTAAACTTCCTAGTAAAACAACAACAACAAAAATCAACTCTTTTCAGAGGAATGGGTCCAGAATGGGGTCATGTGCCCATGTCCTAAGTGCAGCTGAGCTAGGGAGGTGATAGTTTGCCATTTTCAGTTTCTTTAGTAGGAAACAAATTCTGCCAGGAAGGAAGAAGAGGGTTGCAAGGTAGGTAGGCAACCTAGAGAGCCTGTAACTTTAGAAAAATTGATAAAGCCTAGTTGGGCAACAGAAGCATGTCTGTTGAAACGGACTAGGAGCTAAATTTTAACTCCCTGTCTGGTAATCATTCCTGCTATATATTTTATTTTATTTATTTATTTATTTATTTTTTGAGGTAGATTTGTCACAGCTACCCTTCCCCCTCCGCATATCCTCAAGTCCATTCTCTAGTAGGTCTGTGTCTTTATTCCTGTCTTACCCCTAGGTTCTTCATGACACCTGCTATATATTTTAAAACTTGTTATTGTGAAAACATCAAACATAAACAAAAATTGGTATTGTGAATCCCCGCATATCCATTACTTGCCTTCAACAATTACCAACATTTTGCCAATATTGTTTTCCTCTGTATTTTAAATTTTATTTCCCTTCAACTTCTAATTTGAATAATTTCAAATGTACATAAAGATGGAAAGGATAGTACAGTGAATATCACATACCTTTCACCTAGATCTAATAATTGCTAATATGTTGACATATTTGCTTTACATTTCTCAAATATATATTTTTATAGATAT
>NW_020172274.1:439325-500675 GCF_003031525.2 Neophocaena asiaeorientalis asiaeorientalis
ATATATATATATATATATATATATATACTTTTTTTCTGAAACATTTGGAAGTAAGTTGCAAACATCATGATACTTTACCACTGTATCAGTTTAATTTTTGCTAGGGAACAAATTACCTAGTATTTTAAAATAATCATTTATTTGTTTAGGATTCTGTGGGTTGGAACTTTGAGTAGGGCCTGGCTGTAGTGATTTTTCTCTGCTCCATGTGGGTTTGTCTGGGCTCAGGAATACATCTGTGCTCAGTTGGCAGGTTGGCTGAGAAATAGCTGGTTCTCGCTCGCCTCATTCACATGTCTGGCAGCTGACTGCGGCCTCAGTTCTCCATGTGGCCTCTCAGTCTTCAGCAGGTCATACCAGGCCTCTTCCGTGGTAGTGTCAGGGCAGGGTTCCAAGAGGATAAGAGCAGAAGCTGCAACATCTTTTGAGGTTGAGGCTCAGAAATCACACAGCATCACTTCTACCATACTGTATTGGTCAAAACAAGCTAAAGACTAGATGAGAGTCAAGAAGTGAGTCGGTTTGCCCTAGAGAATCCCTGAAGGATTCACATATTGGAGATACCACGGGTTAAGGTATGGTATTGCTAGACCCCCAGTTCCCCTCCTATGTGCCTAGTGACTATCCCCAGGCAGCAATCACAAGCTTATATCTTGGAGAAACTGAACCAGAGGAGTAGGTCTCAGGCACACCATGTGTGGTTGAGGGTGGAAGTGGAGGACAGAGTTCTGAAAACCCTTGCAATTTCCCGAGTGATAGGAGTATCTTTGTTATTCATAATGAGCACCTTTAGATACACCTGAATTTATACTAATGAGATGACTTTGGGTGGGGGCTCCTAGATAGCCTCAGGAGAGGCTGGTCACCAGAAAGACCAAGTGATCAGAGGGTTGGAACTTTTAGTCCTACCCATCAACCTCCAGGGATAGAAGCTGGGTCTGGAGAGTTAAGTCTATAAAAACTCTTGAATGATGAGATTTAACGAGCTTCTGGGTTGGTGAACATATGAAGTGCTGGGAGGGAGGCAAGTCAGGAGAAGGCATGGAAGTTCCATGCCTGCCCCAACCCTGGACCTTGCCCCACACACCTCTTCCATTTGACTGTTCCTGAGTTATATCCATTATAATAAACTGATAAATGTAAGTAAAGTGTTTCCCTGAGTTCTGTGGGCCATTCTAGCAAATCAGCAAACTTTAGGAGGGGATCACGGGAACCTACAATTTATAGCAGTAGGTTACAAGTATGGGTGGCCAGACTGGGGATTGGCATCTGAAGTGAGGGTAATCTTATGGAGGACTGAGTCCTAAACCTGTGGGATCTATGCTAATTCCGAGTATTAGAATTAGTATTTCATATAAAAATTGAATTATAGGATACCCAGTTGGTGTCCAGAGAATCAGAGAATTGGCTGTTAGTGTTGAAAAACACTCCAGACATGCATACACATCTTTTCTCTATATACTGATTACTAACATCTTATTAATTCAGACTGATTCTTACATTTCTCCCCTCCTTGAAATAATTAGAATATTAAGTAGAACTTCAGAAAGATTTTCGATTTTCTTTTCAGTTGGTTTACTGGCAGGAACTTTTGGCAAATGTGTCTGTTTTTCTGCATCAGAACGATAACAGCAATGGTATTCTCCTTGCTGATATGTCAGCAGTTTATAGTTTTCCTAATTAATAGATTTTGGGGAGCTACTCATATTTTTTCTGCTTCTTTTTTCACAAGCTAGTTTTATTAATTTTTATTTTTTAAAATAAATTTATTATTTATTTATGGCTGTGCTGGGTCTTTGTTGCTGCGCGCGGACTTTCTTTAGTTGCAGCGAGCAGAGGCTACTCTTCGTTGTGGTGAGCGGTCTTCTCATTGTGGTGACTTCTCTTGTTGCCAAGCATGGGCTCTAGGCGCATGGGCTTCAGTAGTTGTGGCGCACGGGCTTAGTTGCTCCGTGGCATGTGGGATCTTCCTGGACCAGGGCTCGAACCCGTGTCGCCTGCATTGGCAGGCAGATTCTTAATCACTGTGCCACCAGGGAAGCCCTATTCATTTTTAAAATTAACATTATTTCAGAATATGTCTTCATTAATTCAAAGTGAATTCAGAAAGCGTATAACAAAGAAATCAGAAATCTACAGAAAATAATTATAAAACTCTGTAAGTAAATATATTTTCTAAAATTTCATTTATTACCTAAGCTTTTTTTCAGTTTCCAAAGATTTATTTTCCTCTTTACTTCTTTTTAAAGTTTCCAACTATGTTCTGCACATAGAATATTTTAATCACACACACACAAATCATTTAAAAATTGTTTTATAATGATGGAGTAGGCAAGAAATAAAACAGAAAAAGAAAGGAGATTGAAAGGAGGTAAATAAAATTTTTAATCATGGTTTTCTCAGCTAACTAGAAGGAGTACCAATGAAGCCTGACATGTACCATCTATCCTTTCACTCGCTCAGACGACATTTATTACCATCATATTGTTACCTCCTGTTAAATACCTGAACAACTCCAAAGATGTCACTGTCTAAAGGGCTTAGAGATAGTGAGATCCCAGGCCCTGGAAGTATCTGAGTAGAAAACAGAATATTACTTGTTAGGGATAATATATGAGGGACTCAAGTATGAAGTACAGTAGGACTGGACAACTTCTCAAGAGTCTTCTAAATTTTGAGAACTGACTCCCTGAAAATACCACCAAAATAATCTGTTGATAAAACAAAGCTGAGTTTTCTTATTTATTGCTCACAATGGTAAAGGAGAAGGCTACCTTGAAAGGTCTTAGTGTTTCAGAGTGCGGAGGGCACAGGCAGGATTTTTATGAGGTTTTCTAACATATGGTTTAAGGTGGGCCTTGCCATGCTTTTGAAGATAGGGCCTTTAACTAGGTGATTAAGTTCAACGGGGGTAGAGTGAAGACCCTAATCCAATAAGACTGGTGTCCTTTTGAAGAGGACATTTGGACACACGGAGAGACACCAGAGGTGAACACACGCAGAGTAAAGACCATTTGAGGACACGGCAAGATGGCAACCATCTGCAAACAAGGTGAGAGGCCATAGGAGAAGTCAAGCGTGCCAATGCCTTGATCGTGGACTTCCAGCCTCCAGAACTGGGAGAAAATAAATTTCTGTTGTTTAAGCCATCCAGTCTGTGGTATTTTGTTATGGCAGCCTGAGCAGACTAATACAGTGTTATATGCCTAATTACCGCTTTTCAGTATTGCCATGGCAATCCGAGTCCAGGACTTTCCCACATTTTGAATATGAAGATTCTCTGCAGATCATCATGGAGACATGATAATGTCCAGAATGTGCTCCTGATTGTGAGTTCTCTCGTAACCTTTAGGCAGACAGTTGCAGACAGTTCTATTTTGAGGCTTATCAAGGAATTTCAGCATTTTGATTGTTACCTATTTGGCTAAACTCATAGGTTTTGTTGCGTTCCTGAATGAATTGTATTTTGAAGGAAGAGAAATAGCTTCTCCTAAAAGTCAGCAGAAGTCTTTTGACAAGTTGATGGTCAACATCTTCCTGAGAGTCTTTGAAGCATTGATCAGTTACACCAACTTCTCCTAGCCTTGAGCATTCTGTGATCTATTCCAAAAGCTCTGATAATTTCTCCAGGCTTTGACAGCATGTCCTGACATGTGACAGACAGTCATTTTGCACTTGTATTAGTAACAGTAAGAAAGACAGACTTATCTGTGGTCATTCCTAGGTGGCTAATATTTACTTCACAAGGTGTATACTTTCTGTACCTCTATCTCTGCATACTTTGGGTGCACAATGTTTGAAGACAATTTAAGAACATTAGGACACCAAACTTAGGTTAAAACTGAACCTTGAATATGATTTTCAATGCCAACTTACTACTCAGCTCCCTACTGACAATATATTTTTAACTCCTCTGATCCTACAAAACCAAAAATCTTTACTAATTTTATACATAAAAGTGGTATCTCATCACTTGATGGCATATATATAAGATATGTCTCAATTTTTAGATGACATGAATAGAAATAGATATCTTAGAGCAAAGAAATTTGAAAAAATCAGAGGAAAATAATAATTTAAAACTAAACCTGAGTGTAGCCGTGGCTGCCTTCTGAGGTGGGTATCGAGGAGAAGGATGGCATAATTCATATCAGCAGTTGGGCAACACATCTCTACTTCTCTCTTCCTTCCCTTCAAACACTGGTGGGGAAAAAAGAAGGGAAAAGACTGAAGTTGCAAAGCCTCTGACCATTTTTCTCTGCAGATAAGGAGTGAGATCTGGAGTTGATGCCTGAGTTGTTAAAGCATTGGGGAATAGAAATGTCTTTGATGCTCCAGAGACTAGTAGTGGATGGAAAACAAAATTACTCTGCATAATAATACAAGGGAAATAAAGTTTCTTGGGGAAACCTAGGGGAGGAAGGAGCCTGTAGAGGGAGAAGCAGGGAATATGGAGTCAGAAAGGGAATAAGAAAACATGGCAGGAGGCCAGAGTCTGCTGAGATAGAGGTGCTCCAGGCAAAATTCCAGTAACCTGACTGCCAGAAGGCTAACAACCAGAATATATAAATAGAAAGCTCAGCTTTCAGTTGTTCGCCAGTTGTCGCTATCATGTAGTCCCACCCTTCGTACACAGCATCCCAAAAGTCCAAAAAGCTGCTGCACATGTGTGAGGATAAATAAAAATGATTTTTCTCTGCTTGTAAAGGAGAAGAACGTTCTCTATTCCTTTGCTTTTGAAAGGGTCTCTTTAGAAACAGAATAGTCCTTGAGTCCCTAGTTTAACTTTTTGGAACGTGGGCAGATTTCTCCAGGGCTAAATAAATAAGCCCCGTGTCCTGTTTCCTTATGCAGAGTTGTCTCCAACGTCTGGGCTTCATACCCCCTAGAAATGTCCACACACAATTCTCGAGTTAACCTAGCAGGCTGTTTTGAGTAACTACTTACCTCTCAAGGAGACAAGAGAAGTTTAAATATTCTTTCTTCTGCTTTACTCACTTGTGCGAAACTCCATGCTGACTTCATAGTTACTCACAGGCTACCTACGTACGCGTACTACTCTGTTGTGCTTACTCAGTACTGATGCCGAAAGCTCAGCTTCTCTGTACACTGGTGCCAAATCAAATCTTGGAGACAGAGTTTTAGGTGAAGCAGAAAAGGATAGCTTTATTACTTTGCCAGGCAAAGGGGGGCACAGCAGGCTCCTGCCTTGAAAAACTATGTCCCAACTTGGAGAAGATAGTGAGATGTTTTATAGTAATTGTTCAAAGAGGGCGTGATCAGCTCATGGACATTCTTCTGATGAATTGGTGGTGAGGTAAGTAGGAGTCAGCATAATCAACCCTCAGGTCCAGCTGGTCTGAGGTCTACATGCTTGTGGGCAGCATACCATCATTAATCCGTTAACTTCTCCTGTCTGGAGGGGGATTCAGTATCTGCAAAATAGCTCAAAGATACTGTGTGTATCCATTGAAGGGGAAACAGAACCTTGCCCCAAGGCTGCTCTCGACTGTTTGTTTCCCCCAGTTTCATATCCCCTCCCTTCCCTAATTAACAACTGCTTGAATCTGCCTATTGGAACTCAGGGAAGGTCATGGAGGCTGAATGAAGGCTGTTTCCTATAATCAAAGAAATGGCGGTCACAGAAATGCTTTGTGCCCAGGAGCCCCATAGGGCCCTGTACAGTATCAGTACTAAATTAGGTTCCTGGACCCAATTCTAACATGTGTGTGTTTGCGTGGAGGGTTTCCCACACAACACCAAGCAATTCTCAGACACCAGTGGTGTGAGAATTCAACTCACTTCTGACACTATCTACCCAGATAGAGCATCAGATTCCACAGCTTAAGGGTTCACTCTGTTAATAAAAGAAACAGGCCCAAAATGAGATCACTTGTGCTAAGATTCACATCACCAAACCAAGACTTAACCCCTAACCTAACTGCAGTTTCAGCCTCTCCCAGGAATGTGACTTTAACCAATCTGGAATTATAGGCATACCCCTTTTACTGTGCTTTGCTTTATTGTGCTTCTCAGATATTGAATTTTTTTATAAATTGAAGATTAGTGGCAACCCTGCATTGAGCAAGTCTATAGGCACCTTTTTTCCAACAGCATTTGCTCCCTTGGTGTCTGTTTGTCACATTCTGTTGGTTCTCCCAATACTTCAAACCCTCAACCAGCAAACATATTAAGACTCACTGAAGGCTCAGATGATGGTTAGTGGTTTTTTTTTAGTAGTAAAGTACTTTTTAATTAAGGTATTGAAACTGAGCAGGACCCTGTGGGGCTCCTGGGCACAGAAATCATTCTGTCTCCCATTTCTTGTTGGTAGAGAATAGACTCCAGTCGCCATGACACTCCCTGAGTTCCAAAGGGCAGGTTCAAACAGTTGTTAAGGGGAGAGGATGCAGAGACAAGGGAGGAGCAGTCATGAAACAATAGTGCAGCCTTGAGGCAGGGTCCTGGCTCCACCTCAAGGGATACACATAGCAATATCTTTGAGCTCTTCTGCAGAACTAAAACCCCCAACAAATGGAAGATGTTAACTACTTGATGAAGTATTCTTCATTCCAGAGAGACGTCACAGTTTATAACCTCAAGAACCAGATTAAAGGAATGCAGACCCTGCACACACCCTTATCCTTATTAGCAACCCCACCTTTGAACCACTGCTATAAAACTCACCAAACCCCCCTGGGTGGGGACACAGTTTTGTTTTTTTAATATATATATATTATTATTATTATTTTTTTTGTGGCCACACTGTGCAGCATGTGGGATCTTAGTTCCCCAACCAGGAATTGAACCTGTTCCCCCTGCAGTGGAAATGCGGAGTCTTAACCACTGGACCACCAGGGAAGTCCCAGGACACACAGTTTTTGAGGGCACAAGCCCACTGTGTCCCCCTTTGCCTGGCAAAGCAATAAAGCTATTCTTTTCTACTTCACCCAAAACTCTGTCTCTGAGATTTGATTTGGCACCGGTGCACAGTGGCCAAGTTTCATTTGTCAGTATGTATACTGTTTTGTTAGACATAATGCTATCGCACACTTAATAGATTACAGTATAGTGTAAACATAACTTTTATATGCACTGGGAAACCAGAAAATTTGTGTGACTCCTTTTATTGCAGTGGTCTGGAACCAAATTGTAATCTCTGAGGTATGCCTGTACCTGGACAGCACTAGTGAGGTAATCTGCCTGATAGACCCCACTTTCCCACAAAGGAAGGTGACTTTGCCTGAAATAATCCACTCTTTGCTGGAAACTTCTGCTTCCAGCCCCCTTCTGCCTATAAAAGCCTTACATTTTGTACAGCTCCTCGGAGCTCCTTTCTATCTGCTAGGTGGGATGCTGCATGATGCATGAATCACTGAATACAGCCAATTAAATCTTTAAATTTACTCCGTTGAATTTTGTGTTTTAACAAGTTCTACAAGACAGTCCATCCTCGCCCCACCCCACCCTTTCCCAGACACACACACTTCAGATGCCAGTCACAAGTCCAGGCTGGTACCTGAGCTTCTGACCAACTGGCTATAAATCAGAGGTTCCCACAACATCCTCCTTCGGTTCAACTAATTCGCTAGAGTAGCTCACAGAACTCAGAGAGACATTTTACTTACTAGATTACTGGTTTGTTAGAAAAGAATATAACTCGGGAACAGCCAGTTGGAAGAGATGCATAGGGCACAGTGTGGGGAAAGCGCTCAGAGGTTCTATGCCCTCTCCAGACTCACCACTCTCCCCAATCACTATGTGCTCATCAACCTGGAAGCTCTCCAAACCCCATCCTTTTGGGTTCATATGGAGGCTTCATTACATGGGCATGATTGATTAAATCACTGGTCATTGGTTACTGATTCAACCTCCAGCCCTTCTCCCCTCCCTGGAGGTCAGGGGGTGGGATTAAAAGTTTCAACACTCTAATCTCATGGTTGGCTCCATTGTCACCTCATTAACATAAAAGACACATGTATCACTTTCCACACTGATGAAATTCTAAGGGTTTTGGGAGCTGTGAATCAGGAATTGTGGATGAAGACCAAATAGATATGATAAATATATTTTGGTCATCTGAATGGCCAAATATATATTTCTTATAAATCACAATATCTCAAGTACTAAACCAGTTTTCTTTTCTGCATTGATGTGGAGGGGTCTCTGTTTGTCAGTAGGACTTTTACTTCCCCAATACATGCAAATGACTTATTTTATGCTTTAGAAGCAAGTCAAGAAAAAGAAGATGTGACCTATATTGGGGACCATGCTGTAGAGAATAGAGATGGGATCCTTACACAGAAATAAGTTCTCAGGAGCAGAAGTTTGGAGCCAGAGAAGACAAGGAGAAATATAGTACTGCTCCTCTACTTTCCCTTCCTGCTTCTCACTCCCTAAACATATCTTAACTCCTAGAGCTGTTCAGAGTAACTCTGGGTTTCCAGTTATGAAGTTGGAATCAATTTTATTAGGCTCTCCTCACCTTAACATCTGGGATAAATACATAAACCGTTTAATGTTTGACCTAATTGGGATCATGCTGTACAGATTTTTTTCATTTCTACCTTCTTTTTTTTTTTTTAAAGGAATATATATGTAACATTCTTCCATGTAAAGGAACATTTTTTAAAACATCAGTTTTGATGACAACATTGAATGGATCCATAAAAATGTACTTAATAATTTTTCCCTTTCCTTTTTTGGCTATTATAGATAATTTTTCAATGAATAGCTCTGTTTTTTTTTTTTTTTTTTTTTTTTTTTTGGAGCCCACGGGCCCAGCCGCTCCGCGGCACGCGGGATCCTCCCACACCGGGGCACGAACCCGCGTCCCCTGCATCGGCAGGCGGACTCCCAACCACTGCGCCACCAGGGAAGCCCTGTTTTTTGTTTTTTTAAAACTTTTTTTTGGATATGATTTCAAACTCACAGAAAATTTGCAAGAATAGTACAAAGAAAACCCGTATACCCTCCACCAGATTCACCTATTATTTAGATCTTGCCTAATTTGCTTTATTGTTCGCTCTTTGTTGGGGGAAAAACTTCCTCTACCACCTCAGAGTGGGGTGGTGGAGGTCTGTGAATTAATTGACAATAGCCAGATTCACAGGAGGAAAGACAAGGCTTATTTACAAACATGTGGGACCACTCATAACAGTTTGTAGAGCAGCTTAATAGAGGAAAATGTTGGGGGTGGTTAAGGGCTTCAATGGGAAAGTACCAAAGGTTCCATTGGGCTTTTTCATCCTGGTGCTAATGGGCAGCCTCCTTCCTGGCTGGAAACTCCCCTGGAGGGGAATTTATGGCAGCTGAATTCTCACCTCCTGGTGCTGGGATTCCATTTTCTCCCAAACATGCAACTCCCTTGGAGGGGTGTTAATGGTTGCTGTATTTGGGGGTTGGGGGGCTCTGCTTTAGTCAGATTAGGGCGGTTCAGGTAAGATTTCTTTATGCATCTTTTGTGCAAATGTTTCTCATTTAAAGTTATCTTTATGCCATTCTGATGGGTTATTAGTCCCTTCATCTCTATATATATCTATATCTTTATATCTATATCAATATCAATTTAGATATATTGATATAAACTCATCAAATGTGTATATTTTCTGAACCAATTTTTTCCACCACATTTACCCCTAATACTTCAGTTTGTATGAACTATTTATTTATTTATTTAATTTTCGGTTGTGTTGAGTCTTTGTTGCTGCATGCCGGCTTTCTCTAGTTGTAGTGAGCAGGGGCTACTCTTCGTTGTGGTGCATGGGCTTCTCATTGCGGTGGCTTCTCTTGTTGCAGAGCACAGGCTTTAGGCGCACGGGCTTCAGTAGTTGTGGCATGCAGCCTTCAGTAGTTGTGGCACGAGGGCTCAGTAGTTGTGGCTCACAGGCTGTAGAGCGCAGGCTCAGTAGTTGTGGTTCACGGGCTTAGTTGCTCCACGGCATGTGGGATCTTTCCGGACCAGGGCTCGAACCTGTGTCCCCTGCATTGGCAGGCAGATTCTCAACCATTGTGCCACCAGGGAAGCCCTGTATGAACTATTAAAGGACAAACTGAGGCATATTAAAAATTTAAAGAGATTATTTGAGCAAAAATCTATTCCAATCTATTTAGGCAGCACCAAACTCCCAAGTAGTAAGGAGCTTTCCACCAGCAGGAGCTCAGGGAAAGCTTTTATAGAGAAAAGGCAGAAACAAAGCAAGGAAATTAGTTGATTGGCTAGAACTTAAGTTTGCCTTATTTGGAAAAGCCTACTTTGCTTTGGTGATTGGTTGTCCTTTGGTTTTGATTTCTTCACCTTGAAGCATTTACAGGCTTAGGTTTTGGTTTGCTTACACAGGCAAACCCCTTCAGTCTAATGGCTTCCTTGTTTAATTAATTTAACTTTACAAAGAAGAGGGGTATCCCTCTTACATAACCACAGTACTGTTATCAACTTTAGCACACTTCACGCTGATATAATTATATTTCCTAAAGCTACCATTCACATTCCAATTTTGTTAATTGACCCAATAATGTATTTATAGCAATTTTATCCTTTCCAGCAGAGGATCCAATCTAGGATCAGGTATCATATAGCAGACCCTTGAATAACATGGGTTTGAACTGCATGGGTCCACTTATACAGGGATTTCTTTCACTAAATACATATACAGCAACGGTCCCCAATCTTTTTGGCACCAGAGACTGGTTTTGTGGAAGACAATTTTTCCACAGACAGGAGGGTGGGGGTGGTTTGGGGATGATTCAAGCACATGACATTTCTTGTACACTTTATTTCTATTATTATTACATTGTAATATATAATGAAATAATTATACAACTCACCATAATGCAGAATCAGTGGGAGCCCTGAGGCTGTTTTCACTCACTGATGGGCTTTTGATATGAGTCTGCAAGCAATTGATTTATTATGGTCTCTGTGCATTCAAACCTCTCTGCTAATGATGATCTGTATTTGCAGCCGCTCCCCAGCACTAGCATCACCGCCTCAGCTCCACCTCAGATCATCAGGCGTCAGATTCTCATAAGGAGCGCGCAACCTAGATCCCTCGCACACGCAGTTCACAGTAGGGTTCACCCTCCTATGAGAATCTAATGCCGCTGCTGATCTGACAGGAGGTGGAGCTCAGGCGGTAATGCGAGCGATGGGGAGCGGCTGTAAATACAGGTGAAGCTGCGCTGGCTCGCTTGCCTCCTGCTGTGCGGCCCGGTTCCTAAGAGGCCGTGGACGGGTACCAGTCTGTACGTGGCCCGGGGGTCAGGGACCCCTGTACTACAGTACTACATGATCCGCAGTTGGTTGAATCCGAGGATCCTGAACTGCGGATATGCACGGCCCACTGTAAAGTTATACGCAGATCTTCAACTGTGGGGAACGTTGCTCCCCTAACTCCCTCGTTGTTCGAGGGTCAACTGTACTTAGTTGTCTCTTTAGTCTCCTTTAATACGGAACATTTCCTTGGCTTTTCATTGTCTTTTATGACATTGACATTTTGGGAAAAAATAGTCCGTTTTTTAAAAAAAGTAGAATACATCTTATTTTGAGCTTGTCTAATATTGTCTCATCATTAGTTTCAGATTATGCATCCTGGCTAGAATAGTTCATTAATGGCGTTGCATCCTCAGGAGACCACACCTGGAGGCATACAATGTGTGTGCCGTCTGACCCTCATTTGTGGTGTTAGTTTTCATCTTCTGGTCAAGGTGTTGTTCACATAGTTAGCCGTTTGTTTTTTTTTTTCTCTCTTGTTACCAATAAGCAACCTGTGAGAAGAATTATGTGCAGTAGCACACCTTTGGTGGATATCAGAATCTAGTCCTGTTAATTGTTTGAGGTTTTGTTATATACCTGTAAACTGGGCTGTATCCTGAATTCTTCTAATTTCCCCAAGTATCTGGCTCCAAACTAACTTCTAATTTCTTCCATCCTTCTGACTTGAAGTCACTAAGAACAAAGGCTGCCCTTTTCTCAGCAAACTGAAGCTGGACAACTTGATATAAACTTCAGAGAAATCACTGCAACAGCTCACGTGTGGACAACCTTTATGCCTACTGCTGTGTGGGCCATGCATAAGGTTCCCTGGAACACCTGCTAACATCACCAGAGAGATTCAAACCACAAAATATTCTGCAAGCCCAACATCTTGAAATCACTGGCTGCCCTCAGAACTCAGAAACTGGACTCACAGTCTGCTCTAATCATTAACCTTTGTTTTTATTTTGTTTCCATAGAAATACCTCTTATTAAATACCTGATTGCTTGAACCATATAAGCCTAACTTTGGGAGCCCACCTGTATCACTGCTATAGGGGTTCAGAATTTGTCACCCCAAAATATGCCATGTTAGTATATTGATTATTTTGAACTAACGTTACTTGAGAAACAACTGGCACAAGAAGGACACTCTGACCCTCCTTTGTCCCCCTAAAAGTAGGAGATAAATCTCCCATGAAAGTTACCCTCCCTGTACCAGGAGGGTAGAAGACATTCTTATCAACAGAGATAGGGAATTTAGGGCCAAGAAGGCTGTGTAAACAAATGTTGCTACTTCATCATTTTACTAACCCAAGCCCAAACCCTCTTGTCTTGTCAATCTTCACAAATTTATTGTTTCTTTGTCTAAAATGTATAAAACCATCCTGCTTTGTTTACTTCTTTGTGGGGCTCCCATATAATTACATTTGTTTATCTCCTATTAATCTTTTTATTACAGGTGGGTCTCAGCCAAGAACCTAGAAGGGTAGAGGAGAAATTATTTTTCCTCCCTTACACCGCCTCCTGAAATGAGACACAACTCTTTAACCGAACTGACTTATTCTCAGTACTAAGAGACCGGTTCAGTAAGATGGAGGAATCTACCAACTTCACAGGGGCTGTGAAACTTAGCGGGGAAGTTTCAAAGGCAGGAATGAAAAATAGCAGAATACGCCACACTAAAATATACCTCTTTGGCATAAGGTTTATTTTGAGCTGATTATTTTTTTAAAAAAAGCAGACACAGGAGAAGCTCCAAAAACAGAGTTGAATTTACCCTTTTTTAAGGGAAATCTCCATTGGTTAGGATGTCTCCCTCTCTGTGCCAGGAAGAGAAGAATGACTCTAAATCACAAAAGATTCATCCATGAAGAAGGTGCTGGCTTAAATCTGCATAACAACCTTACCCTGTTTACTGTGTCTTTCCTGATAACCTCTACTCCCCAATATCTTTCTTTTGTCTTTAGCTGAAGATAGTATTTAAAGTGATGGGTTGGGCCATTTCAGGGCTTTTTACTCAGTTTTCCTGGATATCTCCCATGTATACATGAGGTATTTGTGTTAATAAACTTCTGTGTGTTTTTCGCTTATTAATCTGTCTTTTATTACAGGGGTTCTTATCACAGAACTTAGAAGGGTAGAGGGAAGTTTGTTTGAAAAGGGCTTTTTTTGTGGAAAAGAGGAGGATAAAGAAGAATGACAATTAGTTCCAAAGATAATTTCATAATAGTAACAGTTATTAATGCTAGAACTGTTAATGAAAAAGATAGTGTACGTGTTTCTAAGAGTTCTTTTAATATGAGGATCATTCACAACTTTCTCTTTAGGGTCAGGAGTAGTTAAAAGGTAATATGACAACATTAAGCAAAGTATTAGTTGCTGTTGTTCATTTTTACAAAAGACCAAATGGAGTAAAGACACCCTCTAGTGGAAGGTTAGGTCCTCTCTACAATCAAACTGAAAGAACAGAAAATCTATCCACAGTTAACATTGCAATTGCGATGCGGAGATTTTGCTTTCTTTCTGAACAATAGAATCAATAACAGAACTAAGAAATTAATTCCCTTGTGTAAGAAATTAATTCTCATTCATATGTTCTTTTTTAAAATAAATTTATTTATTTTTGGCTGCGTTGGGTCTTCATTGCTGCGCGCAGGCTTTCTCTAGTTGCCACAGCAGGACCTACTCTTTGTTGCGGTGCGCGGGCTTCTCATTGTGATGGCTTCTCTTGTTGCAGAGCACAGGCTCTAGGCACGTGGGCTTCAGTAGTTGTGGTGCACGGGCTTAGTTGTTCTGTGTCATGTGGGATCTTCACGGACCAGGGCTTGAACCCGTGTCCCCTGCACTGGCAGGTGGATTCTTAACCACTGTGCCACCAGGGAAGTCCCATATGTTCTTCCTGAATGAATTTTATTTATTTTAATTACTTCTAGCGTGCATTATCCTGTCAATAGCAATAATCAAATTGTCATGGTCCAGGAAATCTGTTGTTTTTCTATTTTGAAAAAAAGGGTTAGTCACTCTGTACTGACAAATAAATCTACTCTTTCTCACAAGTTTATACAAATAAATATTGACTTGTTCAATAGATAATCTGAATGTGTTATCAAAATTTGCTTTAATTTTATAAAAGAAATTAATATTTGAGAGAGAATAGTTTGCAAAGTTATCAAAAGATCTAATAATAAATATCTAGAAAAATAAGATGTTGACAGAAATGCTTATTTTATGACTTTCAGTGTCAAGGTGCTTGAGAAAGAGAAAAGAATGAAGGGACTGAGTGTGTAGAGCTGGTGGGGGTGGTGGGCAGGAGATTATACTCTCAGAGTCTAGCCCAGGGTCTTGTTCACAGTGGAAATCAATCAACATTGTTGATTGGAGGTGAAAAAAGTTGTTCCCTAACCAACTGAAATAAAATCTCTTCTGGATGAATTGCTAAGATGATTGCGGTGGTAAAATATCTGTAAAATGCAAAAATCCATTGTTTCATTGATTTAAAACTGTCCTGTAAGACTTACATGTTGACATTCCCTTGGTTTTGACAAAAGAAATACTGAAATACAATGGTGGAAAGATGGTCTTTTCAACGAATGGTTCTGGGCCTATTGGATAGCCATCTGGACAAAAAAAATGAATCTTAGCTTCTACCTCCCACCATAAAGAAAAATCAATTCCAAGTGGATTGCAGATCTAAATGAGAAAGGTAAAACAGCAAAGCTTCTAGAAGAAAACACAGGCACCTCAGGGACAGCAAATATTTCTCAAACTGGACATGAACAGCACTAACCACAAAGGAAAAGGTTGATAGATTGTACTAACTGAAAATTAAGTACTTCTCTACATAGGGCTTCCCTGGTGGTGCAGTGGTAAGAATCTGCCTGCCAAGGCAGGGGACATGGGTTCAAGCCCTGGTCCAGGAAGATCCCACATGCTGCAGAGCAATGAAGCCCATGCGCCACAACTACTGAGCCTGTACTCTAGAGCCCCTGAGCCACAACTACTGAGCCCACGTGCCACAACTACTGAAGTCCATGTGCCTAGAGCCCGTGCTCCGCAACGAGAAGCCACTGCAATGAGAAGCCCGCGCACCACAACAAAGAGTAGCTCCTGCTTGCCGCAACTAAAGAAAGCCCGTGCGCAGCAACAAAGACCCAATGCAGCCAAAAATAAATAAATCAAATAAATAAATTAAAAAAATAACTTCTCTACATAAAAAACACCACTAGAAGACATTTGCAATACATATAGTCAATAAAGGACTTTTATCAAGAATACATAAAGAAGCGACTTCCCTGGTGGCACAGTAGTTAAGACTCCGTGCTCCCAATGCAGGGGGCCTGGGTTCGATCCCTGGTCAGGGAACTAGATCCCACATGCATGCCGCAACTAAGGAGCCCACATGCTGCAACTAAGGAGCCTGCCTGCCACAACTAAGGTCCAGTGCAACCAAATAAATAAATAAATATTTTAAAAAAAGAATATGTAAAGAATCCCTACAAATCAATAAGAAAATGAACACAGTAGAAAAATGACCAAAAGACTTAATAGGGACTTTATAAAAGAAAGACATTCTATTGATTGATAAACTTATGAAAATATGTTCAACTTTCTTAGTCATCAGGAAAAGAAACCTTAAATCACAGTGTGACAGCACGATGACTAACAGTATCCTGGTAAATATTCGACAATTGACTTTCCAGAGGGTCAAAAAAGTGTGTATGTGTGTGTATCACAAATTGACAAATAATAATAAAATATACAACATAATATATACTCTTTATTATAAATTCCATATAGCCAATTAATTCTAACAGAATGCTTCTGTTGATTTTTGGTGAACTTCTGTATCCTTATCTACAGTTGTAATTCAACCATGCTTCGATAATTTTTTTTAGCTATTCACAAGATATCAACTACAAACATGACACTTTTAAGTTTAATCTGCATTATTAACGTTTCCCCCATCCCTATCTTAAGTCTGTATAAATCATCAGAACAATAAATCAAGCTCTGATTAGTAGCACTTCCCAGTTTCCATAGTGTAAATACTCCACTGTGGTCAATTTCAAACTACCTAGAGGATATCGCTGAAGAGATGCATATAGTATTATGCACTATATAGTATTTCCACCATACAGATACAATTACTGTAGATAACCTTAATAGCATAGATGATAGTCAAATGTAGTAAAATAATTAAGAGGTGGTGAATTTTAAATACTTATTATTTTTGTTTTAATATAACATTTATATTTATGTAAGTTAATTTTTTAATAATGGTTGTGTTTAATAATGAGCTCTCAAAATTACTACAAATTTAACCTTTGGCCCCTGAGAGCCAATCTGAGCCAACTCCAACAAAGGTGAACATAAGGTAGGTTCACCTTTGAACCTACCAGAATGAAAAGATAGCCAATACCACATGAGGCCCTATGACCTGACAATTCCTAGATATATCCCCAACAGAAATGAACACATATGTTCACCAAAGACATGTACAAGAATGTTCACAGCAGTACTATTCATTGTAGCCCTGAACAAAAAGCAACCCCAAAGTCCATCAACAGTAGTGCAGATAAGTAAATCATACTATATTCAATGAGAATGAACAGACTATTGTTACATGTGCCAGCATGGATGAATTTCATAAATGTAATGTTGAGTGAAATAAGCCAGACCCAAAGGTATACATGCTGTTTGTTTCCATTTATATAAAGTTCAAAACAGACAAAAGTAGTCTACAGTGTCAAATCAGGAGAGTGGCTACCTCTTGGGGTCAGGGCACAGGGAGACAACTGGGGTTCTGGTTATGTTCTTTTCCTCAGCTGGCACTGTTTCCACAGGTGTGTCCGGTTTGTGAAATTCATTAAACTGTACAGCTTAAGATCTGTGTGATTTTCTGTGGATGTTGCATTTCAGAGTTTAAAACATTTTTTAAAACCTACTCCCTAGATTTAAAAAAGTAAAACTGACCTAACTGAAAATCCCAAGGTAAAATTAAGTTGGCTAATTTAATTATCCATAACTAAAGGAGTAGGGGAGTAGAAACCAGAAGGTTAAGTCATGGAGTCCCATTGTCTCACCATGAGACCCTGTGAAAGGTTTTTTATTCCTTTTGTGACTCAATCCTTTCTACTACAAAACAGCAGTGAATTACAGAAACCAGAAAGTTACTGAAAGACAGAGCTTACCAAATCTCTATACTAATCTTAAAAATAGTTAAACTCTCGGGCTTCCCTGGTGGCGCAGTGGTTGGGAGTCTGCCTGCCGATGCAGGGGACACGGGTTCGTGCCCCGGTCAGGGAGGATCCCACATGCCGTGGAGCGGCTGGGCCCATGAGCCATGGCCGCTGAGCCTGTGCGTCCGGAGCCTGTGCTCCACAACGGGAGAGGCCACAAGAGTGAGAGGCCCCTGTACCGCAAAAAAAAAAAAAAAAAAAAAAAAAAAGTTAAACACTTTATGAAGCTGGATTATGTCAGAGAGTAATATATCTGAAAAAAATCTACATTGTCCTTAAAAATATGACTCTAATGTTGAGAGTGTATAGCCTTTTAAAGGGTTTTCAAAGATATAATAACCTTGTTCATTTTTTTCCTTTGGCCTGGATCCACAGAGAGAAAACAGCTGCAATCTAATAAAATAAAAAAGGAGTACTTCCCAGTAAAAGATACGGGTAAATGGTTAAATGAATATTGGAAATGGAGTGAGGGCTCTATCAGCCATAAACCCAGTGGAAGGCAAGGAGCAGCTCTATGCTGAGTACAAGTTAATTTAACATTATATGTTGCAGATAAATGTTTGCCAGAGATTATTAATCCCTATAGATCTATACCTAGATCTTCAAATTATTATCAAATTACTTTTGAAGGTTTTCTCCTTCCATATATAGCATATCAAAATATTACATACAGGGGGCTTCCCTGGTGGCGCAGTGGTTGAGAGTCTGCCTGCCAATGCAGGGGACATGGGTTCGTGCCCCAGTCCGGGAAGATCCCACATGCCGCAGAGTGGCTGGGCCCGTGAGCCATGGCCACTGAGGCTGCGCGTCCGGAGCCTGTGCTCCGCAACGGGAGAGGCCACAACAGTGAGAGGCCCGCGTACTGCAAAAAAAAAAAAAATTACATACAAAAAGACATTACATTCTGTTGCTACATAAAGACCCTCCTTCTAGAAGTTTTACTGCTATAGCACATTTCACATTTCATAAATTTTCATGTCTATTTTGTCCTAGACTTTCCTTTCTACATGAGTTACTTAGCAGAACTTAGTTTAAGAATATGTGATATGTCTAAAAGAGTAATCATTTTAGATGGATGTGATAGAAAGAGATCCTTTCTTGAAGGTTCGTTCCTGTGAGCCTTACATTTTGTTCAAGGATAAGAACCATCACTAGAGCATCAGTTTCACCATAAATCTACCCATCTCCTTTGAAAAGAGTCTATAATCAGCAAAGATCTTAGAATTATTCTAGACATTTGGCTCTGCACACACACCGACTTGATAAATGTGAATAATAGGCTCAGACTGACTGGACAACCAGAAGAAGACAACATTTGGGTAAATCAAACAAGGTTTACATATTTAAAGGTGCAGCATGAAGTCAGAACAGGTAGGCCGTGCAGTAGAGAGATCAGCTCTCATTTCCTATTAATGGACAGAAGCCCTTTTACTTGAGGACCCCTCAAAGGGGCCACACCAGCAGATACACAGTTGGGGGTGCTAAGTTTGAGCAAATGAGGCTCACATCAGACCTTGCAAAGATCAGCTGCCTCCTTCAGACCTAGTCTTGCATACATGGTGCTAAAGCAGTCCAAGATGTGGTCTTGGTCTTGCCTGGGTACACACTGGAGATAACTGCACCCTGGCCAGGTGTACTGCATCTATCAGGGAGTCATAGTACACACCCCAGGTTTGCAGGAGTACATAGGGCTCCATTGGGCTGGATATAATCCTGAATTCCATGCCATGGAGCTAGAGTAAGGATCTGTCACCCATATGGCCCTGGGAGTCATGCTAATGTACCCTTGGACCAGTTTTAGGATCTAATCTACAAGTCCAGACTTATGTTGACAAGGAATCATGAGATTGAAGAAGGAAAAAAGGACTGCAAAATATATGCCCCAACCATAGACGGTCCAATTATGGAGTCACTAAGCATTGTAAGACAACTCTTCTACGTCATAATGTTTTACATGTGTTTTTATTTTGCTTATTTGTTTTTGCCTTCTAAACCTACGCATTGAGATACGAGAAGGTTTCTATCTAGCCATCCTTCATCATCTGGGGGCATCCTTTCAACAGGTGAAACACCCTTTTGCTTTGGATGGTATCCTTCCTTTCAACTCAGTTTTGAATGATAGGATGCCAAATTGCAGTGTCCCAATGAAATCCCTGCAATTTGGGCTTAATCCATGACATTTTCATTAGGGAAGAATTACTAGATGTTACACGTCTCTGCCTAAAGCTTAATATACCTTAACTGCTCCTTCATGCTGAAACCCTTACTCACCCTGGATCATTCTGCTGAGGCAGAGAGCTGATTTAGATCAGGAGCCAGGCTCAAACCCTGGCTTTACCATCTACTAGGCTTGTGATCTTCAGTAAGTCCCATAGATCTCGAGCTTTGCTTTCCTCATCAGTGAAGTGGGATTTAATCTACCTCATGAGTTTGTAGCGACAGTTCAGAGAATGTTTGTAACCTTGCCTTGAATGGTGCTTGACAGTCTGTGCTCAATAAATATAAATTGAGTCTAAATCTGACAGTTCAGTATTTGAAATATCTCACGTGTAAAAATTCTTCATTGTCTATAATTTTTACTGACATGCATGTTTTACTGAAAAGTCTCTAAATTTCAGCAATAAAATAATTGCTAGGATTTTAGAGGATGAGTTTGTTGAGCTCTGAACAGACATTAAAGTGCTTGCAGCTAAAAGCATTTCCTTGTATGTGAACTCAAGGCTTGCGACTACATGCCAAGCAACTCACGAATCAATATCATATTCTGGGCCACCACTTACCCTCTTGGAAGCTTTTCCAGAAAATTAGTAAGTGTAACCAAGAATTTGTTGAACTCAAGTAAATTTTCACTGAGCTGTTTGATTGCTCAGTCTTTTAGACGGATTAAAGGTTATTAGAGAGGGGCCGAGGTTGACAGTGCTGCTGATGGACCAGGAAGCAATAAGCCTGCACAGTAATGAAGAGAAGGAAAATCATGCCATACAGGGATTAAGATTTTTAATTGGTTTCTCAAGGCACTTGCAGACTCTATTCAGGAGCTAATTCTGAATTTTAAAAGAATATTGAAGGAGTGCAATCATGACCATTTAGGGCTTTCTGTTTTACATTTATAAATATTAATTGAATGCATCACCACTGTCTAAAAATAGCCCAATAAACATTTACCAAGAACATCTGGCTATTAGACTTCTTAACGCATCCAACTATGTTAATTTTGGCAATGAATGTGCAAATTGCTAAGCTTGTTTAGGGATTCTAAACTTGGAAGGGGCAAAGGTTGGGGCGTAGGAGGTAGTTCTTTGAAAATTAGCAAGAAAGGGACTGGACTGTAGTGGTCAGTGGCTCAAACTCTGACTCAGACTCTAGTTACTGCCCCATCTCCTTCATCTGCTCACATGATCTAGGTTCTGCTGATTACAGGTGCCAGCTCTGAACTTCTGAGTTAATGATGCAAAGAATCAGGACTGCAGGAAGCCTTATGGTAGCCACACAGAGTTCCTAGGGAAGCAGGGACTGAGGTTCTAGCAGCAGTAGCTGCGTCTGCAGGGCAGGCTGCAGTGTGTATCCTGTGGGAGTGATGTCTGTGTGGTTTTGACTGGATGAGTTGTGTGATTTTGAGTGGTGTTCCTGGCTGCATGACTGAGTCTTGTCTTCCACCTTCCTTTGGATTCTGAAGCCTACCAAGAGCATGTCATAAATTCCTTTCTGCTAACTAAGCCACAGTCAGTTTCTCATGCTTGTATTTAAGAATATTATATGATAAAGCAATTGATTCAATTTTTTAAAAGCCAATGTTAGACATTGTCAAAAATTCCCATGCATTGGATTTGCTGTAGTATACCACTTTGAGTCCTCCCTTCTAAATTATAAGCTCCTGGGAATTCCCGGGCGGTCCAGTGGTTTGGACTCCGCTCTGTCACTGCCATGGCCCGGGTTCAATCCCTGGTCAGGGAACTAAGATCCCACAAGCCACACTGTATGGCTAAATAAATAAATTGTAAGCTTCTTCATAAATAAAGTGGGAGAAGAGAAAATATGAAGAGAATTCATACAAGTTGGGTTTCTTCATTTTCCCCCTCATTATCAAAGTAATACATCATCCTATCTTTTTAAAACAGTATTTTTAACAGAGTAATAATTATAAAGTAATTCTTTAACAAACTTATAGGATCAAAGAAAAGGCAAAGGTCAGGGGGAAATGGCTGGGTCATAGGGCACATCCAGTTTGCCTGAGTCCTTGACATACCATGCTGACAGGAAAATGCATATTCCGTAATGTTTAGAACAATGGCGTAGCCTGGTGAGAAAGACAAAGGAGGCTTTTCTCTTTCCTTCTTTTAACACATGTCAATTAGTAAATGTTGTTTACTTTGGGCAAAACATTGTGCTAGCAATCTGAAGAAACTCAAAGAAGTATGAATCACCTGACTGCCCTTCAAGGAAACTCATTCATTCACTCATTCATTCATTCATTCATCTTTCAAATGTTTATTAGACTCTCCTATATTAGACCTGATGGATATAAAGGCCTACAAGGTATAGTCCTTTTCTATTGAGGCTTATGGTTAATAGGTATAAACATCCACATGACTAGAGACCTGTGTGGCCTTGTGACATACAGGCACCTATTAGACATATATATATTAGCTTATTTATTTTTGGTTAACATTTTAAACATGTACAACCAATTACCATAACTTGTGGTGTTTTTTTGAAATTGATATTCATTGCATATCTTGAGTTTACAGATTTAAGCAGTATATAATCAGAAAAGTTATAAATAAACTCGGATTATACAGGCAAAGGTATGTTCCCAAAGGTGACACGTACAAGTACATTATTAAATGCAGGCATCTAAAATTGTGACCGAGCTCTTTTTAAAATGCAGAAATGTAAAATTACACTTTTTTTAATTTTGTGGTATGCGGGCCTCTCACTGTTGTGGCCTCTCCCGTTGCAGAGCATAGGTTCCGAACGCAAAGGCTCCAGACGCGCAGGCTCAGCGGCCTTGGCTCACGTGCCTAGCCACTCTGCGGCATGTGGGATCTTCCCGGACTGGGGCACGAACCCGTGTCCCCTGCATCAGCAAGCGGACTCTCAACCACTGCGCCACCAGGGAGGCCCTACCCTTTTTTTAAAAGTGAAGAGATTATCTATACACTTTAAAAATCAAATGTGGCTTATATCAGAGACGGATGACAGCTATAGGACTGCACTCATCAAAGCCAATTACCTAAGATTTTTCTTGTTATCTAAACAATAGCAATGGCATTAGAAGAAAATTACACCTGCATTTTTTTTTTTTCCCTTTGGTGGTACGCGGGCCTCTCACTGCTGTGGCCTCTCCCGTTGCAGAGCACAGACTCCGGACGCGCAGGCTCAGTGGCCATGGCTCACGGGCCTAGCCGCTCCGTGGCATGTGGGATCTTCCCGGACCGGGGCACAAACCCGTGTCCCCTGCATCGGCAGGCGGACTCTCAACCACTGCACCACCAGGGAAGCCCACACCTGCATTTTAATTGCCAATCTAGTGTTAAGCTAGTTCTGAAAAAGGTAATGCAACCGAAAGACTTCCAAACTCCAAATTAAAAATCTGCTAGGCCCCGATTAAATTATGGAATGCTGCAGATGAAAAATAAGGATACAATTGGATTACTGAATGGAATAAAAAATTGCTGACATTTCTCTGAACCTTGGAACTACTAAATTTCATTTCGTTAAATATTTCCATTATTTTTTCTTAGTGGTGTGAGTTATCTCAAATAGCTTACAAAGTTATTCTCTACAAAGCACTTTTGTTTGCTGCTGTTCAGAAAGAACAAAAACTGTTCTGTGTTAACTTAACAATATATGTATATTTGTTACAAGATTTTATCATGATGGATAACTAATAGTTTTTCCATTAAGACAAAACAGTAAAATATTTTTGTTCCATTAGCACTGCATCTTAAAAATGTTAACATTAAATACAAAGAACCATTATCTTATTTGGCTATTAGATATTGAGTTGGAAAAACCTACAGTTCTGTATTTCTCCTTTACTCTTACACTACTGCCACACTCATAACACTTCTGACACTTCCGGTCACCAAATGTTTGCGTTTTTTTGCCCCATGCCAAGCAATTCTCCAGGAAGCCATCTGGATTTATGATTTAATTGAATTCTGGCACTGTCTACCTGGAGATAGAGTCAGATTCCACAGGTTAAGGGGTTCAATCCCACAAAACTGCTCCCCTCCCACTTCAGATGTCAGTTTCAAGTACTAGGTCCCTAGGTTACCGACGTCTATCTGACTTGGCTACAAATAGGAGGTTCTCACAGCTCCCTCTTTGGGTATTATTAATTTGCAAAAGTGGCTCACAGAACTCAAGGAAACATGTTTACCAGTTTATCAAAGCTATAATAGAGGATATAGGTGAACAGCCAGATGAAGATACATAGGGTGAAACCTGGGAGGGTCCTGAGCACAGGAGCTTCTGTCCCCATGAAGTGGGGTGTGTCAACCTCCGGTATGGTACGTGGATGTTCACCCACCTGGAAGCTCTGTGAACCCCTAACTATTGGGATTTTATGGAGGCTTTCTCACATAGGGATGGTCAATTATTAACTCCATTACCAGTCCCTCTCCCCTCTCTGGAGGATGGGTGGTGAGGCTGAAAATTCTAATCACAGCTTGGTCTTTCTGATGACCACCGTTCATGCAGAAGCCAGCCAGAAGCCTACCCAGAGTCTCCTGAATGGAATGAAAGATGCTTCTAGTGCGCTTACAACTTAGGAATTTACAAGGGTTTTAGAAGCCCTGGGTCAGGGATTGGAGATGAAGACCAAATGTATATTTCTTATTATAAATCACAATATCACAGATATATTTTAAATCTCTTACTAGAGAGAAAGTCTATGAAGAAAATGCAGAATCTCTTGAGGTTTAAAGGTTGAAGAACCCCCCAAAGGCAAAATCCAATCAAGTGGTTTAGCAGCCTAGGAGGAGGTTAAAGACACTTAAATATCTTAAGACCTGAGTCAGAATGGGCTTCTTCTCTTTCTAGGTATTGTACTGATGACAAATTGAAATTATAGTGGAGTGATCACAGTTCAGGTATACAAAAATGGGGTTGGGTGGCCATGGAGGTTCTGGTCTCAGACATGTCCCTGAACCACTGAGAACTGAACATTCTTTAAACTGTACCAGATCCAAGGACACAACCAGCTGTATTCAGAACAATACCTACCAAGTGCAACTTTATGTTCTCAAGGTCTCCCCTTACAACTATGAAACCATTTCAGACCCCAATCATTCCTTACCTAACAATCACCCTTACTTCTTGCCAGCTCCGATTATAATTCTTGATAAACAACTCATGTAATTAACTGTAACCTTGTGGTTTTCGCCTTTATAAGCCTCTCCCATTTTGTAGACTGGTAGAACACAATTCAAGTGCTTCTTGGATCTGTGTCTTATGGGATGCAGTCCTAAGAAACCCCAAATGAACACCTTCTTATTTCAATCAGGTCTCCATTTCATAGGATTGTTGTGAAAATTAAAGTGAGTGTCAGGTGTCTGGCTTATAGGAGGTAACTTAAACACTTACTCATTTTTCTTTTCTCTAGGAGCTTAAGATCTAGTTGGGATGATAAGCTGTAAACCCCTGAAGAGGTAAAGAAAAATCCAAGATTTAAGCCACAATTCACATGCAGTGAGGTGGCTGGAGAAGATGATTTTTAATGTCATGTCCAGCTCTAAACATCGATTATTCTATGACAGCTGTATGAGAAGTGTCATGGGGCAGTGCATGATGAATTGGCAGTTGGGAGGTGCAGACAGTAAGTGCTATGAGGTCAAAGAAGGGAGCAACTGCCTTGGACTGGGATGGTTTAGGAAGACTATTAAAAAATTCTGAGCTGTCTGAGCTAGAACAAAAGTCCAATTCAATTAGGAGAGTGACTGGCAAGGGTCTGTTTATAATACAAATTTAGCCCAAGCTGAGGAGAATAAGAAACATAAAATATTGTAGAGAAAGAAGAAAGGAAAAGGCAGTATCAGCAATTTGGTTTCTGAAACACACAGAGAATATAAAGCAGCTATCCTGTTTTTCATCCTTATAATAGTCTTATAATAGGTGAAGTGTATCAGCCCTGATGAGAATCTCCTGAGTAAGGAATCTGTTAGAAGTGTGTTTGGTTACAAATAATAGAAAACCTGGCCAATGGTGGCTTACACAAATAAAGTATTTTGGTTTTTTTTATCGTTCAAGAGAAAGAACTCCAGGGTTGGTGCCACCACATAATAACACAGCCAAGACACAGGCTCTTTCTAGCTCTCTTCTGCCTCACCATACTCTGCTTGATAGCATTTGCCCTTATTGCTCTTTGCCTTATGGACAGGAGATGGCTGCTGTGCCTCCAGGCATCACATTTGCGTTCCAGACAAGAGGCAGACAAAAGGGCAAAGGAGCAAAGAGTGAGGGCAAAATGGCTTCCATTGAGTCTGTGCCTTTTTATTAAGATAGCTAAAGTTTTCTGGAAGATTGCCCAGTAGATTTCTCCTTGTAACCTGCTGGCCAAAACTGTGTCTTGTGGTTGCTCCTAGTGGTAAAGAGACTGGGGAGAAGGGGAATACGGTTGGGGTTAAGTCAGCCAACTGACGATGAAGAAAAAAGTGTTGAAGCATTGTGAAAAAAATTACTACAAATTCAATTTTCTTAGTAGTTACCAGGTTATTCAAACTATCTACTTCATTTTGTGTGAGTTGTGGTAGTTTGTGCTTTTTGAGGAATTGGTCTATTACACCTAAGTTTTCAAATTTTTGCGTGGAAATTTTTTCGTAGTATTCCCTTATCAATATCCAACTATTTCCCAGATGTCTAACTCTTCAAGATATTCAGAAACATTGTATATGTCATCGATTTTTAGTTTCTTGTAGAGATCTCTCTCAGAGCCATCTGATTGCTCCAATCCAGATGAAGCTCTCTTTGTGTAGCATATAACTATCCCCTTGGGATTTTGCTTAACTTTTCTCATGTTTCCTGAGTCCTGTATCTTCCTTTTTCTTGGTTTACATCTTTCAGTAACTTCCTCAGAAGGGTGAAACTAAGAATATCTTTATTCAATCCTCACACTTTATTGACAGTTTGGTCTAGGATAGAATTCAAGGTTAGAAATAATTTTTCTTCAGAATTTTCAAAGTATTTCTTCATTACCTTCTTGTTTCTGTTGTTGCTGTTGAGAAGTCTGAAGGTATTCTGATCTTGATCCTCCATATGTGACCTGTTTTTTTATACTTGGAAACTTCAAGGATCTTTTCATCACTAGTGTTCTAAGCCTCATGACAATGATCTCTGGTGTGTACCAATTTTTTCCATTTTGATGAGAATACGGTGGATTCTTTCAATCTGTACATTCTTGTCCTTACGTTCTGCAAAAATATTTCCTGTATTATTTCTTCAATAATAATAATTTTTATAATAATTTGGGAAGTTTATTAGGAGGTCATGGTTCAACTAACTGAAAAGTATCCTAAAGTAAATCAGCTACAGAGCCAGACATTTTAGAAAGTGCTTTTTTCTGACATCCAAATTTGCTTACATACACTCCCTGTACATCCTTGACAACTCCCCTGAAACTCAACTTCAGATGTTATAAAATGCCGACATAGGCAAAGTAAGTTTATTTCTAAACAGTTTTGGCAGGAAAATTCTCCCCATCACCTCCAGACAAGTACAGTTTTGTGTATCTTCCCCATTCTTGCTACAGGAGTGAAATAAAAAACAGAGCACCAAGTATCTTTGAGATCATCAGAGAGGAAGAGGTGAGCAGGCTTTTAGACCAATGAGACATTGACATGGTAGCAAGTACTGAAAACAAGGATCAGAGCAAAAATGTCAGTTTCATATCCCCCAATTCTTAGTTCATTGGGACCCAGCGCATATAAAGTTTTATTTTTAAAATTTTTATTGGAGTATAGTTGATTTACAGTGTTGTGTTACTTTCTGCTGTACAGCAAAGTGAATCAGTTATACATATGCATATATCAACTCTTATTTAGATTCTTTTCCATATAGGTCATTATAGAGTACTGAACCGTACTGTGCTATACAGTAGTCCTTATTAGTTATCTATTTTATATATAGTAGTTTTATAGTTGAAAGTTATTTTGGTGCATCTAAATTTGTTCATGCTTTTTCCTTTGTTCATCTTCTCTTTTATAATACCTATAAAATTTATTTTTGTAAAATATTTCCTCATCTACTACTATAGTAGTTCTCTCCCATCACTAACATCTAAAGCAAGAAGTCCGTGATTACATCTTTGAAAAACTACAGTAGAACATTACAAGTTTAATCTCCAATATTTTGCAATTTGCAAAAGTGGGGAAATTTCTCAAGTACCATTATAGTAATTTTATTATTCTATTTTTTCTGTTTTATTTACTGGGATTTTATGTGAGAGTTTATTTGTATTTTTAAAACTTTTTGTTGAGTATAATACACACGCAGACATATGCACGGATGTTATAGGTGAATGAATTTCACAAAATGAAAACTCAAATTTTATTCTGTTTATAATTTCTTTATCTGTAAATTAAGAGTGAAGCAAGATCACAAGTGTGATGTTTCAAATTCTATACATTGGATGTATCAAATACTAACCATTCCTTGCCATTTAACTCAATTGCTGTTAAGGAGCTTCACCTGAGAATAATATAACTGTCCATAACAGCTTTTTATAGTTTACTAAGCACTTCTTTTTGCAGCTTACTAACATTTCTACATACCTTATCTCAATCATTTCTCACAATACTTTATGAGGGACAGATTATCACATAGTTTTAGAAAGAAGGAACCAACAAGGGCCTACTGTATAGCACAGGAAACTATACTCAATATCTTGTAATAACCTATAATGGAAAAGAATCAGAAAAAGAATATATATATATATGTTTATATATGAATAACTGAATCACTTTGCTGTCCAACTGAAACTAACACAAAATTGTAAATCAACTACAATATATTTCAATAAAAATTAAAAAAACAAAAAGAAGGAAACTAAGGCTCAGAGAGGTGAAGCAACCCCTTGGGGGCAGAGGGTCTATAAGTCGCAAGTTATGGACATGAAGCAAGGCCCTGAGAGTCCAGGTCTAGTATCAATTCTATAGATAAACTGCTTTTGTGTGGTGCATCCCAGATCCCCTTTCAGAAATGAAGGACTTATTCCTCTGAATGACTTATTCCTTATTCCTGCTGCTGGCAGAAAGCTCTGAGCCTCACCCACTTCTGGGACTGCCTTGGCTGAAGAAGGAAACCTCACCTGAGGTTACACCTCCTTCCTTGAGCGGTCACATCCAATGATTCATCAATGAACAACGGCCCAGCTCCCTCAAGAAAACTCTCAAGTCATCTCAGCTTCAGAACTTCCGGCATTATGGTTGCTGAGGCCTCCATCAGACTGCAAGGCACCTCGGCTTCTCTCTCTACCCACTTGTGGTTCCCCTCCTTCCTTTGCACAGGTGTTGATTCTAAGTGTACTCCCTAATAAACCTCTCCTGAGCTAATCTCCAACCAATAAGATCTTGATATTCCACACGTGCTATCACATTTGATGGTGTGAAAAAAACCGCACTCTGCATCTGAAAGTTCTGTGTAGAATTTCAGTGATTAACAGATATGAATGGAGCATTTACTACTTGCTAGGTATTGAAGATATTTAAAATTAATAAAACCCTACTTTTAAAACACTTATTCAGTCTGTCTCCAAGAAAGTTATGTTGTAATCTAAAACAAAACAGGTGAAAATCAATATTTATATTTACCTTAATTGGTTGAGAAAGAGATTTTATGGATTCTGATCTAAACTTTTTTTTAATGAGTTTGTGGGTGATGAATCTGGTGAAACTGTAACTTCCTAGGAGGTCTGAATTTAAGTTTGTAAAAACAAAAGAAAGCTAAGATTCAAATAAGGACAGATATCCTGAATGTAAGGACTATGGTACAAGAGAACACATTTTTTCAAGGTGAGATTTGAGGATTAAATAAAAAGTGCAAAATGAGTTTCTCTCAGGTGTAATTTGCCTATATTATCCCACTGTGAGACCAGTCCTAGCAAGGTCATCCTGGTTTGTGGCAGACATTTAACAGCAAGCACTTACTTCTCACATCTGGAGATCTTAGTACTGAGAGGTGGGAAGTGGGAGGAGAGATATAGGTACGTATTTCATTTATCAAAAGCCTGTGAATCAACTATACTCCAAAAAGAAAAAAAAGCCTGCGGCCTTTCTGCATTAACCAGAGAGGGGCCCATATGGCGGCGTTGTTCTGGGCTCCCCCTTGTAACTTACAGGGAAAATTTCACAATAACCGGAGCACTTGATGTCCTGCAAATGAAGGAGGAGGATGTTCTCAAATCCCTCACAGCGGAGCCCACTGAGGTGGCACCAACCTGACTTCCAAATGGAACAGCACCTCTACAAAAGGAAAAGTGATGGCGTTACCTCATAAATCTGAAGAGAACCCGGGAGAAGCTTCTGACAGCAGCTCGTGCCATTGTCGACATTGAAAACCCAGCAGACGCCAGTGTCATACCCTCCAGGAACGCAGGCCAGCGATCTGTGCTGAAGTTTGCTGCTGCCACGGGAGCCTCTCTATTGTAGGTGCTCCATCCACTCCTGGCAGCTTCACTAACCGGATCCAGGCAGCCTTCCGCTGTGTGTTGTGCGGTTATCAGGGGTGACCACCAGCCTCACAGAGGCGTCTTATGGTAACCCGCCTACCGTTGCTCCACATCACACAGACTCTCCCCCTGCGCTGTGTGGACGCTGCCATCCCTTCAGCACGAGGGGAGCTCCCGGCAGGTCTGACGTGGTGGTGCTGGCCTGGGGATTGTGCGCCTGCGCGGCTCCATCTCCGGTGCGCGCTCGTGGGAAGTCAGGTCGTGTCTCTGCTTCTACAGGGATCGTGAAGAGACTGAAAAGGAAGAGCAGGCGGCTGCTGAAAAGGCTGAGACCCCGGAGGAATTTCGGGGTGAATGAGCCGCTCCAGGTCTCGAACTTATTGCTACTCAACCCGAAGTTGCAGACGGGTCTGAAGGCGCAGGTGGCCTCAGCACCTTCCAGCAGCTCCTCCGGAAGGACCACGGTGCGCAGCCAGCCTCTGAAGGCCGGTCTGCTGCCGCTGCTCAGACCACTAAATGGGGAGAAACAACCAGAGTGGTCTCAAAGCTGCTCTTCCACAGACTTTTTTTTTTGCGGTACGCGGGCCTCTCACTGTTGTGGCCTCTTCCTTTGCGGAGCACAGGCCCCGGACGCGCAGGCTCAGCGGCCATGGCTCACGGGCCCAGCCGCTCCGCGGCATGTGGGATCCTCCCAGACCGGGGCACAAACCCGTGTTCCCTGCATCAGCAGGCGAACTCTCAACCACTGCACCACCAGGGAAGCCCTTCCACAGACTCTTAAACAGAAGATGGAAATAAGGTCGATGGAAAATAAAGTTTCTTAAAAAAAAACGAAAAAAAGCCCACGAATAGGAATAGCTGACCTGAGCCTCAGAAGGCTGGCAGCCTGGTATGGTGGTACATGTACACAGAGTTAGACAGACTGTTGTTCAGGTCCTGGTTCTGCCACTTACTTGCTACAGAACTCTCAGCAAATTACCTAGTTTTTTGGAATATCAGCCTCATCTGTAAAACATAAGCTCTATAAGGGCAGGGACCATGTCTTGTGTTGATCTAGTGCCTAACAAGACTGGCACTGTGGCACTTGCTGCCAAATCAATCAGGGTGTGGAAGGAGTGTATTGAGAAAGAAAAAAGGAACAGCCCTTGACATTCCGAAGCTGGCCAGTACTCACAGGTAGGCCAGCAAAGGAAGATTATTTCCTGTAGGACCTGCCAGTTGGTTTGAAAGGCTGTGTGCTTAGGAATGTGACAGGTTACGTCAGGGTCAGATCCTGAAGGGTCTTTTTTCTATGCAGAGAAACTGGAAATAATCCAGAGTGGAGACCATTGAAGGATTAAAAGCAGGGGAGAGTAACAAAATCAAATTTGCATTTTAGAAGGATGGATTGGAGTGTGGAAATAAGGAGAAGGAATGGGAGACTACTTAAGTACCCTACGCAAGAAATGGGAGGCCTTCTTTCATGACCTTCTATAAGGCGACCTTGCTTATTCTTGAAATTTGGGGCGAGAAGACAGAAAAAGAATATGGTTGCACTCTTCAAATATTTGAAATTCTGTCATAAGAAAGTGATTAGACTCTTTCTGAGCTGCTCTAGGATCAAGGTATAAAGTCATAAGGAAATATTAAGTGCACTATGGGGAAACACATTCTAATAATTAGAGTGGTCTGAAAATAACAGACTTCTTCACAAATAGTTATTTCTTACATTTCTTTCATCTATTCAACAAATATTCCTTGGAGCAGTTAGGATGTGGCAGGCATTAGGCATATAATGGCGAACAAAATAGACAAAGGCACTGCCCTCGATGGAAGTTACTGTAATTTTTGTCCAATGTGGTACCGTTTATAGATAACTTTTATATAATCATTTAAACAAGAAGCAAGCTCCCAATAGGGGTATCTAAAAAGTGGCTCTGAGTGAACTCTGGCCAAGAAGATCGGGAAGGACGATAACCAAATAGAAGAGTTGTAAAGTCTGTGTGAGTCTCAGGCGCCATAGGACGAGAGAGCCAGAGAACCCGCTACCTTCTCCCCCTCATCTTTTCCACCAGCCTGGCCTCCGCCCCGCCCCGCCCTCTCCGCCCTCCGCTCGCCAGCACCCTCCCCTTTCTCGGTCCCCCTCACGCCGCTGTGATTCGCGCTGTCGGCCCGCGAGATTTCGAGCTATTCTCTCGCGAGATCTTCAGTGTACTGGAGTCAGCTGTGGTGGCCGCTGACTAGGCGGTAGGAGCTGGTCCTGTTGCGGTTTTTCGGCACATCTGGCCAGAGTCTGGCCCAGAGGCGCTAAGTAGGTTCTGGGGGCCGAGACCCGGCTTGCAGTCGTGCGGGGTCCCTAAGGAGAGAGGGGGACAGACTCCCTGGGCTCGGGCTACCTCGGGCCGCGTGCGCGCAGCGTGTGTGCCGCCGGCGGGAGGCCGCGTGAGGCCTCACCCGCGGGGTGCGGGGTCGGAGTGGGGTGGGTGGGTGGCCCGCAGGTGCGGTGACACCGCCCGCGGACTCTTACAGTGAGGTTCGAGGCACGGTGAGGGCAGCGGTGAGGGCGTGGGGTGTCCGGTGAGGGCCCGGCCCCCTCTGGCCCCTCCTTGGGTTCGCCGGGGTTGGCGCCCAGGTGCTGCCTGAGGTCAGCGCGCAGTTTAGTGGCTCGAGGGTCTTGCAGACGGGAACCTCCGGAATTCGCTTCTTTGTGTTATTAAAGAAATTACTTCTTCCAAAGGTTCCAGGTGGAATTGGTTTTTCTTATTTGCGGCTTTACGAGGCTTGGCTGCCTTATTCAGAGAGGCAGAAGGAAGATGAGTAACAGATGTCTTAAATCTTACTATTCTCTCTCTTTTTAAAATCAGGATATACAGAAAAATGGAGTATATGACAGAACCCGTGAAGCACACACCTGGACACATGTGAGTCGCGTCCCTTTTCCCCCATCCCTCTTAAGTTTAAAAATGTTAAAAGTGACTCTTTGAAACTTACTGTGGGGAAAGCTTTTCTTTGCGGGGTGGGGTCGGAGGGATTCTTTTGTCTTAAGTGGGAAAAATGAAAAGCCTTGTTTCCTGAGAAAAACGAGTTCATTTTTCGCTGGGAAGTTTGTGGTAGTAAATACTGGTTTAAGAATGTTAAAATATTCACTGTACATTCTTCTAGGTTGGCATCAGCCATTGACTTTTAAATTTAAGGTAATTAAAATGTAATAAAATTATGTATTCATTTGTTCTGTCTACTACCCACATTTCAAGTCCTCAGTAGTCACATTTGCCTGGTGGTTACCGTAGTGGACATCAGAGGTTATAGAACTTTCATTCTGGGTAACGTCAATGATTCTTAAACATTTTGTGTTCCCAGTACACCTAGGGTTATGACACTCCCATCATAGTGAGTCACTAGACATGATACTATTTCTATCCTCTAAAAATTTTTCTCCTTTGGGTTAATGTTTACATTTTGGCAGTCCCTGTGCTATACTGAGGCTTAAAAAAAAATTTGCCTTTGGACTATAAAGCTGTCTGATGATTACTATTAGCAGTTATTTCGCCTCTCTAGACCCTTTGTACATCGGCCATATTTTGAGGCTTTTTGGAATTGCGGCCATCCTTGGTTTTTTTTCGCCTCAATAATCCAAGGTTTTTTAATCTACTGCATCTTTGAAGTCAGTTTTTTAAAAAGGGCAGAGATATTATGGCCTAACTTGAAGGCTTTGGTTTGTTTGTTTTTTATTTTTTTATTATTATTTTTTGTTGAAGTATAGTTAATTTTTCAGTGTTGTGTTAGTTTGTGGTGTACAGCAATGTAATTCAGATATATATATATTTTTTTATATTCTTTTCCATTGTTGTTTATTACAGGTTATTGAATATAGTTACCTGTGCTATACAGTGGGACCTTGTTGTTTATCTCTTTTATGTATAGTATTATAGTTTGTATCTGCTACTCCCTGTTTGATAGTTTTTTAATTTAACCTGTGCACTTATGAAATCTAATTTGAAAAACGTATGCTTTGTTTATTTAAGCTTGTGCTGCGATTGCGGTGTCCCGATCAGTCCAAATCCTGCCAATATTTGTGTGGCTTGTCTGCGAAGTAAAGTAGATATCAGCCAAGGCATTCCGAAACAAGTCTCTGTATCTTTCTGCAAACAGTGCCAGAGGTACGGTGTCGTACTATTTTATCCTGCTTAAAGTTGAAATTTGTATGTGGGAGAGCCACCAGGATATACTGACAATATTTTAAGAGTGTTAAGATATTCACTGTACATTCTTCTAGATTGGCATCAGCCATTGGCCATATTGGCTTTTTAAGTTTAAAGTAATTAAAATGTAATAAAATTAAGTATTCAGTTCTGTCTGCTACCCACATTTCAAGTCCTCAGTAGTCACATGTGCCTGGTGGTTACCATAGTGGACATCAGAGGTAATAGAACTTTCATTTTGGATAACGGCAATGATTCTTAAACATTTTGTGTTCCCAGTACACCTAGGGTTATGACACTCACATAATAGTGAATCACTAGACATGATACTCTTTCCATCCTTTAAAAATACATGCGATAAGATACATGTAATAAAGTGCATGTAATTGAGATTTAAGTTTTATTTATGTTGGCCTAGTTAGAGATTTTAGAATTAGCAATTTTGTAGTGTTCTTTTCTATTTTTCTCTGCTAATTTGGTAAAGTTAGTGCAAAGGTATTTGAATCTGTTCTTTTTCTGTTAAGAGATTAATAGGTTTGGTGTATACAATTAATAGATACAAGTTTATGTTTTTAAGGGTGAGAGCAGATTTTAAAGACATATTACTATTAATTACCATGAAGCTTTTGTTTTCCGCTTCAGTCATTTAGAAGCCATGTATGATAAAAAGCACCTTATTTTTTAAGTAATTTAGTGGTGTGTTTTAAATTAAAAATCATGTATTAATGTTCCCATGTAACTAAAATGACTATAGCTGATGGAAAAACAGCTCAGTATATCATATCTAGGATGGTCTGAAATGAAGACTGGATTTTAAGGCAGACTTCTACTGAAAGTTAATGTTTTATTCCTTTTATGTTTTCTTTAGTCGTTGGCATGAACAGCTTATGTCTAGGAGGCCATTGAGTAATACAAAACTACCCATTGAAACTACCCATAAAATTATATGCCTGTGATTTCCCAAATGGGTTAGGACTCTAGTGGCTCTTAACTTTTTTGGGAGGGAGGGGTTCATGAATCCCTTTAAGAATTTAAAAACTGCATCTTCCCAGAAAAATACATTAAAACAAAGACATGAAACTTGTGTACTGTTTCAGGGAGTTTATAGTTTGTAAGCTTGGCAGGTGTGAGGATTAATCTATAATAAATATTCGCTACTCTTAAGAGCATCGGTGGAAAAAAAACACTGGACAGAGAATCAGGAGACCCAGTTTATCTTGAATTTCTCACAAACTAGCTCTTTGATACTCTTGGCCACTTCACCTCTCTAAGTCTTAATTTTCTCATCAGAATGAAGGGGCTTTATTAGATGATATACGAAGCCCTTTCTAACTCCAAAAACATGCTTATAACAAAGGGACCTATATAAATAATTTTTTTCAGTGAAACTTTAAAAGTGAAAATCAGACTATTTACTTAACAAGTAAGGAAAAAAAAGCATTCACATGATACATTTAGAAGTATTAATTTATTGAGCATTTGCTGTATGCTAGGCACTGTCCTAAGTCCTGAGCTGACTGGGCTAAAAAACTTAAAGTACATACATAAAGGATTTCAATTTTAATTTAGTCAGGTTTTATATAAGATTTAAAATTTTACAATTTAAAATTTGAAAAGGGACTTCGAAGTAGATAAATAGTCTGAGGTATTATTGATACATAGTATTAGGTACTAATTTACCTTTTTTGTGTGTGAGAAATAAGCAGTTCTTAAGCATTTTAGATGTACATTGTAAACCATTTTAATGCTATTTGGAGGTGATTTTTTCACCTGTTTCAAAGTATAGCTTCAAGGAACACTGGGGCATTTTGTCATCCTCACTGGAATGCTTATTGGTGCTTGAAGTAATAAGACCTTTTAATAAGTTATTTCAGATTGACTTTCTCAAATACTCAGAATTTTATCTTTTTAACTAAATTACTTGTCTAACTGAAAGTTTTCTGGAACTTCTAAAATATATTTTGGTTAAGTGCCTCAGATCAACCTTGGGTATTATTAATTTAATAATCATTGTTACGTCTGCATATTCACATGGAAATTTTTTTTTTTTTTCTGAGAGATCCTGAATTTCAATATATTTTCTCTCAGATATTTCCAGCCACCAGGAACTTGGGTACAATGTGCATTAGAATCTAGGGAACTTCTTGCTTTATGTTTGAAAAAAATCAAAGCCCCTCTGAGTAAGGTAGGTCAAATAGCTAAAATCAGTTTTTGTGGGGGGTTCTGTGTGTGTGTGTGTGTGTGTGTGTGTGTGTGTGTGTGTGTTTAAGTGTTTAATCTCTCATTTTCAGATAATCCTTGTTTGAGTAGATTTTCCAAAATAACTACTAAATGCTACTGTTGGTAAGCACACTACTACAAATGCTGTTTTCATTTTTAAAGTTGTATATATTCTTTTTTAATGGAAATGAAAATCTTTTTGCTTTAGAATCAAATTTTTTTCATTCATTATTTGAGAACCTCTTATGTGCAATAATCTTTACTGAAAATGTTTATATAAAGCCATTGCTAAACATAATTTGGAGGCTATAGTATTAGGGCTATGGTATTCGGTTTTAAAAAATTTTTCGTTACTGCTCTGGAAATAAAATATTTGTGCCTGTTACTTAAAGTCAGGGTGTAAACATCTTCAAAAAACAAATAGGGTTTGTTAGTGTAGTTAGGCGCTCTACATAACACTTTCAGTTTTATTTATGCTAAACTTTATGACTTATTTCCACCAGGTACATTTGTAATTGAAATGGCTTTTTTGGTTTGTCGAGCTTCAGATTCTCTTAAAACTCTGATAAAATTACATGTAAGAGTTCCTTGAAGTTTTTCCCTTTATTTTCCTTGTTTTTTCTCCCTGGAATTTGTATCAATCAAATGTTGGCCCTACTAGCTGAAAGCTTTGCCTTTTTGCCCTTGTATTGTTTTTAATCTTTTTTTTCCTGTGTTCCTGACAGTTTCCTTTATCTTCCAGTTTTTGTATTAATTTTCTTTCAGGAGTAATATTTTAAGTTTAGAGTTTTTAACGTTCTTGATACAGTCTGTTGAATATTTCTGAAGGTTTAATAATATGCTGTTATTGTTTTTTACTTTCCTTCTGTTCCCTGATTTGTCTTAGTTTTTTTTTTTTTTTTCTGGAGTCAGTTTTTGTGTAATTTGGTCTTTTGTTTTCATACTTCAGGCTTTTGTCAGATGTTCATTAATAATTCATTAGCATTCAACAGATGTTTATTAACTCAACTCTGTGCCAATCTACTTTTGGTGTTAGGGATATGGAAGTGAATGAGAGAGACGAAATCCCTGTCTTAGAGAGCTTTTATTTTAGTTGAAGGGGAGGGTGTAGAGTAGTCAATGAACAAAATAAATAGGTATATTAAGAGGTATAAATTCTGTGGAGGAAAAAGCCAGAACTGTGCAGGGAAGAGTTGCAATTTAAAATAGAATGGTTAGGGGAGGCCTCATTGATAAGGTGATACTTGAATAAACATTAAAGGCAGTAGAGGAGGGAGCCACAATCTGGAGGAGAAGAGCATTATGGGTAGACAAAACAAGTGTAGAGGCCAAATGTGGGAGAATACCTGTGTGGTTAGAGTGGAGTGGGGAGGGAAAAGTAATTGGGGATGAAGCCAGGGAAGGCATGGAAAGTCAGTAGGTCAGGCCTTGTAGGCCCTTTTGAGGCCTGGTTTTTACTCTGAGTATAGTGGGTATAGAGCAGGGGTCCCCATCCCTCAGGTCGCGGACAGGTACTGGTCGGTGCCCTGTTAGGAACTGAGCCGCATAGCAGGAGGTGAGCAGCAGGGGTGGGTGAGCAAGCAAAGCTTCATCTGCTGCTCCCCGTTGCTCCCCATTGCTGGAATTACCGCCTGAACAACCGCCCCACCCCCCACCCCCGTCTGTGGAAAAATTGCCTTCTGCAAAACCGGTACCTGGTGCCAAAAAGGTTGGAAGGTTGGGGACTGCTGGTATACAGGGTATAGGGCAGAAGAGTGAGATGAATGATTTACAGTTTATCAGCTTCCTTCTGGCTGTGTTTAGAGTAGATGTGAGGGGCATGGGCACCTTTAGGAAGCGCTTGTAGTAATCATGAGAAATGATATTTGGATCAGTAGTAGAGGAAGTGAGAAGTGGACAGGTTCTGGCTGTATTTTGAAGGTAGTCAGTAGGATGTTAACTCATGAAGCTGGATGTATGTTTATGCGTTGGAATAGTCAAGGGTGACTTCCATGGTTCTTAACTTGATCAGCCAGAGGAGGGAGTTACTGATAGTGAAGTAGGAAAGGCTTTAATAGGAGCAGGTCAGGGGACTTCCCTGGTGGTCCAGTGGGTAAGACTCCTTGTTCCCAATGCAAGGGGCCCAGGTTGAATCCTTGGTCGGGGAACTAGGTCCCGCATGAGTGCAGCAGCTAAGAGTCCGCATGCCACAACTAAGACCTGACACAGCCAAAATAAATAATAAATACATAAATAAAATTAAAAAAAAAAAGAGGAGCAGGTCAGGCAGGAGAGATCAAAGCTCATCTCAAAGTGGTGCTTAGATGTCCATTAGACATGGAAGTAGAAATAGTGGGGAGCTGGATAAATGAGCAAGGGAGTGGTCCAGACCAGAGATAATAAATTTTGGGTGTGATGGTATTTAAAGCTATAATATTAGATGAGATTTCCTAGAGAGTTTAGAGAAAGGGAGAAATTTCAGGACTGAATCCTGGGATCCTTTAATGATAAAAGTTTGAGAAGATGAGAAAAAAAATCAGTCATTACTTCTAATTAGCTGCAGGGAGAGCAATATATATAATTAGGAGATCTAGAAGGTGAAGGGAATGTTCAGGAAAGAGATTGAGGATTTTGGAGGTTTTGTTGTTAGTGAATGTTGAATTCCAGAGGCCAGTAAAAGGTTTTCAGGATTTGGGGAGGAGTGTTAGATGGGATAGAAAAGGGCATATGTGGACTTACCTGGTGGTGCAGTGGTTGAGAGTCCGCCTGCTGATGCAAGGGACACAGGTTTGTGCCCCAGTCTGGGAAGATCCCACATGCCGCGGAGCGGCTGGGCCCGTGAGCCATGGCCACTGAGCCTGCGCGTCCGGAGCCTGTGCTTCGCAATGGGAGAGGCCACAACAGTGAGGCCCGCGTACTGCAAAAAAAAAAAAAGGAAAAGGGCATATGTGGAACCATATGGAAATTGGAGTGTGGGAGATGAGGGAGTGACTGAGGTAATGGTAAAGAAGAATTAAAGGGCTCCATAAGATGGATTAGTCCTGGTTGTCTGAGGACAGATGGTGTGGTGAGGCTGAGGAATGGGGAATGCAGATGGAGGCTGAGGGAATAAGAAGCTCTCTGTCACCCTCTGTACCTGGTGTCGCTTGTTGACTACTAGGCTTTGCTTTAGGGAACCAGTCGAATGAGGAGGGTTTTACTCTGGATGGCTGTACCTATACTAGCTTATCTAGTTCTCACCAGAAAGGTCTTGATAAAATTACCTGCCTGCTCACGTCTCCCAAATCTGTTATCTACAGCTCAGATTTCTCCATAGAGCTCCAGACCAAATAGATATCTCACTATCCACTGAATAGCTTCACTTGGATATCTTAGATAAATCCTCTTAAACTTAAATGTCTGAAACCAAATATAGCACATTCCTCCCCATTTAATCTGTTTTTTATTTGTGTCAGAAAAATAGTGTTACCTAGATGCCCAAGCTGGATACTTGACCATCATTCTAGAATCTTCTTTTCTTCCTTCCCATATCCAGTTATTATTAAATCCTATAGATTTTATCTCCTAAATAGCTCTTGGCTTGGATCTTTCTGCTGCTGTTATTTCCGACCCCTCAGTTCAGGTCAGCTACAACTCCTGCCCAAATTATTGAAACAACCTCCATTTTTGTTCTCCCACCCCCTTCCTCAAAACACCCATTTTAGCCATATTGAGCTACATTCAATTTGTCACATATGGCCAACTGTTTCTGGCCTCTGCTGATTTAGCAGTGAGTTACCATTGTGGATTCAGTATTCAGTGCGTGAGACTCCTTGTAATGAATGTTCATTCTTTTTTTTTTTTAAGCCACATACATATTATAGTGAGAATAATAAAAGTAGAAACCTTTGTTCATGAGATTTCTAGTAGATGATGAGGTCATCAGGTTTTTGTTTTCTTTTAAAAAGTATAATTTCCATTCAAAAAACTGTATACTGTTTTTAGGGGAAAGGAGTTTTTTTCTATGCAAGTATTTTAATTTTTGCTTGAATTATACCAGTTTCATTAATATAGTCATTAGATTTTCCCTTTATTTGCTGTTTTTGTTGCCATACCTCTGATGATAATTTTTTTTTTTTAAACTGGTGATGTTGGGTAGATTAATCATGGATTCCTTAAGCATCTATGAAATCTGTTTATTAATGAGTTATTCTCTAATTTCTTTTCTCCTCAGAGGGGAACTGACATTTCTTTTTGTTTGTGTTTTGTTGAAGGTACGGCTTGTAGATGCAAGCTTTGTTTGGACTGAGCCCCATTCTAAGAGACTTAAGGTTAAACTAACTATTCAGAAAGAGGTAAGCTATACATAATTTTCTCAGCATGGTTTAAAGTATAGGTAGGATAAGGAGACAAAAGACCTGTATGCAGAAAATTATAAGACACTGATGAAAGAAATTAAAGATGATACAAATAGATGGAGAGATATACCATGTTCCTGGATTGGAAGAATCAACATAGTGAAAATGACTCTACTACCCAAAGCAATCCACAGATTCAATGCAATCCCTATCAAACTACCACTGGCTTTTTTCACAGAGCTAGAACAAAAAATTTCACAATTTGTATGGAAACGCAAAAGAGTAGTCAGTAGTAGTAGTCAGAAGTAGTAGTAGTAGTCAGTAGTAGTCACACCAGTCAGAATGGCTATCATCAAAAAATCTAGAAACAATAAATGCTGGAGAGGGTGTGGAGAAAAGGGAACACTCTTGCACTGCTGGTGGGAATGTGAATTAGTACAGCCACTATGGAGAACAGTATGGAGGTTCCTTAAAAAACTACAAATAGAATACCATATGACCCAGCAATCCCACTACTGGGCATATACTGTGAGAAAACCATAATAAAAAGAGTCATGTACCAAAATGTTCATTGCAGCTCTATTTACAGTAGCCCGGAGGTGGAAACAACCTAAGTGTCCATCATCGTATGAATGGCTAAAGAAGATGTGGCACATATATACAATGGAATATTACTCAGCCATAAAAAGAAACGAAATTGAGCTATTTGTAATGAGGTGGATAGACCTAGAGTCTGTCATACAGAGTGAAGTAAGTCAGAAAGAGAAAGACAAATACTGTATGCTAACGCATATATATGGAATTTAAGAAAAAAAAATGTCATGAAGAACCTAGGAGTAAGACAGGAATAAAGACACCTACTAGAGAATGGACTTGAGGATATGGGGAGCGGGAAGGGTAAGCTGTGACAAAGCGAGAGCGGCATGGACATATATACACTACCAAATGTAAGGTAGGTAGTGGGAAGCAGCTGCATAGCACAGGGAGATCACCTCGGTGCTTTGTGACCCCCTGGAAGGGTGGGATAGGGAGGGTGGGAGGGAGGGAGACGCAAGAGGGAAGATATATGGGAACATATGTATATGTGTAACTGCTTCACTTTGTTATAAAGCAGAAACTAGCACACCATTGTAAAGCAATTATACTCCAATAAAGATGTAAAAAAAAAAAGTATAGGTAGGAAAATGAGGGGCTATTGGTAAATTATATTATGACTTGAACAGCTTAAAAGGAAACAAATGCACTCTTAATTTTAACCCTTTGTTTTCTTTTGGATCATCTGCACAGATGATCAGGTTGATAGTAAGCAGCCATTGTTCATGATAGTGGGCTAAGTTAATCTTCTCAAAGTCATTTTTATTTGGAATAAGATTGAAGTAAAAACATGAGCTAAGGCAGTGCTTCTCAAACTTGGCTGATCAGTTGACTCACAGTGACTGAATCAAACTGGATTCAGTTGGATGTAAGATCCAGGAATCTATTAAAGCTTCCCAGGTGATTTCTGATGATTGCCTATGTTTGGGGACAATTAAATTAAGGAATGTCTTCTTTTTTGAGAGTTTTCTTGGTCTCCTAAGGAAGAACTTTATACACACACACGCATATACATGAATATATAGCTATGAAAATTCATCAAAAAATATCCTTACAACACTTCAACTAAAGGTAAATTTGAAATGTTAATCTAATAAATCCTATGGATTAAACCTATATATCTTTCTTGAAATAGTATGACTTAGGATTTTAAATGTAACTCATTTGTTGTTGATTTCCTCAAAGCATTCATGGAAGAAGATTTTAAGTTAAATATTGAAGGATCTTCTTTTAAGAAAACTATGTTATTAAACAGAAAGGAAAGAATGAAGGAGTGTGATGGTTTTCTTTGTCAGGTGATGAATGGTGCTATCCTTCAGCAAGTGTTTGTGGTGGATTATGTTGTTCAGCCCCAGATGTGTGGAGATTGCCACAGAGTGGAAGCTAAGGATTTCTGGAAGGCTGTGGTTCAAGTCAGGCAAAAGGTAATGAGAGAAAGATGATGTGTGAATCCTCCATCTTGTATTTCATCTTTGTCGGTTATAAATTGCGAGTAAAACTTTCTCCTTTCCCCTCTTTCCAAATCGTTCAGGCAGTAGGGATATTCCAGGTCTCTGGGGCATTCACCTTTAGAAAGAGATCACTGCCACATTTTAGATAATCTTTAAAGGTTGTTTTTGTTTTAAAAATCAGTGTCCTATATCTGTAGATGGCTTTTTTTTTGCATTTCATTTATTAATCCAATAATGCATTTATGTTTAGACTTTGCACAAAAAAACTTTCTACTATCTGGAACAGTTGATTTTGAAATATGGCATGTACCAGAATACACTTCGTATCAAAGACATTCATGGTGAGTTAAAATTTAAAGCATTTGAAATGATGTCAGAATTTTATTGCAGCTATCCTAAGGAGTCTTTTATCTTTACTGATAGTATCTAGAATAGTACTGTCCAAAAGAAATTTCTGTTAGGAAGAAAAAAATCTTAGCTCTTTATCTGCACTGTCCAACCAGTATGGTAGCCTATAGCCATATGTAGCTATTGAATATTTGAAATGTGGTTAGTGCAACTGGGGAGCTGAATTTTTAATTTTTTTCTATTTTAATTGAAATTTACACGAAATAGCTACCAGATGAGTAAACCAGTAACTACATTAATAGAATGTAAAGTGGTATGATAGAAATTCATCAAAAACTTATTTTATGTAGAGGTCAGTTTTCTGATTGAAAGAAAATTAGTTTTGAGATCTGTGAGTTGAGATCTGTGTAATATTTTTGTTTTTCATATGCCTAGCAGCATTTGTGCTGGATACATTAAATCAAAAGGCTAAACTCAGTAATAATAAATAGTGATATACAAGTGATATAATTAGATTTCTTGAAGATGGAATTTAAAAATGTGTAATTTCATAATGGCTCCTCACAGCGTGTTCTGTCTTAGCACTTACTATTGATGTAGCACACTTTTATATACTAGCTGATGGATAAATATTTCTTTAATAATAGAAAAAATAAATATTCCTTAGCAAACTCTTAAGTCTCTTGCTAAAAGTTAATATTTTTAGTTGTAGGACATGTGTATAATTTTCCTGGTTGTTAAAGTACAGGTTTAGAGATAGCTATTCTTGAAGGAATGACCAAATTCTTGTACTACTTATTTTAAAAGTGTAAGCTCCTCTGTTACTGATCTGTTAGTCATTTATCTCATATGTCTTGAGGAAAGTAATTAGAAGCGTGATTTTAGGTCCTTAAATGGGAAGAAGTGAATATCAGTTATGTCACCTGGAGAAAATCTTTTAAGCTTTGTATCTGATTTGAGTGCATTACCACTATAAGGTTAACAGTCTAAATTTGTAAAACATAGTTTACTGAATACTTATTGTGGGGAAGGTACTTTGCAGCCTGTTTAACATGGTGCCTGGATATTTGTGGCTAGCCATCAGGCAAAAATACACCTTTGTTCTGAGTAACTTTGTTTTGAGTAACTTTTGGGGATTAGGGGATCCTAATATTCTAGCAAAGGAAGCAGAAAACTCTGATTATCGTTCATCACCAGGGCAGAAATGTCCTTACACAGAATTTTTTGTAGCAAAAGACTTGGATACATTCTGGTACATACCTTTGCAGTCACTTTAAAAATCAAAAATGCTGGAAGTTTAACAATCCTTTTTTTCATCCAGAGGACTTAATCTATTTTTTTTCCCCCTACTGGTTCTTGATTTGATGTAAATGAATCTTTTGTTTGTTTGCTTGTTTGTTTGTAACTTTGTTTTTAAAATCATAACAATTGTAAAAATTTAAACAAAGTATATATGAATAAAGGACCTCTGTCCCATTTATCCACTTGTTATTCCCAGATGTAGCCCCTTAAAACAAGGTATTACAATGTGTACTCTGTATATGAATTGTGATAGCATTGGTTTTCCCTCATATGAGACTGTTCTGTAATATTCTGTGACTTGCCATCTTAATATATTTAGAAATGTTTCCACGTCATTGCATATAATCCTATTTTATTATTTTTAACCACTATGGTTGTGTATTTGTTAATCAGTATGTTTTTAATTGTTTAGTTGTTTCCTATTAACTGGTTTACAAGATGCTCTAGTTTTTTTGTTGCTACAAACAGTACTGTAATAAACATCCTTATGTTTGTGCATAGTGGTTTTTCTGTGGGACTGAGTTCAGGAATTGAAATTACTAGGCAAAAGTATGCAAATGTTAAATTTTATATATGTGCTGCTAGATTGTTTTCCAAAATGGTGCCAGCTTACAGTCCAATCACTTGTGAGAATTTCTGTTTTTCCAAACACTTGCCAACACTGCATAAGATTGTATTGGACTTTCTAAGTTTTGCTGTTCTGATGAAGAGAATAAAGGCATCTTGTTTTTATTTTCATTTCCTTGATTACTAATGAGGGTTAACATTTTCATATATACTGGTCATTTATGTTTATCTAATGTGAATTGTCTGTTCTGCATATATCTGTTTTTTCCTTACATATTTTGTGTCTGTTATTTAGTATATCAATCTCATTACGTGTGTGTATTACTACATATAGAGAGAGAGGAGCATGCAGAGCATGTGTTTGAGTGTGAGCCTGAGAGAGCAGATACTTTCTTAACAATGTCTCATGTCTTTTATCATCTAAATTTTTTTTTCTTTTTCTTTTTCTTTTTTTTTTTTTTTTTTTTTTTTTTTGTGGTACGCGGGCCTCTCACTGTTGTGGCCTCTCCTTTTGTGGAGCACAGGCTCCAGTCGCACAGGCTCAGCAGCCGTGGCTCACAGGCCCAGCCGCTCCGCGGCATGTGGGATCTTCCCGGACCGGGGCACGAACCCGTGTCCCCTGCGTCAGCAGGCGGACTCTCAACCACTGCGCCACCAGGGAAGCCCTAAATTTTTCATTTTTTAGTTTTGTATAGCTATGGCTTATGACTTTCTGTCTTACATAGGAAAGTTTTTTATACTCCAAAGATATTTTTAGAAAGTAAATTTCTGTTTTACTTTTGGATCTTTAATCTTACCTGGTAAGAGTTTTTCCCAGAAAGTTAACTTGCATTGTCTCAATACTTACCTACCAAGTAGTCTGTCCTTTCCCCACTGATTTGAAATATCTCCTTTCTTATATATACTAAATTCCTTTGTACACATGGCTCAGTTCTGGTTTATTTTGTCCCATTGCTTTTATTACAGTATGTAAATTATACTTTATAGTATGTGCCCTTTTATTAATTCTTTTGTAAACCTTGGTTGATAGTGAGTAAGAGCATGGATTTTGGAACCAAGTTTTGTGAATTTGAATCTGTGTCCCACCAGTTTTTTGCTGTGTGACCTTAGGCAAGTTATTTAACTTCTCTGAGCCTCAGTTTTCCCATTAATAGAATAGAGAGGATGATAATAACACTACCTCATAGGATTATAGTGAGGATTAAATAATTTGTGTAAAGCACTTAGAACTGTGCCTGGTGCATAATCATGTTTATTTAGTTCTTTTCTGTATTTCAGTGACATGTTATTGTTTTCATTGTGAAGATTTTGAATGTTTCTAGTTTTTTTGGACTATTCTATGCTTCTTATTATTGTGGATGGCAACTGTTTTCATTATATTTTCTAAGTGATTATTGCTAGTATTTTGGAAAACTGTTGATTTTGTATGTTGATCTTTCTGAAATTTCTTAATCACTAATAGTTTACATTATATTCTTGTGTCATATATTCATGATAATTTACTAGGTAAATTATTGTCTGTACACAATGATAGTTTTATTTCTTCCTTTGCAGTATTATTCCCTCTTTTTTTCCCCTTTGGCTAGGAGTGGAGAATAGCACTGAGTGGTAATGTATCAGGCATTACCATCTTTCGGTGTTTCACCCCTAAATAGAATATTTGTTGAGATTTCTATCTGATACATATGCATACAAAGTTATATTTAAACTGTTCTGTCCCATCATGCTATCAGTTACGTTAGTGACATTGAAACAGTTGGAGTTTTCCCCTCTTTCTGCATACTGTTAATCAACATGTTGAAGTTTTGTAAGAACCTGCCCAGTAAGCCATCCAGTTTGGTATGAGGAAAGGGTGTAAAGGCTCTTCAACTCCTTTATTAGGACGTTAGTCTTTCAGGTATTATACTGCTTCTTGAATCAATTTTAATAGCATTTTCCAAGGAAATTCACCATTTCGTCTAGCTTTTCACATACTTGGCATAAAATTGAACGTGGTATATATATCATAGTGTTAAATCTCATCCATAACTATCGTTGTATCTTCTTTATTTTTGCTAATGTTGTTTGTCTTTTTTCATCTTCCTTCACTTCCTCTCTCTCCCCGTTCCCATCAGATTTGCCAAAGTTTTGTCTATTCTAGTTTTTTCAAAGAGTTAGTTTTATCAAGAAAGTCTCACTTTTTCTTAATTTTTGCTTTTGTTACTAATCCTTCTATTTAAAAATTTTTTTAATTGAGATAGAATTGTAGAATTGACATAAAACATTATATTAGTTTCAGGTATACAATATATTGATTGAATATTTGTGTATATTGCTGAATGGTCACCTTATTAAGTCTAGTTAACATACATCACCATACATAGTTATACAATTTTTTTCCCTTCTACTTTCTTTAGTTTTTTGTTTGAATTAATTGAAAGCTTAGTTTATTTTCAGTTTCTAATATGTAGACTTAATAAATTTTCTGAGTATCATATTGGCTCTGTAGCTGGTACTTAAAGCTGTCTTTTTCCACTACCCATTGCATATTTCTTTTTTTTCTCACCAAGTATCTCAGCTATTTGATGCTCTTGAGTACATACCTAGGTGTAGAATTGCTGAGTCATATGGTAAATTTATAGTTATCTTTTTAAGAAACACTAAAGTGTTTCCAAAGTGGCTGTATCATTTTATATTCCAATCAGCAGTGTTTTAGGGTTCTAGTTTCTGCATATCCTCATCAACACTTGCTATTGTTTCTTTTTATAAATAGCCGTTTTAGAGGATAATTTGAAGTGGTATCTCATTGTGGTTTTAATTTGCATTTCCCAAATGACTAATGATGGTGATTATCTTTTCATGAGCTTATTAGCCATTTCTGTATCTTTTTTGGTGAAATAGCTGTTTAAGTATTTTGCCCAGTTTTTGATTGGGTTGTCTGAAGTTGTAAGAGTTATTAAAATGTACACTGGATACAAGCCCCTTATCACATATGATTTGTAAATATTTTCTCCTAGTTTATCTTTTCATTTTCTTAATGGGGTCTTTTTTTAAAATTGTGATAAGAACACTTAACATAAAATCTACCCTCTTAAATTTTTAAGTGTATAATACATTATAGTTGACTGTGAGTACAGTGTTATACAGCATATCTCTAGAGCTTAATCTCTTGCTTAACTGAAACTTTATGCCCATTAACTAGTCACTCCTCATTTCCCCCTCGTCTCTGGCAACCATCATTCCACTGTTTAATTCAATGAATTTGACTATTTTAGATACCTCATATGAGTAGAATCATGCAGTATTTGTCTTTCTGTGACTGGCTTATTTCACTTTGCATAATGTCCTCAAGGTTAGTCCATGTTTTTGTACATTGTAGAATTTCCTTCCTTTTTAAGGCTGAATAATGTTCCATTGGAGGTGTATATCACATTTTAACCATTCATCTGTTGTGGAAACAACCTAAATGTCCATCATCTTGGCTGTAGTGAATAGTGCTGCAGTAAACATGGGAGATCTTGATTTCGCTTCTTTTGGATAAATACCTAGAAATAGGATTACTGGATTATATGGTAGTTCTATTTTTAATATTTTGAAGAACATCTGGACTATCTTCCATAGTGGCTGCACAGTTTTATATTCTCCGTAGTAGTGTACAAGGGTTCCAGTATCTCCATGTTCTCGCCAGTACTAATTGTCTTTTGTGGGTTTTTTTGGTAATAGCCGTCCTGACAGGTGTGAAATGTAAACTCATTGTGGTTTGGATTTGCATTTCCCTGACGATTAACAACATTGAGCTTTTTTCATATACCTATTTGCCATTTGCACATCTTCTTTGGAGAAATGTCTTGTTCCTCTGCCTGTTGCTTAATTGGGTTATTAGGTTTTTTTTGCTGTTGAGCTGTAGGAATTCCTAATAGATTTTGGAGATTAACCCCTTTGCAGATACATGGTCTGCAAATATTTTCTCCAATTCTGTAGGGTTGCCCTTTCACTGTGGTGATTGTTTCTTTTGCCGTGTGGAAGCTTTTTGGGTTTGATGTAGTCTCAGTTGTTTATTTTTGTTTTTGTTTTGGTGTCATCCATGAAATCATTGCCAAGACCAGTGTCATGAAGCTTTTTTTGTATGTTTCCTCGTAGAAGTTCTATAGTTTCAGGTCTTACATTTGAGTCTTTTTAATCTGTTTTGAGTTGATTTTTGTAAGATGAGTTCAATTTCATTCTTTTGCATGTGGATATCCAGTTTTCCCAATGCCGTTTGTTGAAGAGACTATCATTTCCCCACCATGTATTTGTGGCACACTTGTTGAAGATCAGTTAACTGTGTATGTGTGGATTGATTCTATAGACTTGTCTTTTTGTCGATACCATACTGTTTTGATTACTGTAACCTTGTAATATATTTTGAAATTAGGATGTGTGATGCCTGCATGAAATGGTGTCTTTTGAATTGTGAAACTTCTAAATTTTGAAGTCTAATTTATCATTTTTTAAATAGCATGCTTTTGGTGTCATGTTTAAGAACTCTTATCTAATTGATATCAGAAGGATTTTCTCCTGTTTCTTTCAAATGTTTTATAATTTTAGCTCTTATATTTAAGTCTAACCCTTTTGAGTTAATATTTGTGCATGGTGTAAGGGTCTAAATTCATCTTTTCCCATGTGGATAGCCTGTTTTCCTAGTGAAAAGACTATTCTTTTCCCAATGAATTGCCTTGGATCCTCTGTCAAAGATTTATTGACTATAAATGTAAGGGTTTATTTCTGGATTCTCAAGTCTGTTCCGTAGATCTATATAATCTATCCTTAATATACTAGTACCTCACTGTCTTGACTACCTAAAGTTATTGAGTTTTGAAATTGGGAAGTGTAAATTCCTGACAACTTTGGTCACCTTCAAAATTGTTTTGGCTATTCGAAGTTATTTTAGTCTTCCTAGTTAGCTGAGTTGTTTGGAAGAATATCTCTAAACATTTCTTAGCAGGTAGTTTGCTTTTAGTTATCTCTTTGCTGCTTATTTTTAATGGTACTGCATTGTGATCAGATAACATTGTAGTAATTTCTGCTGTTTGGAATTTATTGAATTTTTAAAATTCTTAGATGTGATTATTTTATGAATATTCTATGAATTTTTGAAAATAATAGTCTTTCTTGGGACCATGTTCTACAATGTCAATTAAATCAACCTTGATACTTGGTTTTTCAAGTTCTATGTATCCTCCCTATTTTTGGTCATTTTGGTTTTGATAGTCTTATACTCGTCTCCCACAATGATTGCATGTGTATTAACATTTGTTAATTTTATTCTTTTTAATAGTTTTTGTTTTCTTCATCTCAGTGCTGTGTTATTAGATGAATTCCTATTGTCTTCTTGGTAGATTGTTCCATTTATTACATAAAATATCCTTCTGTTTAATATTGTTTTCTTTTAACCTTAATTTTATTTTGTCTGAAATTTAAATTGGGCATCTTGTTTTGTTAGTATTTATCGGATTTGTCTATCCTTTTGTCAAACAAGCCTTTAAGTGATAACGGTATTCCTGCTGTGCTATGGCTAGAATATTGTAATTGTTTAATATGCATTGAATTTTTGGTATAGTCATGTTAGCAGAGGAAAATCTTACTTTGTGGTATTATTTTAACATGGCTTTTTTCTTTAAAAGATGGTCTGGATTTCTATTATTCCTCAAAACAACATGCTCAGAAGATGGTAGAATTTCTTCAGTGTACAGTTCCCACTAGGTATGTTTTGAACGTACATGTGATTAAATCCAGGGAACTGGGAATGAACTTAGGTCACATCCATTCTTCAGGCTTTGGCATCCTATCTTAAAATATTTAAATTATAGTAGGGATACTTACACAGTTAGTAAGTATTTATTGGATTAGCCATTTTAAGGGAAGTATTAGCCAAAGAGCATTAACAATCTCTTTGGGGAGCTAGACCTCACCCCACAATAGTAAGCACTGTAGTACTGAACCACTGATTGAATATGTTTAAATAAGCGAGAAGAAAAACGGGGGTAGAGGACTTTGGGGAGAAACTTCATGGAAGAGGAAGAACTTAAGCTCATAAAATGGGGACATTTTCAAAAGTAGAGTTTGTATTGAAAAGTGAGATTAGTGTGAACAATGACTTTGGGCAGGCATTAGTGTGGCTTTTTTTTTCTTTTTCTTTTCTTTTGCAGTACGCGGGCCTCTCACTGTTGTGGCCTCTTCCGTTGCGGAGCACAGGCTCCCGATGTGCAGGCTCAGCAGCCATGGCTCACGGGCCCAGCCGCTCTGCGGCATGTGGGATCTTCCCGGACCAGGGCACGAACCCGTGTCCCCTGCATCGGCAGGTGGACTCTCAACCACTGCGCCACCAGGGAAGCCCTAGTGTGGCTTTTAATGGGTGCTATATGTAGACTAGATTGGTCTAAGCCAAGGGCATGTTTTGGAGGTTTTCAGTAGGTAAAGTTGAAAATAGGTAGGGTGCAGTCAGATTGGTGAAGGTTTTTAAATGAAGTGGACGAAATGAGGGTTCACCATAGCAGGCATCTGCTGTTTCAGACCTTGGACAGTAATGATTTGTTTTGATGAAAATTTATATTCTCGAGACTTGTTACAAGTAAGGACCTTTCTTTTTTTATATGATTAACTTTTTCTCTTAACAGATACAAAGCCTCACAGAGACTGATCTCTCAGGATGTCCATAGTAACACATACAATTACAAAAGCACTTTTTCTGTGGAAATTGTTCCAATATGCAAGGTACTTTTTCTCATTTAATTAATCCATGTCCTTCTTTCTTTTTTTTTTTTTTTTTTTTTTGAACCACTGCACCACCAGGGAAGCCCAGCTTAATCCATGTCCTTCTTAATCGGTTTATATGTAATTATTAGGTCCTGGTTTCCTTCTGGGATTGGTTAAACATTTAGAAAACTTCCTTCTTAATGGTTGCTGACACATTTCAGCCATGTTAAAAAGATGTTTAAAAGTAATCATGCTTAAAATTATAAATTTTTGGTGTACTAATTAAAAGGCCTGGTTGCAGTTTTTATGGTGCGAATTCCTTAAACTTTGCAGTCCTAGTGGACACTTAACAGTTCTGTGAAACTTTGAATATAGGAAATTACTTTAAAATAATTATCAGTGAACCACTTTGTGGAATATATGCAAACTGGATTTTGGCATGATAAAATTAAACAGTATTGTGGAAAGGAGATCACAGAATTATTTTTGTGATTTTTAAAAAAAATTAATTTATTTATTTTTGGCTGTGTTGGGTCTCCGTTGCTGCACGTGGGCTTTCTCTAGTTGCAGTGAGCGGGGGGCAGCTCTTCGTTGCGGTGCACGAGCTTCTCATGGCGGTGGCTTCTCTTGTTGTGGAGCATGGACTCTAGGCACGCAGGCTTCAGTAGTTGTGGCACACGGGATTAGTTGCTCCGCAGCATGTGGGATCTTCCCGGACCAGGGCTCAAACCCATGTTGCCTGCATTGGCAGGTGGATTCTTAATCACTTCACCACCAGGGAAATCCTTGTGATTTTAAAAATATAATCTGAATAACACTTAAGACATAGATTATCATTTCATTAATTGTACTAAGGTAAAACTCTGCTTCAAAAATATAAATGAATTAAAATTCAACAAATAGTTATTGAGGATCTATTGTATAGAAGGCTGTGTGTTAAGGATTAAGTACTAGAGGTCTCTGCCACATAGGAACTTGCATGTCCATGTTTAAATCACTAATAATAAATGCCATAATTTATTGTGAGCATTCTACATAAAGTTATTATCTCTTATACTTATTATTATAAGTATATTTCACCTCTTCAAGTCTCATAACAACGGGAGTAAGTCATATCATCATTTGAAGATGAGGAAGTTGAAGCTTGGGGGGGTTAGATGACTTGCCCAAAGTTACATAACTACAAAATGATGAAGCCAGGATTTGTGTCTAGGTCTGTGACTCTGAGGCTTTAAAGTTACCACTAATTTATGGTGTAGCACAGTACCAGGGATGAAATGATGGCTTAAAACTGAGTCAGCAAATTTTTTCTGTAAAGAGCCAGATAGTAAATATTTTCAGCTTTTAGGCTATATAATCGGTTTTGCAATTACTCAGCTGTGCTGTTGTTGCACAAAAGTAGCCATAGATAATAGGTAAATGAAGGACTGAGGCTGTGTTCCAGCAAAACTTTATTTACAAAAATTTGGCCTGAGGATCTTATTTGCAGACTCCTAGTTTAAAACGGTGAACATTTTCCTGGTGCAAAACTGGAGAAATATGAATCTAGGTGTGAGGGCATATTTAGGCCATGTGTATTAAGTGCTTTGAGAGACTCATACAGGTATCTGGATAAATACACAGTGTAAAGAAGTTTTTTTATTAATCTTTGGAGACTTACTAAGTTAAAAAAAAAAAAAAGGAAAAGGACTGAACTAGGTACCATTAGGGAGGCACAGAATGTTCCTTCAGTGGGGGAGGCTTGTGAATAGATACAGCTTAAAATATAACCCAGATCCTTTTTATATTTCAATAACAGCTTAAAAACAGTAAACCACATTGGTGGTAATACTTCCTGATGCACACATAGGCATATGTGCTTTTAAGGGGGCATTAGATCTTTGATTTCATATTGGTACATGTAGACAAGAAGGAGGAACACGTGGCTCCTCTGAAATTAATTTTTTTTTAATAATGGTTATTTTTTTTTTTAAATTATTTTTAGCTGTGTAGGGTCCTCATTGCTGCATGAGGGCTTTCTCTAGTTGCGGCGAACGGGGGCTGCTCTTCGTTGCAGTGTGTAGGCTTTTCATTGCAGTGGCTTCTCTTGTTGCAGAGCATGGGCTCTGGGCACGGGCTTCAGTAGTTGTGGAATGCAGGCCCTAGAGTACAGGTTGTGGTGCACAGGCTTAGTTGCTCCGTGGCATGTGGGACCTTTGCGGACTAGGGGTCAAACCCGTGTCCCCTGCATTGGTAGGTGGATTCTTAACCACTGTGCCACCAGGAAAGTCCCTGAAATTAATTTTTATAGAGATTAAATGAAGGCACAAATAGATTAGAAAATCACTCTCCTTCTGGTGTTTATAATACTTTGCTTGGAATGTAAACTATATTAACATAGAGTAAAAAGCAGGCGTTCACACTTTAATAAAATTGAAACAAAATAGTTTGGTGAAGGATCTGGAAAATATTTTTTAAAGCATTTTTATTAAGACAGATATTCCCATCTTAAGAAGGTGTAGCTTATTTTCTGTTTCTTTAAGGTCTGATTCTGTTTTTTAGGCCCTTTGTTGATACATAGAATTAAAAATGACATTTTGGTTTGGGCAAATGCACTTGGATCAGCTTTACATTGATGATTGTTTACTGGAGACTGTTAATTAGGATTTCCTTCATACTAAATGTTAGTTCTTATGCCTAGGATAATGTTGTTTGTCTGTCTCCAAAACTGGCACAAAGCCTGGGAAACATGAACCAGATTTGTGTGTGTATTCGAGTAACCAGCGTCATCCATCTCATAGATCCAAATACCCTACAAGGTAAGTTTTCGAAGCTATTTGCCTTGACAGTTCTCTCCAGCAAGCAGTAATAATTTGTTAATGTTGTTAATTTTATCAAGCATTCTTAGTAACGTTGTTTTAAAAAAGTACTATACAGTGGTTAAAATTTTTACCATACAGTTTTTTAAAATACTGGAATTTTTAAAGCTTTTAATAAGTTATCCTTGTATTTTTTTGTTTGAAGAAAGATTTCTGTGAACTTTTAAATTTTTATTAGTTGTATTCCATTTAGAGTATAATTGCTTTACAATGGTGTGTTAGTTTCTGCTTTATAACAAACTGAATCAGCTATACATGTACATAAATCCCTGTGTCTCCTCCCTCTTGCATCTCCCTCACACCCTCCCTATCCCACCCCTCTATGTGGTCACAAAGCACTGAGCTGATCTCCCTGTGCTATGTGGCTGCTTCCCACTAGCTATTTATTTTACATTTGGTAGTGTATATATGTCCATGGCACTCTCTCACTTCGTCCCAGCTTACCGTCCCCCATGGTTTTTTTTTTGATATTGAGCTGCATGAGCTGAATATATATTTTGGAGATTCATCCTTTGTCAGTTGCTTTGTTGGCAAATACTTCCCATTCTGAGGGTTATCTTTTGGTCTTGTTTATGGTTTCCTTTGCTGTGCAAAAGCTTTTAAGTTTAATTAGGTCCCATTTGTTTATTTTTGTTGTTATTTCCCTTTCTGTAGGAGGTGGGTCAAAAAGGATCTTGCTGTGATTTATGTCATAGAGTGTTCTGCCTATGTTTTCCTCTAAGAGTTTGATAGTGTCCGGCCTTAAATTTAGGTCTTTAATCCATTTTGAGTTTATTTTTGTGTATGGTGTTAGGCAGTGTTCTAATTGCATATTTTTACATGTACCTGTCCAGTTTTCCCAGCACCAGTTATAAAAGGTGATGTCTTTTCTCCATTGTATATTCTTGCCACCTTTACCAAAGATAAGGTGACCATATGTATGTGGGTTTATCTCTGGGCTTCCTATCCTGTTCCATTGATCTATATTTCTGTTTTTGTGCCAGTACCATACTGTCTTGATTACTGTAGCTTTGTAGTATAGTCTGAAGTCAGGGAGCCTGATTCCTCCAGCTCCATTTTTCTTTCTCAAGATTGCTTTGGCTATTCAGGGTCTTTTGCATTTCCATACAAATTGTGAAATTTTTTGTTCTAGTTCTGTGAAAAATTCCAGTGCTAGTTTGATAGGGATTGCATTGAATCTGTAGGTTGCTTTGGGTAGTATAGTCATTTTCACGATGTTGATTCTTCCAATCCAAGAACATGGTATATCTCTGCATCTATTTGTATCATCTTTAATTTCTTTCATCAGTGTCTTATAATTTTCTGCATACAGGTCTTTTGTCTCCTTAGGTAGGTTTATTCCTAGATATTTTATTCTTTTTGTTGCAGTGGTAAATGGGAGTGTTTTCTTAATTTCACTTTCAGATTTTTTGTCATCAGTGTATTGGAATGCCAGAGATTTCTGCGCATTAATTTTGTGTCCTGCTACTTTACCAAATTCATTGATTAGCTCTAGTAGTTTTCTGGTAGCATCTTTAGGATTCTGTATGTATAGTATCATGTCATCTGCAAAGAGTGACAACTTTACTTCTTTCCTTTTTGGAATCCTTTTGTTTCTTTTTCTTCCCTGATTGCTATGGCTAAAACTTCCAAAACTATGTTGAATTATAGTGGTGAGAGTGGGCAACCTTGTCTTGTTCCTGATCTTAGTGGAAATGCTTTCAGTTTTTCACCATTGAGCACGATGTTGGCTGTGGGTTTGTCATATATGGCCTTTATTATGTTGAGGAAAGTTCCCTCTATGCCTACTTTCTGCAGGGTTTTTATCATAAATGGGTGTTGAATTTTGTTGAAAGCTTTCTCTGTATTGATTGAGATGATCATACGGTTTTTATCCTTCAGTTTGTTAATATGGTGTATCACATTGATTGGTCTGCGTATACTGAAGAATCCTTGCATTCCTGGGATAAACCCCACTTGATCATGATGTATGATCCTTTTAATGTGCTGTTGGGTTCTGTTTGCTAGTATTTTGTTGAAGATTTCTGCATCTGTGTTCATCAGTGATATCGGCCTCTAGTTTTCTTCTTTTGTGACACCTTTGTCTGGTTTTGGTATCAGGGTGATGTTGGCCTCGTAGAATGAGTTTGGGTGTGTTCCTCGCTGTGCTGTATTTTGGAAGAGTTTGAGAAGGATGGGTGTTAGCCCTTCTCTATATGTTTGATAGAATTCGCCTGTGAAGCCATCTGGTCCTGGGCTTTTGTTTGTTGGAAGATTTTTAATCAGGTTTCAATTTCAGTGCTTGTGATTGGTCTGTTCATATTTTCTATTTCTTCCTGGTTCAGTCTTGGAAGGTTGTGCATTTCTAAGAATTTGTCCATTTCTTCCAGGTTGTCCATTTTATTGGCATATAGTTGCTTGCAGTAATCTCTCATGATCCTTTGCATTTCTGCAGTGTCAGTTGTTACTTCTCCTTTTTCATTTCTAATTCTGTTGTTTGAGTCTTCTTCCTTTTTTTCTTGATGTGTCTGGGTAATGGTTTATCAGTTTTCTGTATCTCTTCAAAGAACCAGCTGATGTTTGCTATCGTTTCCTTCATTTCTTTTTCATTTATTTCTGATGTGATCTTTATGATTTTGTTCCTTCTGCTAACTTTGTGGTTTTTTTGTTCTTCTTTCTCTAATTGCTTTAAGTGTAATGTTAGTTTGTTTGAGATGTTTCTTGTTTCTTAAGGTAGGATTGTATTGCTGTAAACTTCCCTCTTAGAACTTCTTTTGCTGCATCCTATAGGTTTGGGGTTGTCATGTTTTAATTGTCATTTGTTTGTAGGTATTTTTTGATTTCCTCTTTGATTTCTTCAGTGATCTCTTGGTTATTAAGTAGTGTATTGTCTAGCTTCCATGTGTTTGTATTTTTTACAGATTTTTTCCTGTAATTGACATCTAGTCTCATAGCATTGTGGTCAGAAAAGATACTTGATATAATTTCAATTTTCTTAAATTTACCAAGCTTGATTTGTGACCCAAGGTATGATCTATCCTGGAGAATGTTCTGTGAGCACTTGAGATGAATGTGTATTCAGTTGTTTTGGATGGAATGTCCTATAAATATCAATTAAATCCATCTTGTTTAATGTATTATTTAAAGCTTGTGTCTCCTTATTTATTTTTATTTTGCGTGTGCTGTCCATTGGTGAAAGCGAGGTTTTAAAGTCCCCTACTGTGATTGTGTTACTGTCGATTTCCCCTTTTATGGCTGTTAGCATTTGCCTTATGTATTGTGGTGCTCCTTCATTGGGTACATAAATGTTTACAATTGTTATATCTTCTTCTTGGATTGATCCCTTGATCATTATGTAGTGTCCTTCTTTGTCTCTTGTAATAGTCTTTATTTTAAAGTCTATTTTATGTGATATAAGAATTGCTACTCCGGCTTTCTTTTGGTTTCCCATTTGCATGGAATATCTTTTTCCATCCTCTCACTTTCAGTCTGTATGTGTCCCTAGGTCTGAAGTGGGTCTCTTGTAGACAGCATATATATTGGTCTTGTTTTTGTATCCATTCAGCAAGTGTATGTCTTTTGGTTGGAGCATTTAATCCGTTTACATTTAAGTTAATTATTGGTATGTATGTTTCTGTTGCCATTTTCTTAATTGTTTTGGGTTTGTTATTGAAGGTCTTTTCATTCTCTTGTGTTTCCTGTGCAGAGAAGTTCCTTAGCGTTTTTTGTAAAGCTGGTTTGGTGGTGCTGAATTCTCTTAGCTTTTGCTTGTCTGTAAAGGTTTTAATTTCTGCATGGAATCTGAGATCCTTCCTGGGTATAGTAATCTTGGTTGTAGGTTTTTCCCTTTCATCACTTAAAATATGTCCTGCCACTCCCTTCTGGCTTGCAGAGTTTCTGCTGAAAGATCAGCTGTTAACCTTATAAGGATTTTGAATGTTATTTGTTGTTTTTCCCTTGGTGCTATTAATGTTTTTTCTTTGTATTTAATTTTTGATAGTTTGATTAATATGTGTCTTGGCATGTCTCTCCTTGGATTTATCCTGTATGGGACCCTCTGCATTTCCTGGACTTGATTAACTATTTCTTTTCCCATATTAGGGAAGTTTTCAACTATGATCTCTTCGAATATTTTCTCAGTCGCTTTCTTTTTCTCTTCTTCTTCTGGAACCCCTATAATTCGAATGTTGGTGTGTTTAATGTCCCAGAGGTCTCTGAGCCTGTCCTCAATTCTTTTCATTCTTTTTTCTTTATTCTGCTCTGCAGTAGTTATTTTCACTATTTTATCTTCCAGGTCACTTATCTGTTCTTATGCCTCAGTTTTTCTGCTATTGATGCCTTGTAGAGAATTTTTAATTTCATTTATTGTGTTGTTCATCATTGTTTGTTTGCTCTTTAGTTCTTCTAGGTCCTTGTTAAATAAACATTTCTTGTATTTTCTTCATTCTGTTTCCAAGGTTTTGGATCATCTTTACTATCATTATTCTGAATTTTTTACTCAGGTAGACTGCCTATTTCGTCTTCATTTGTTTGGTCTGGTGGGTTTTTATCTTGCTTCTTCATCTGCTGTGTGTTTCTCTGTCTTCTCATTTTGCTTAACTTACTGTGTTTGGGGTCTCCTTTTCACAAGCTGCAGGTTTGTAGTTCCCGGTTTTTGGTGTCTGCCCCCAGTGGCTGAGGTTGGTCCAGTGGGTTGTGTAGGCTTCCTGGTGCAGGGCACTGGGCCTGTGTTCTAGTGGACGAGGCTGGGTATTGTCCTTCTGGTGGGCAGTACTGTGTGTGGGGTGTGTTTCGGGGTGCCTGTTACCTTATTATGGTTTTAGGCAGCCTCTCTGCTAATGGGTGGGGTTGTGTTCCTGTCTTGCTAGTTGTTTGGCATTGGGTGTCCAGCACTGTAGCTTGCTGGTTGTTGAGTTGAGCTGGGTCTTAGCGTTGATGGAGACCTCTGGGAGAGTTTTCAAAGCCTTTTGATATTATGTGGAGTCGGGAGGTTTCTGCTGGACCAATGTCCTGAACCTGGCTCTCCTACGTCAGAGTCACAGACCTGACACCTGGCCAGAGCACCAAGACCCTGTCAGCCACATGGCTTTTGGGGCCGCCATTGTAGATGAAAGTATAGGTGGAGTCTGAGTGTGTGAAATCTGCCTGCTGGGTTGCTGCTGCTGAAACCCTGGAGGCGGGCTCGGACGCTCTGGTCGTTCACCTGGGACTGCATTTAATGGCTTTTGAAATACTTCAGTTCTTTTGTTCTTTAATGTTCTTTGTTTATTCTTAGTTGCAGATATTGATGGCAACACTTTTTGGAGTCACCCTTTCAATAGTTTATGCCATCCCAAACAGCTAGAGGAGTTTATTGTTATGGAATGCAGCATAGTCCGAGATCTAAAACGCAATGCAGGTGCTGGAATGATATCAAAAAAGGTAAGTTCCATCCTGCTTACCTCCCCCTAGCCCCCAACTTACTGTTTTAGTTTCACTCTCTCTCTCTTTTTTTTTTGTATCTTTGTTTTTAAAAATTTGTTGGTAATTCCAAAATGTGGTTCCAAATAAGCTAACAGCACATTCAGTTAAAAATGCATTGTGTGTTTGTATAACATTTGCTTTTAACGTGTGGTCATTGTGGTGAAAACTGTCAGACTTATAAAATACTATCTAGTAAGTTAACTTTTCCTCTTTAATATTGGAAAAATTAAAAAAATATTATTTTGAAAAAGCATTTCCTTTCCTTTTGTACAGAAGGACCAAATGACAAGCTTAACCCTCTTTTGCTTTTTAAAAAATTTCAAACATGTTTAATTAAATATATATATATAATCACTAATTACTGAATACTTCAATAATCATCTCTAAAACATAGAAACATTTTCTGTATAATCAAAGTACTATCATACATATAAACTGCATAGTTTGCCAGATTTCCTTATTTGTCCCAAAGTGCCTTTTATGGTTCATTCAAACCAGTGTCTAGTTGGGGACTGTATATTGAATGTGAATATTGTACCTTTTAAATATTTAATAACAGCCCCCCCCTTTTTTTCTCATTCATTTTTTTATGATACCAACTTCCTAATGCAACTAGGGCATTTATTTATCTTGTGGATCTAGTGTTATTGTTTCCTTATGATGTCATCTTTTAAAAAAATTTATTTATTTATTTTTGGCTGTGTTGGGTCTTCGTTTCTGTGCGAGGGCTTTCTCCAGTTGTGGCGAGCGGGGGCCACTCTTCATCGTGGTGTGTGGGCCTCTCACTGCCGCGACCTCTCTCATTGCGGAGCACAAGCTCTAGACGCGCAGCCTCAGTAGTTGTGGCTCACGGGCCCAGTTGTTCCGCGGCATGTGGGATCCTCCCAGACCAGGGCTTGAACCCATGTCCCCTGCATTAGCAGGCAGATTTTCAACCACTGCGCCACCAGGGAAGCCCCTCATGATGTCATTTAACTTGCTTCGTAATCTCTTATATTTCCTTTAAACTGGAAAATGGATCTAAAGTCCTATTTAAGTTTAGGTTAATTTTTTTTTGGCAGAACATTTCAGAGGTGATGCTATGTACCTTTTATGATATATCAAGAGGCAAGTAATGTTTGGCTGTTTATCTGATAGCCAGGTGTCTCCATTGTAATTTAAGAATTTTTTCCCTTTGCTACTATACTACCCTCC
>NW_020172274.1:500726-520456 GCF_003031525.2 Neophocaena asiaeorientalis asiaeorientalis
TAGGAGTCCCTTCAGAATAGTTTCTATTTCCTTCAAAAAAATATTTTTTAATGACTTACTGTTTTTAGAGCACTTTTAGGTTTGCAGCAAAATTAAGAGGAGGTAAAAGATTTCCTGTACACTCCTTGCCTCCACACACGCATAGCCTCCACCATTATCAAATGCCCTTCTCCTGCCAAAAGAGTGGTACATTTGTTACAATTGATGAATCTACATTGACACATTATAATCACCCATTGTCCATATTTTACATTAGGATTCTCTCTTGGTATTGTACTTTCTATGGGTTTGGACAAATGTATAGTGACATGTATCCATCATTGTAGTATCATGCCAGATATTTTCACTGCCCTTAAAATCCTCTGTGCTCTGCCTTTTCATCCTTCCCTCACTCCTAACCCCTGGCAATCACTGATTTTTTTTTTTTAATACTGTCTGTATAGTTTTGCCTTTTCCAGAATGTCATATAATTGGACTCATACAGTCTTTTCATATTGGCTTCTTTCACTTAGTAATGTGCATTTAAATTTTCTCCATGTATTTTCATGGCTTAATAGCTCTTTTTTTTTTAAGTGCGAAATAATATTGTTTTGATGTACCACAGTTTACTTATTCACCTACTGAAGAACATATTGGTTGCTTCCAAGTTTTGGCAGTTATCAATAAAGTTGCTATAAACATTCTTTTGCATGTTTTTGTGTGGACATGAGCTTTCAGCTTCTTTGTGTAAATACCAAGGAGCATGTTTAGTTTTGTAAGAAACTGCCAAACTGTCTTCCATAGTGGTGGTATCATCTTGCATTCCCACCAGTAACGTATGAGAGTTCCTGTTGCTCCACATCTTCACCAACATTTGATGTCAGGATTTTGGATTTGTCAGTGTGTAGGGCCTTCCTAATAGGTATATAGTAGTATCTCATTGTCACTTTAATTTGTATTTCCCTGATGACACATGATGAGGAGTATTTTCTCATGCTTATTTGCCATCTGTATGTCTTTTGGTGAGGTGTCTGTTAAGGTCTTTGGCCCATTTTTAAATCAGGTTGTTTGTTTTCTTATTTTTGAGTTTTAAGAGTTATTTTGGTTAAAAGTCCTTTGTTAGATATGTTTTTTGCAAATATTTTCTCCCAGTGTGGTTTATCATCTTATTCTCTTGACATTGTCTTTCATAAAGCAGAAGTTTCTAATTTTAATGAAGTCCAGGTTATCAATTATTCTTTCATGGATCCTGCCTTTGTTATTGTATTGAAAAAGTCATTGCCAAACCCAAGGTCAGCTAGATTTTCTCCTTTGTTATCTTCTAGGATTCTCATAGTTGTGTGTTGTACACTAAGGTCTGTGATCCATTTTGAGTTAATTTTTGTGAAGGGTGTAAGGTTTGTGTCCAGATTGACTTTTTTTTGCATGTCAATGTCCAATTATTCTAGCACCATTAGTTGAAAAGACTGTCTTTGTTCCATTGTCAGAGATCAGTTGACTGTATTTATTTGGGTCCCTTGTCAAAGATCACTTGACTCTATTTATTTGGGTATATTTCTGGGCTCTCTTATTTTGTTCCACTGATGTATAATATTTGTTTATTCTTTTGTCAGTACCACACTGTCATGATTACTGTAGCATTATATTAAGTCTTCAAGTTGGGTAGTGTCAGTCCTACAACTTTGTTCTTCTCCTTTAAAATTGTGTTGACTGTTCAGGATCTTTTGTCTTGGTATAACTTTAAAAGCAGTTGTCGATATCCACAAAATACCTTATTGGAAATTTTTTTTAATTGAAACATAGTTGACATACAACAGTATGTTATTTTCAGGTGTACTACACAAGTGATTTGATATTTTCATGCATTATGAAATGATCGCCATGATAAGTCTAGTTACCATCTGTCTCCATACAAAATTACTACAGTATTACTGACCATATTCCTTATGCTGTATATTATGCCTCTGTGGCTAAACTTGTTGGGATTTTGATTGGAATTGCATGAATCTGTAGGTCAAGTTGGGCAGAACTTACATCTTGAAAATATTGAGTTTTCCTGTCCATGAACATGGAACATCTCTCTGTTTTAGTTCTTTGATTTTGTTCATCAGAGTTTTGTAGTTTTCCTCATACAGATCTTATACATATTTTGTTAATGAAATACACCTAAGTATTTCATTTTTGGGGGGGTGCTAATGTAAATGGTATTTTTAAAATTCAAATTCCACTTTTTTATGTTGGTATATAGGAAAGTGACTTTCGTTTATAACTTTGTATCCTGTAACCTTGCTGTATTCCGGGAGCTCTTTGGTCCATTTACATTTTCTATGTAGATGACCATGTCATCTGCAAAGATAAGTTTATTTTTACCTTTCCAATTTATATATACCTTTCATTTCCTTTTCTTATCTTTTGTATTAGCTAGGGTTTCCAGTAGGATATTGAAAATGAGTAGTGAGAGGGAACATTCTTGCCTTGTACCTGATCTTAGTGGGAAAGCTGCAAGTTTCTCACCATTAAGTATAATGTTAGGTTTAAGGTTTTTTTTAATAGATATGCTTTATCAGGTAGCAGAAGTTCCCCTCTATTTCTAGTTTACTGAGAGGTTTTTTTTTTATCATGAATGGGTGCTGGATTTTGTCAAATGCTTTTTCTTTATTGATATCATCATGTGATTTTTTTTCCTTTTTAACCTGTTGATTTGATTAATGGACTACATTAATTTGATTTTCACATGTTGAACCAGCCTTGCATACATAGGTTAAATCCCACTTGGTAATGGTGTACAGTTCTTTTATGTTTTGTTGAGGAGTTTTGAATCTGTGTTCATGAGAGATTGGTCTGTAGATTGCTTTCCTTGTAATGTCTTTGTCTGGTATTGGTTATAAGGTAATGTTGACTTTGTAAATAAGTTAGGAAGTATTCCCTCTGTTTCTGCCTTTGGGAAAAGATTCTAGAGGAATGGTATAATTTCTACCTTAAATGTTTGCTAGAATTCACCAGTGAATCCATCAGGGCCTGGTGCTTTCTATTTTGGAAGATTACTAATTATTGACTCAATTTCTTTAATAGATATAGCTCTATTCCTTTGTTCTTTTGACATGACTTTCCTAGTCTTTGAAAGCATCCTTACTTGGTGGGACAACACCACAACATTTTGGTGTTCCAAAATCACAAAATCACATAATTCCTACCCCATATCTGAAATCAGGTGTTTCTTCAAGGATGTAAGTCTGATTTCTTCTACTATAAAATAGTATTTAGAGGCCCCCCAAACTGTATAGTAGCAGTGCTCATTTCTATTGAATGCTATTTCTATTGAGGTAATATTGTGTCTTGAGACAAAAATAACTTCCAGTAACTTGAGAAAATGGGAATGGAAGAATTACTTTTCATATTTTTAAAATAAAAAATTTGATTATATGATTAAGAACAAACGTTTAGGGTTTCCCTGGTGGCACAGTGGTTAAGAATCTGCCTGCCAATGCAGGGGACACGGGTTCGAGCCCTGGCCCAGGAAGATCCCACATGCTGCGGAGCAACTGAGCCTGCGCTGTAGAGCCTGTGCTCTGCAACAAGAGAAGCCAAGACAATGAGAAGCCCGCGCACCGCAACAGAGTAGTGTCCGCTTGCCTCAACTAGAGAAAGCCCATGAGCAGCAACAAAGACCCAATACAGCCGAAAGTAAAAACAAATTAATAAAGTTATTAAAAAAAAAAAAGAAATGTTTATCATTTAAGCACCACCACTTCCCCTCAGGCATATATAAAACTACTTTCTTGGGCTTCCCTGGTGGCACAGTGGTTGAGAGTCCGCCTGCCGATGCAGGGGACACGGGTTTGTGCCCCGGTCCGGGAAGATCCCACATGCCGTGGAGCGGCTGGGCCCGTGAGCCATGGCCGCTGAGCCTGCGCATCTGGAGCCTGTGCTCCGCAACGGGAGAGGCCACAACAGTGAGAGGCCTGCGTACTGTAAAAAAAACCCCCAAAAAAACAAGCTACTTTCTTTGCTTTCAAAAAATGCATTTAGCTAGAATTTAGTGTTTCCCTGGTAATTCGATTTTTTTTCCAGTTTACCCCCCCAAAAAACAAGCTACTTTCTTTCCTTTCAAAAAATGCATTTAGCTAGAATTTAGTGTTTCCCTGGTAATTCGATTTTTTTTCCAGTTTTTTCCTAAATCTGGGACCTGTTATTTCAGTTTCTTCCCCTCTCTCTACCTCTTCTTTTCACCTCTATGAGATTCCTTAATTCTATCTATAATTCTTAGTATTTTGCTCTTGATCCCATTTTACTTGGTTCTGTTTTTGTTAGTAAAAGGTATTGGCATGTGCTATACTTCATTCAGCCGTGAAGTTGGAAATGTCAGTTACAATTGCTTGTAAAATTCCATGTTGGAAAGGGACATTAATGGTTTTCTGCTTTAAAAGTTCAAACTTGAGATGATGTTTCCATGGTAAATAGTTAAAAAAAAAGTTATACCTCAAAATAGTAGACATTCAAAAAACTGATGAAGATTTGGGTTCTGTTGTGGTGGTAGTGGTGCTGCTGGGATTGCTAGATTATTTTCTCTGAAGGCTGTTTTTTTTAACCTTATGTGTAAAACAAGGGGTTGCTTAAGATATTTTCTGGATTTAAGATTCCCCTACTTTTTTAGTTATTCTTTTTGCTCAGTCTTTTTTGGCCCATCTCCCTGTGAGAACATTTCTTTTGAAAATTCTACATATGTGTCTGTTTTTAGGTGACAATGTTAATGTTTTATAAAAGCCTTGAATAAAATTTTAACAAAAATATTTATTTTATGAATTACTTATGAGTCTTTTTCTGTACTCATAATTCAGTAATCTGTTAATTTTGACAGTGTTTCAGAGATCTGGAAAATAAAACAATTTCTGTCTTTAAAACGAAAATCAGAAAACCAAAATCAACATTGTATTTAATTATTCTATGAGATGCTTTTTAAGTTATGCATAGATTATTGAAGAGTTCATTTTCTTTCCTGTTAAGCATACCCTCGGGGAAGTCTGGGTACAGAAAACATCTGAAATGAGTACAGATAAACAGTATTTTTGTCGCACTCATTTGGGACATCTTCTAAATCCTGGAGACCTGGTGTTGGGGTTTGTATTATTCTATATTATTTTAAACTGCAGGCTAGCATTGCAGATTTTCTCTGGGAGCCAGCAAAGCTATCTAAAATAAAGTTGTTTATCTTAAAAAGAATTTAAGAGTTCTTAGGAGCCATATAGCTCACTTTATTTTTGATAACTAAATGAAATTATTGATTGGACAGAAACCCATAGTTATTCCATGATTTTGAGTAATTGAACCCTGAAGTAGTATGATTAGATTATGTTTGTAGTTTTTGGGGGGAGCAGGTAGTTTTTTATTATGCATATGCTGTTGTTAAAATATTTCACTTTTAAAATATGGCAGCTCTATATGTAAAGGGTCTTTATAGGCATAGGATAGTCCATTCTGATGCAGAGCTTATAAGCATGCCTTAAACGTTATTTTTGCTCTTAGGGTTTCAGTTCCTTTTACTAGAGAATGAGGGGTGTTTTGTTTTTGTTGTCTATAAACTGAATGGAACCATGTAACTGAATCCTAATGTTAGACTGATATATAAGTCTGTTTTGCTTCTTTTACAAGAGTATAGTAAGGTGGACAATAATGGATGACATGTGAAACTGAGAGATAGAGTGCATTATTATCTTTACCAGGTCTGTAGAAGCCTGTTCACTGTATAGTACACTGCAAAACTTCTAAAGTGGGAAAGCATATTAAATGTTTGATCTTAGGAGGAACTGTTAGGTGATCATCTATAAAATAAAAAGTTACCTGGAAAGAGTAAGTGTTTTTGTCATTAAGTGTTTCATTGTTTTCATTTCAGGTTTGATTTGGCCAACTGTAACTTAAATGATGAGCATGTCAACAAAATGAAATCAGATAGAGTCCCAGATGTGGTAAGGCTTTAGATTTTCCTCTTTTTCATGTGTTGAAGACGATTGATGTAACTCTTATGAGTAAGATGCATGAGTTCACATTTTTGAAAGTAATCAATTTAGAGGTTTCTTTTGAAATTGCAGTTAAGGTATAATAGCAAAACCTTCATTTAAGATAATTATTCTTAGTGGATAAAATCCAAGATTTATTGAGTTTTTTGGTTGCTCTTATAATCAAATTTTCATTCTGTCAAAATACTTGATAGTATCTTTAGAGTAAAAATAAATTTGCAGCTAAAAATGATGACCTTTAGAATTTATCCCTGTTCATTCTTTTAGGCTCAGCTTATTCCATGTATTGTTAAGAAGGCATTTAGAGTTAAAACCATCATTCAGGTTTGAATATAATTGTAGTTGAAAGTAATCTTCACAGTGTTAGGTCTTAGAGAAAGAATGTTACTTCTGAAAAAAATCTGTTAAATTCTAACATGAGTTTATCAGAATCCTGAGTAACAGTGAATGTGAAATGTGAAAGACCCTATCTCCTGTTTGCTTTACTTAATCTTTTAAAATAAACATTGATCTCTTTAGCTGTGGGCAAAAATAAAGTCATGGTATAAGAAAGGCTCCCCTCCTCACCACCCAGTTGTGCTTTTATTAATTAATAAATTAGGAAATAGGAGCATGGTTTCGGTGTAATTCTAAATAGGTATTTTTCAAAAAGGTCATAAGAGAAGATCAAATGGTCTTACATAGGTTTTGTATTATAAAGTTATTTTCATTTATTCCACACTTTATTAAATTGTTCTAGGATATACAGTTGTGAAAATATATATAATTCTGTAAGTGCTTATTAGTAGGAATGAAAGGGAGAAAAATGTCTGCCTGTAATAATGTTTCAGAGTGATTTATGTGAATGGTAGCTGAAAACGGAACTTTGGTGTAAAGGAAGAAAAAAAACCACCAGAAACGAAATTTTTGGTATAAAAAATTTTAATTTTCAGTCACTGGAAAATTTCAGTTAGTAAATTTTAACAGTTATACAAATAATGGCTAAATGAATTCTCATAAAATATTAAGTACATTAATAAAAATGTTAAAAGTTCTCTTGACACCACTTCTTGATCCCTACTCCTTTCCCTTAAGGTATAACCACTGTCATTAGTTTAGTGTCTTCCTGGCATTCCCATAAGCTTTCATTTTAAAAATTTTGTTGGATTTTGAGGTCCTGTTACCTAGTTCCCATTTTTTGTAACTTTGCAAATATTTCTCTTACTTTTAGGTGTTAATCAAGAAGAGCTATGACCGTACCAAACGTCAGCGTCGTAGAAACTGGAAACTGAAAGAGCTCGCAAGAGATAGAGAAAACATGGATACAGATGATGAAAGGTCCCACTTTCTTTATATTTTATATGTTGTCTCAAAGGAAATTCTTACGATAAATCTTTATGGGTTTTTTTTTTATCATAAAGAAATAGTCACCACATGCTTGCACTCAATATTAATTTTCTGTTCTTATCAATATGTTGTTTGGATCAGTATGAACAGATGTAATGACATTTAACACAGATTTAGTTATTATTTCCTGGGTTCTGACCTGACAATTGCAGTGTTATTATTGATGATTCATTTGAAAATATAGTGAGCAATTACCTTGTGGATATCACAAATAGCAAAGTATTACTTATGATTTAGTATAAAAAGAAAATACCACATAGATATCAAATATGCTGTTTTTCATACAACTTAAGGAGAAATGAAGATACTGTGTTCTAGAAAAGTTTATTGGATGATTGGAAAAGTGGCCTTAATGATGACATTAAGTTTAAATAAAAGTTGTGTCATGAAATGTGAGTGGGAAACAGCAGTATTTCTAAAATATAGTCTCATAGTATAATTTAAAATATGTATATATAAGTATATAATGTTAAATAGATATTGTAAGTACATATTTGACTATTTCATCTATAGTCTTAAAGTGTGTGTATTTCAACTTGGCCATACATTTTTTTGGGGGGAGGGTAAAGTATGAAGGGGTCTTGTTATTGTCTTATATTTAATGTCACCTATATTCAGGTGTGTATTTTTTTTAATAATGTAATTTTGAAAGAAAAGAATTTTTAAAAACCTGTTAGTATTTAATTAACATCCATACTTGACCTTCAGTTACTATTTTTAAAGATTTTAATACTTGGAACACACTTATAATGCTGAAGATGAAGAAAACATTAACTTCATACTTTCTTGGTAAAGGTGAAATACTTAAATGTTTCTTTACCCTTCTATAGGCAATACCAAGATTTCCTTGAAGATCTTGAAGAAGATGAGGCAATTAGAAAAAATGTGAACATTTATAGAGGTTGGTGAATTAGGAGTATTTGATTTAAGTTGTAGCTTCTATAAATAAATATATTAACCCAGTATGAGTATTTTGGTATCTTAAACTCTGATTCCATAAATGACTTTTGTCATTTGTCTTTAAAACTACTGTAAACATTTACCACCCCCCAAAAAAATCCCAAACTTGCACAACAGTAAAACTTATTAAAATGTTGTTTACTATACCACATTTGGTATCATTTGCATCCTAGCATGATCCCTTCCTTAATTTGCTGACCCCTATACAAGTATATTTGTATATTTCCATAGTTGTATTTGAAATCCTCTTTTTTTTCTTAGATTCAACTATTCCTGTGGAAGGTGACACAGATGATGAAGGAGCACCTCGAATTAGTCTGGCTGAGATGCTTGAAGACCTTCACATTTCCCAAGATGCTACTGGTGAAGAAGGTGAATCGATGATGACATAATGAGATCATGTTGTAGATGGTTTCCACATCCGTAGGCTCAGGATGTTGGACAAAATAATTTTTACTGTCTATTCTGTCTATGCCTTCATATTGAGAGAAGAGAAATTTAGTTTTAAACCTGACTGCTTTGATTGTTCACTTGAAGCACTGATAAAGGTTGATGGCTTTGAAGTTTTAGATAAAAAAATGCAGAATGTAATTATTACTGATATTTAGGCCATTTTACATATGGAATTTTATTGGTTTACTTTTTTATCAGACACTAGTATTTTCACATACTATAGCTCTGGGTTTTAAAAGCTCACAAGTTCTGATTCCTTGGAGGTTACCTAAATCTTCAAGCAGAAAACAAGCTTTCATATTCTTTTTATATTGATTGCTTTAGTAGAAGAGCATATGAAGAATCATTTTTAATAAGAACTTGCCATGCACTTAGTCCACTTTAGATCACTTTTATGTCTTTGGGATAGAAAACTTGGGGTTCAGTTTATCGTTGGACATTCAGTAGGAAAGCTGTCTTTTTTATTTGTAATATTTACATCTTCAAAAGCTGTTAAGTTGGAGATTATCTTAATTTTCATTGAAGAAGAAAGTATATTTAAAATATTTGTAGATTTGTAGCAAACAGTATTTAAAGGTTAAATAACAATTTGTACCTTTGTTGTTTTGGCTTGTGCCAGCAGCTTAGTGAAGTAGCTACTTATGTCATAAAAATGTCTTCCTATCACTTCAGGGATTTTACTTTTAAAATTTTGGTTTACAAATTAAGAAGGAATTCTCTTTTTATAAGTTTCTATCACTGAACACATCACTATCAAAAAGAATATTAGAATCCAGCATATAGTTGATGAAGTAATGAAAATGATCTTCATGCTTTATAAAACCACGAATCAGATTTGAATGAGGAATGCCTTCCACATCCTTGAAGGATAAACATTGGCTTGGGTTTTAAAGTGTTCTGAAAATGAAGTATTAAGATCCTATTTCTATAAGCAAGATCAGACTTACTAAGCGCTAATTCATAAATTCTATACATACCACTATATAAGGAAATTGAGTAAGTGCTGAATAGAACATTTTCCTTTTTTTAAGATCAGACTCCCTAATTCTGAAGTTTTGAATAAAGGCCTGTGCTTTCTAAAGTGGCTTCTGTCTGCATAAAGTTTTTACCTGTGGTCTGTGTTTACCTCTTCTATGTCAAGACTTGAAAAAGCATGAAAATAAAAATGCTCTCCCCCTTTTTTGTGTCCTTGAAGTGATTATGTGGGTGTCATATTTAAATTTCATGCAGGTTTCTGAAGTAGAATTAATGTTATTTAAGTATTGTCATATGACTTTCCCACTGAAAAATGTAATTTCTCACTAACCTTATTTAGTCTTTCTTGTTTTCATGTTGTGTCTTTATGAGTAATGAAATCTGTTGGTTGAAAGAAGGCTGTGACAAGATGAGGGAGTATAGCTAAAAGAAAAGCTGTTAGCCAAGAGTGCACACAGTTATATAGCCTTGATAAATCTATCATTTTAGAGGATAATTTCCAGGCTTATGTCCCAGAGTTGATACAACTTGAGGATGCTGGTATTAATCAGAATAACAGGAACCTGATTTATAACCCAATTTATAATTATTCTAAGTCAGTATGATTGATTATTTTTTTGTGGCCAAATCTGCATTTGAAGCTGCTGTTTTATTGGCAAGAGGCACTTGATGAGCAAGGAAACAGTTGAGGGGAGAGAGTTGCTTGTGTGGTTAGATGTTTAACAGCATCAAGCTAATTCCTTGCCGCAGTGGAACCCAGAATTCCAGACTTTGTGCTAGAGCACACTTCTCTGATCAGTTCTGAGTAAGTGCCAGGAGCTTTCCCATGACTCTTAAAATTTTAGTAAATGTGTTCATGTTGAGTCCCATCCTTTATTTTTTTAAAAATAAGTTTATTTATTTATTTAACTTATTTTTGGCTGCATTGGGTTCATTGCTGCACACAGGCTTTCTCTAGTGGCGGCGAGTGGGGGCTGCTCTTCGTTGCGGTGCGTGGGCTTCTCATTGCAATGACTTCTCTTGTTGTGGAGCACGGGCTCTATATGCACGGGCTCAGTAATTGTGGCTTCCGGGCTCTAGAGCTCAGGCTCAATAGTTGTGGTGCACGGGCTTAGCTGCTCCGCAACATGTGGGATCTTCCCGGACCAGGGATCAAACCTGGCAGGTGGAGTCTTCTCTGGATGCCACCAGAGAAGTCCGATTCCCATCCTTTAGATAACTTGATCTGTTATTTTTAGCCCAGAGGACGTTTACTTTAAAAAGTAATTTATTTTTAATTTTGACATAATTTCAGACAAAAGTTGCAAGATAGTACGGAGAATTCCTTGATACCCTTCACTCGGATTTGCCAAACGTGAACATAACCTTATATTCTTTCTTCCTCTTTTTAATTATTTTTTTCCTGAGCCATTTAAGAGTAACCCCCCTAAATATTTGGTTTTTCCCCTCCAAAACAAGGAATTTTCTTACATAATCACAGTGTAATGATCAAAATCAGAAAATTAACATTGACACAATACTGTTATCCAATTGATGGACCACATTGAGATTTTGTCAGTTATCCCAACCATAAAGTCTTTTATGGAAAAAATAAATATCTAAGATTGTATGTTGCTTTGGGCTCTCTTATGTCTTTAGACTTCTTTCATCTGGATCCATTCCTGATTTTTTTTAATGTAATTGACTTTTTTTTTTTTTTACCGTATGCGGGCCTCTCACTGTTGTGGCCTCTCCCACTGCGGAGCACAGGCTCTGGACATGCAAGCTCAGCAGCCATGGCTCACGGGCCCAGCCGCTACACGGAATGTGGGATCTTCCCGGACCGGGGCACAAACCCGTGTCCCCTGCATCGGCAGGCGAACTCTCAACCACTGCGCCAATTACGGGAAGCCCGTAATTGACATTTTTGAAGAGTCCAAACCAGTTGTTTTATAGAGTGACCTCATCTTAGGCTTGTCTGACTTTCCTCTTGATTAAATTTATGTTAAGCCCTTTTAGCAGGACTTCCCCAGACGTAATGCTAAATTCTCAATGCATTGCATCAGGAGACGTATGCTGTCGATTAGTCCAGATGTTCCCAAATGTTTTTGGGTTATATTAGTTGGTTTTCTGTTTGAAGGGATTAAAGGATTTAATCCTTTGCAATTGTTATTTTAACTTGATTTTTCTTTTTAAATTCATTAACTTACAGATGGTGAAGCTTATGCTTTGATTTACAGTTCTTTGAATTTTAACATGTGTATATTCATGTAATCACCACTAATTAAAATACAAAAAAATTCTATCATCCTCCCCAGTCCCCCTAAATTCCCTTTGTTTTCAAACCCTTCACCCATCCTTAACTCCTGCCAACTTCCAATCTGTTTTCTAACCTCATGGTTTGCTTTCTCCAAAATATGTAAATGCAGTCATACAGTATGTGACCATTTGAGTGTGGTTTTTTTTACTTAGCATGGTACACTTGAGATTCATCTAAGGTGTGGTGTATATCAAGAGTTTGTTACTTTTTATTTTGAATAATATTGCATTGTATGGATGTACCACATTTTATTCATTCCTCTGGCGAGGCACATTTGAATTTCCAGGTTTTGATGATTAGGAGTAAAGCTGCTTTGAATATTTGTATACAGGTTTCATTTTATTTGGATAAATAACTAGGGATGCGATTGTTGGATCCTTATAGTATTTGTATATTTAACTGTTTTCCAAGTGGTTCGTGCCTTTTTGCTTTCCCACCAGAAGTGTATCAGCATCTCAGTAACTGTGCATCCTCACCACCACTTGATGTCATTTTTTTAAAACCATCCTAATAGGTGGTTGGTTGTGTCCTTTGTGGTTTTAATTTACATTTCCCTAATGGCTTATCATGTTGAGCATCTTTTCGTAGGCTTATTTGTTATCCGTATATCTTCACTGGTAAAATGGCCGTTCAAAACCTTTGCCTACTTTTAAAAATCAGATTGTTTTCTTTTCGCTAATCTTTTCTTTTGTTGCTCACATTATCCCAGAATTGGCTAGTGGGTGCCCCATCAGTGTGGCTCCTGTGTCCTTTTGCCAGGTTCTTCTCCATATATTTGAGTTTATTCATGGATGCTGATAATGTAACTCTTTGAGTAGGTTTTGGATTTCCCTTGTTCAGGACATGTGTGCAGTCTCCTCTTGGCTTATTTTCATGATGGGACCAATTTTCCTAAAAATAGACCAATTTTCTTAAAAATAAGCGAGCCTTAGTTGAGTCAGCCTGTGAATTAAGGAATCATGAAATAGCATCATAAGAAACACAGATATAGGCTATTCATTCTCAGTTTATCAATTCTGTCACATGTTAAAATAGCTTGAGCAGTAGGGTGGTGAGCCTTAATGAAGGCAAGAAATCAGTCTCAATATCTCTTTGAATTTAACAGTAGTGTAAGGAGAATAATTGATTTGATACATTTTGAAAGAACCACCTTATTGCCTAGGAAAGAGGCATGCTTGAGGATGCCTCCTGGTAAAACAAGATCTAAATATTTTAAAGTTATTAGAAGTAGGTTTGGCAGTCACTGTGTTTCTGTAGCAGTGCTGCTTGTACAGTTGCTCACTGACTTATGATAGTTCAACTTAGGATTTTTCACCTTTACCATGGTGTGAAAATGACATGCATTCAATAGAAACCATACTTTGAATTTTTATCTTTTTTTTTTTCTCTCTCTTTTTTTTCCTCCTTTGGCCGCGCTACGCGGCAAGCAGGATCTTAGTTCCCCGACCAGGGATTGAACCCACGCTCCCTGCAGTGGAAACACGGGGTCTTAACCACTGGACCACCCGGGCAGTCCTTGAATTTTGATCTTTTCCCAGGCTAGGAATATGCAGTACGATACTCTCTTGTGATATCGGTCAGTGGCAGAGAGCCTAGCTCCCAGTGCCATGAGGGAGTAAACAGTCAAGGTACTTACGGTCATTCTGTACACATATAACCGTTCTGTTTTTCACTTTCAGTACAGTGTTCATTAAATTACATGGGATGTTCAACACTTTATTATAAAATAGGCTTTGTGTTAGATGATTTTGTCCACTGTAGGCTAATTAAGTATTATGAACATTAAGGTAGGCTAGGCTAATCTGTGATGTTTGATAGATTGGGTGTATTTAAATGCATTTTCAACTTAATGATATTTTCAATTTATGATGGGTTTATCAGGACCTAAACACATTGTTTTATCTGATGGAGGTTTTGTTTTGTCTTTGGTGGAGTCGGCACTGCAATAGTGCCTGTCACATTTTTCTTCTAACACAGTTTCACATAAATACGGTTATTTAAAACTGACTTCATAGTGTTGTTGTGAAGTACTTTAAGATAATATATGGCACTAGTGAACGAGTAATTCTAGGGAAGCTATATTATCTAAAAATAAAAGCATGTTTGAAGTCAGCTTATCTGCCATCTGTTAGCTCTGTGGCCTAAAATTTCTGAACCTCTAGTTCCTTATCTTTTAAAAAGGCACAGTGGTGTTCTTTTAAAACGGAATAGTAGTGTTCACGGAGTATTGATAAAATTCTTAGCAGGGCTTCCCTGGTGGCACAGTGGTTGAGAGTCTGCCTGCTAATGCACGGGACACGGGGTTCGTGCCCCGGTCTGGGAAGATCCCACATGCCGTGGAGTGGCTGGGCCCGTTAGCCATGGCCGCTGAGCCTGTGCGTCCAGAGCCTGTGCTCCACAGCGGGAGAGGCCACAACAGTGAGAGGCCCGCGTAAAAAAAAAAAAAAAAATTCATAGCACAATCAGTATGCAACAAGTTGTAATTATTCAATAAATAGTATCTGCTTTTAAAATTTATAATCACAGTTCTAGTGTTTAGTATTTAAGTAAGTTGAGCAAACAAATCTTACGCTTATATGTTTTAGAGCAACATAGAGCTTATTCTAGAAAATGTGTATGGCACAGAGAACTATAAAGACAAATCATAAATTGCCCATATTTCCAGTAGAGAGAGATCTATCATTTAACACTTGGCTGTTTTTTCTTTTTTAATAGACTTTGATTTTTAATAGTTTCAGATCTTCAGAAAAAGTGAGAAGATAGTACTGAGTATATCAAACCCAGCTTCTCCTGTTTTTAACATTTTACATTTTAACATTTTATATACTTTGTTATGCTTAATAAGCCAATATTGATATATTGTTATTAGCTAAGTCCATAGTTGATTTGATTTCCTTAGTTCTTATGTAATGTACTTGTTCTTTTCTGAAATCCTATCCAGGATACCATGTTACATTTGGTTGTCCTGTTTCCTTAGGCTCCTCTTGGCAGGGGCAATTTCTCTGAATTTCTTTTTTTTGATGAACTTAACAGTTTTGAGGAGTACTGGGCACAGATTTTGTAGGATGCCCCACTATTGAGGTTTGTCTGATGTTTTTCTCATGATAAGAATGGGATTATGGGTTATTGGGAGGAAGACCACATGCAAAGTGCTATTTCCATGACATATCAAGGGTATATACTGTTAGCATGATTTATCACTGTTGATGTTGGTCATGGTCACCTGACTGAGATAGTGTTTGTCAGGTTTCTCCACTGTAGAGTTACTCTTATTTTTCCCCTTTGCATAATGTACACTTTGGAAGGAAGTCACTGTGCACACTGCACACCTACGAAGTAGTGAGTCATGCTGCTTTTTCTTGAGGGTGGGATATCTACATAAATTATTTTGAATTCCTCTATATGGGAGATGTGTCTCTTTTTTCCCATTTGCAGTCATCCCTCCATATCTTTGGGTTCTGCATCCACTGATTTAACCAACCTCAGATTAAAAATATTTGGGGAAAAAAAGAGTGTATATACGTGTATAATTGAATCAGTTGCTGTACAATAGAAATTAACATTGTAAATCAACTATACTTCAATTTAAAAAAAGTATTTGGGACAAAAGTTCCAGTAAGTTCCAAAAAAAGCAAAACTTGAATTTGCCAAATGCCCGCAACTATTTACATTGTATTTGCAACTATTTACGTAGCATTTATATTATATTAGGTATTTTAAGTAATCTAGAGATGATTTGAAGTATATAGCGGGGTGTGTCCAATATGCAAATACTGTGTCTTTTTACATAAGGGGCTTGAGCATCCTCAAATTTTGGTACTTATGGAGGGTCCTGGAACTAATCCCCTGCAGACTCTGAGGGACAGCTGTACTAGTTTGTTCAGTCATTTATTTAAAGCAACATGGACTCGTGAGTACTTATTTTATATTTTGGGTTATTAGCTAATACTGTTTTACTTTGCTCTTTGAATTGTTCTAGCTTTGGTCACTTGGAGCTCTTTTGGTTAGCTCCTGTGCTCCTTTGACATAACCCTATTGGGCTTGTGTATGTAGATTTTCTTTTTTCTTTTCCTCCTCTTCCTCTTCTTCCTCCTCCTCCTTCCCTCTCCTCTCTTACCCTTCCCTCTTCCCTACACCCCTCCTCTCCCCTTGTCTCCCTCTCCCTTCACATTCGCATTTCCTTATTCTCTGCCACCATAATTATGGCACTACAGAGTCATTTTGTATATTTACTACCTTAGAATCAGCCATTTTGCCAAGAAATTCTGCTTCCATTTATTGGAGAATGGTTTTAGAAACCAATGTCTAGGCACAAGGAATGCTTGTTGCTCCTGTGTGTCATTTCTTTTAGGCCCTCTTAGCTGACAGGCTGAAAAAAAATGCTTTTATACTAACCTATGTATTTACACATATTTATAAGTATTTCTATATGTAACTATCTCTAGCTGCATTAAGCTAAACATGAGTTCATACTGTCTCCAACTCTTAATTCATTACATCATGGATCAGTCTAACTTCCCTCGTTTATCTGTAAACTCCCACTCCAATAGTAAAATAAATAAATAAATACCCTGGTCCCTGTCATCTGCCATTCACTTAATTATTCAATTCTGGTATACATGTATAGCTGTATCAGAATTGTTAACCTCTGCCCATTACAACATTATTTATTACAGTAAGTGCTTATGTGCAGTTCCTTTTGCCTTTAGTCTTACAGACTGCAGTCATTTCCAGAGTTATTTAGTGACCTAAATAAACCTGCCACACCTCCTTCAGTGAGGTTGTTTTTATATATTTGTAATACAGTTAGAATCTCTTGTCACAGTCTGCGTTTAATCCCCTAACCTCCTAAATGATTTTTTTTAATTTGCATGGATTAGGTTAAGGTTCATTTTGTGCTATAAAGTTAACATGGGTTTTGACAAATGCATCATGTCTTGTATTCACCATTACAGTATCATACAGAATAGTTTTACTGTCCTAAAAGTCCCCTGTACTTCACCTATTCATCATGAACCCCATACCCTTGGCAACCACTAATCATTTTACTATCTCTATAGTTTAGTCTTTTCCAGTGTCATACATGTGATATACATATCATATATACATATTATATGATATGTAACCTTTCATACTGCCTTCTTTCACTTAGCAATATGCCTTTAATGTTATTCTATCTTTTGTGGCTTGTTAGTGCATTTATTTTTATTGTTGAGTAATATTCCATGGTATAGGTGTACCATACTTTGTTTATTCGTTCATGTGTCAAAACATATCTTGGTTATTTCAAGCTTTTGGTGATGATTAATAAATCTGTTATAAACTTCCATATGCAGGTTTTTGTGTTGATAAAGGTTTTCACATCAATTGGTTGAATACCTAGGGACATATTGATGGCTCTTATGGTAACACTATGTTTAGCTTGGAAGAGACTATCAAACTGTCTTCCAAAGTGGCTGTGCCATTCTACATTCCCACCAGCAATGTGTAAGAGTTCCTGTTGCTTTGCATCCTTGCCAGCATTTGGTATTGTTAACTTTTTTGATTTTAGCTATTCTAATAGGTGCATAGTGGTATTTCATTGTTGTAATTTGTAATCCATGTTGACAAAGGATGATTAGCATCTTTTCATATACTTAATTGCCATCTGTATATGTTCTATAATGAGGTATCCAGATCTTTTTTTTTTTTTTTTTTTTTTTTTGTGGTACGCGGGCCTCTCACTGTTGTGGCCTCTCCCGTTGCGGAGCACGGCTTCGGACGCGCAGGCTCAGCAGCCATGGCTCACGGGCCCAGCTGCTCCGCGGCATGTGGGATCTTCCCGGACCAGGGCATGAACCTGTGTCCCCTGCATCAGCAGGCAGACTCTCAACCACTGCGCCACTAGGGAAGCCCTGTTCAGATCTTTGGCCTTTTTTTTTTTAATTGAAGTATAGTTGATTTACAATGTTGTGTTAGTTTCAGGTGTACAGCAAAGTGATTCAGTTACACATACACATATACCTATGGTTTTCAGATTCTTTTCCCTTATAGGTTATTACAAAATACTGAGTATAGCTCCCTGTGCTATACAGTAGATCCTTGTTGGTTATCTATTTTATATATAGTAGTGTGTGTATATGTTAATAACAAACTCCTATTTTATGCCCTCCCCTTTCCCTTTGGTAACCATGTTTGTTTTCTATGTCTGTGGGTCTATTTCTGTTTTGTATATAAGTTCACTTGTATCATTTTTGTTTTGGATTCTACATATAAAAGATATCATATGATATTTGTCTTTGGCAGCCTATTTTTATTTTTTTATTATCATTTTAAAATTAATTAATTTTGGCTGCATTGGGTCTTTGTTGCTGTCTGCGGCTTTCTCTAGTTGCGGGGAGTGGGGGCTACTCTTTGCGATGCGCGGGCTTCTCATTGCGGTGGCTTCTCTTGTTGCGGAGCTTGGGCTCTAGGTGCGCGGGCTTCAGTAGTTGTGGCTTGTGGACTCTAGAGCGCAGGCTCAGTAGTTGTGGCGCACGGGCTGTTACTCCACGGCATGTGGGATCTTCCTGGACCAGGGCTCGAACCCGTGTCCCCTGCATTGGCAGGCAGATTCTTAACCACTGTGCCACCAGGGAGGCCCTGGTGGCCCATTTTTAAATTGAGTTTTTTTTCTTTCAGTTTTACTGAGATATAATTGACATGCAGCACCATATATATTTAAGGTATACAACATAATGATGTACATCATGAAATGATTATCGCAGTAAGTTTATTGAACACCGATTATCTCATATAGATACAGAATTACAGAAATAGAACAAAATATTTTTCCTTGTGATGAGAACTCTTAGGATTTACTCTTAACAACTTTCATATATAACATACAGCAGTGTTAATTATATCTTTATTGAGTTTTAAGAGTTCTTTGTGTATTTTGGATACAGGTCCTTTATCAGATACCTGTTTTGAAAATATATTCTTTATTTGTGGCTTGCCTTTAAAAATATATATGAAAATAATATATGTATATGAATTATTTATATATAATATATGTAATTTACTTATATATGATTATGTAGAGGTGAGATCATACTGCCTGTTTATTTTTATACCTTCTTTTCTCTTTAACATTATTTTATAAACCTTCTCTAAACCGTTAAATTTTTTAAAAGGTATTTAATAATAAAACAATATTCCACTGGTAGATTGCAGAAATAGCCCCAATTCTTTACTCTTCACTGTGTCCATTCCCTTTACTGTAATTTTACAATAAGACTAAATAATAAACATTTAAGGATTTTCAGGTTATATGGTCTCTGTCACAACTATTCTGCTGTTGTAGCCTGAAAGATCCATAGAAAATATGTAAATGAAAGGAAGTGTCTATATTCTAATAAAACTTTATTTTTAAAAAAAAGGCAGGGGCTTCCCTGGTGGCACAGTGGTTGAGAGTCTGCCTGCCGATGCAGGGGACACGGGTTTGGGACACGGGTTCTATGCCCCGGTCTGGGAAGATCCCACATGCCGCGGAGCGGCTGGGCCTGTGAGCCATGGCCGCTGAGCCTGCGCGTCCGGAGCCTGTGCTCTGCAGCGAGAGAGGCCACAACGGTGAGGCCCGCGTACCGCAAAAAAAAAAAAAAAAAAAAAAAAAAAAAAAAGGACCAATTTTGCCTTTCAGCAAA
>NW_020172274.1:521364-532405 GCF_003031525.2 Neophocaena asiaeorientalis asiaeorientalis
AAAAAAAGCAGTAGGTCACATTTTGCCTGTAGCCAATAGTTTGTTGACCCCAGATGTAACTTTGTAGTGCCCTTATACTCTTCTCTGGGTTTTGGTGATTAGAATGAGGTGGAAGTTCTGAGTGTAAGGTTCAGGAGGACTTGGCACCTCTGTCTTAACTGTGAAAACATGCCTGGTTGAGTGTTGGAGGAAGAGATACAGGTGGCACAGACCAAGTTGCCCCATTGCCCTGTATGAAGCCAGCCAACCCTCAGACGTTGAGCAAGCCCAGCTAAGATCTGCAGAACTGCTGAGCTGACCCCTGACTAACCCGACACGTGAGTAGTAAACTTATATGCCGCTGAAGGTTTGTGTTCACCTCATAGCATTGTTGTGGCATTAGACAATTGGTAGACTGATGTGCCAGCATTTAATTATCCAATTTCTAAAGTTGGTCGTTGCCAGGTGTTTTTCATTTTTTTCCTTTTCTTATAAAAATATGTCCATTTTGCTCATTGTTTTCTTAGGAGTGAAATTACTGTCAAAGAGCATGTATGAATCTCAGGACACATTACAAAAATCCTTTCCAGAAAGATGCTTTCCATGTGGTAGAATTTTTAGGAGTGTCTCTTTTACAGTCTTACCATTCTTGATATTGACATGTTTCTCTTAATATTTTCTGCTTAAGTAGGTGAGGCCCAGTCCACAGTGATCTGTTTGCTGAACTTCGGTAGCAGTTACTATCTGTTCTACTTGGTTAGTTTTTATATGCCTCCTGAGTTATCATTACTATTTTTATGTGTATTTGTCTTTCTCTCTAACTAGACTGCATTTCCTTAAGGCAACACAAATATAATGCATAAGTCCTCAAATAGATAGGTAGTAGTATGATTTGACTGGTCAATATTTTGAAAAATGGGTATGGTTTTGTTTTAAATAATTCCTTATGAGTCTGGCACGAAATAAGAAATCAAGCAGATATTACTGGCATTAGAGAGGCAGTAAGTGGGATTTGTAGGGAGAGTTGTTCATGTTGGTCAAAACTTCATTTTACTTAATAGAAACAAAACCTGCATCTAATTCTAAGCTTGGTAAATTTTATGTGAGTAGTGCTAATTATAATTAATTAACCACAGAAGTCGTATGTTGTAGTATTAACACCAACTGTTCACTGTAACACACAGTAAATAGTTTTCTTACTTTAGGGTACTTTATTGTATATAATAGCACAAATGGTATTTGTAAATGATCATGTGGACAGAGAAGTAGAAATGACCTATGCAGGGAAGGTAGCTTGTAATCAGAACGATAAACTCTTGGGAAGTATTCAAGAAGTATGAAATATGTCTGGTAGTTTTCCTGTGTTTATGCATTTGGATCAGAATAATGTTGATGTGCTGACTACTTGACAGAGGCTGAGATAAATCAGTGTTCATTTGGGTTGTAGAGTGTCAGCATAAACAAATGCTATAGAAGTCTCCACGGAGTGTTGAGAGACTGGGTTGGTGACACTCTGAATAGTCTGGAATGTGGAATTCTGTGTTTCTGAGAGGATCTTAAAAATATCTGTGTTCTGATTGTAGAGTTCCATTTTGGCATTTTTCCTTTTTATTTTTATTGGAGAATAGTTGGTTTACAATGCTGTGTTAGTTTCTGCTGTACAGCAAAGTGAATCAGTTATACATATACACATATCCACTCTTTTTTAGATTCTTTTCATATATATATATATATATGCCATTAGAGTATTGAGTAGAGTTCCCTGTGCTATACAGTAGGTCCTTATTAGTTATCTGTTTTATATATAGTAGTGTGTATATGTCAGTCCCAATTTCCCAATTTATGCCCCCCCCCACACCCAGCCTTCCCTCCCGGTAACCATAAGTTTGTTTTCTACATTTGTGACTATTTCTGTGGCATTTTGCCTTTTATTTTGTGAGAATAGATAGACTCTGATCCTAGGTAAATTTGTAATTTGCAGAAAGCTTGTTTGGGGTTGTTCCCCCAGTCCGTTACTCTGCCTTCCCTAGTCATGTTTGCGTTTTCTTCTTTTCATAGGAAATGGTTTGATATTCATAGTAAGGGATAGAATAAATAGTTATGGAGTGAAGTGTTACTCCTGAGAGTATTTTCATTTTTGTTAGGGACTTAAGCAAAGGCACATTCAAATGGAGGAAATATATTTTGGGAGATAGCAAATCTTCTGAGTGTGGTAGATTGAATTGTTGGTCACAATTCTTAATTCCTCTGTAAGTAATCAATAGCCTTATATTGCCCCAGTCCTTATGGTCGTGGAGTGTATTTCTTTGTCCCTTAACTTTGGATTTGGCTGTGTGACTTGCTTTGGCAGTGGGGTGTTAGTGGATATGGTAAGAAGATTAAAATGCCTTTGCTTATTTGCATTTGTGTTCCTGTCTTTCTGCCTTCACCAGGAGAAGAAATGTCCTGGATAGTCACTGCCTCATCTCGGCTCAGAATGGAACATTTGAAGCAGTGTCACTCTAAACAACCCCGAGTGTAAGAATAAATGATTAGTTGTTAAGCCTTTGAGTTTTGGGGTGGTTTCTTATGTAGTATCATTGGCAATAGCTAACTGATAGTCTCTTCATCTTTAAAATTCATTAAGTAGTTGTCAGTGGGTACCTTCTCTGATTGTAGAAATAGCCAATCTCCCTTCCCCCATTCATTGGATAGGGTTAAAGTTAAGATGATAGTGGATATACTCCTGTAGAGTCCCTTAAAGCAGCCTGGCGTTTACTGCTGCTTTCACTGTTATGAACAAGTACAAAAATTTTATTGGGTTCATTCCCATGCATTCTCCTTTCTGTCTGTATTATAGGCTTTACTGGTTTAAATAATGGTACCTTGGGCAGATGGGGGAGGCCAAGAAGACCTAGCTCCATTTGTTCCCAACTCTGCTTCAGGCAAGCAGCTTCACTTTTATTTAGGTATTTGGTTTTCATGTAAGATTTTGTTAGGAAAAAAGTATTTTTTAGAAAATTTAAAAATTGCTTATAAACAAACTTGTACATTCATACCATGGGATATTATTCATCAAAAAGGAATGAACTCTTGATACACATAACTTGGATGAATCTCAAGGGAATTATGCTGAGTGAAAAGAGTCAATCTCAAAAGGTTATATATTGTGTCATTCCATTTATATAACATTCTTGAAACAGCAAATTTATAGATAGAAAATGGCTTAGTGATTGCCAGGGTTTAGGGATGGGTGTGTGTGTGGAGGTTGAGTGTGGCTATAACCGGGTAGCACAAGGGAGGTTTTTGAGGATGGAACAGTTCTGAGGTTTGACTGTGGTGATGATCACATGAAACTACACAGGTGATAAAATTGCACAGACAGGCAGACAGATACACATACACATGCTTGTAAAACTAATAAGATCTGAATAAGCTCTGTGGATTGTCTCAGCGTCAGTTTCCTGGTTTTGGTCTTGTATTCTAGTTATGCAAGATGTTACCCTGGTGGGAGGATAGGTGGAGAATACACAGGACCTCCCTGTACATTTTTTTTTGTTGTTATTTCAGAATTAAAAGGGGAATTAAAGGCATTGCCATGTGTAAGAGCTAATATTAGAGGGAAAAATTTTTCCTTTAATCAAATAATAAATCATAATAAAAATAAATGATTTATTTGAAAGAAATTTAAGTGAATATTGATACATTTTATTGGCAAGTTATTCATTTCTGATAATCTAAGATGTTCCTTAGAGAAAAGTTAATGTGACAGAAGAGAGGGTGCATGTGTGTATGTGTGTGTGTGTTTATTCAGTTCTGTCAAGTGGAATTTATAGGAGTCCCACAAAAGGACCCATTGTTATTGCTGATATTAGCAAAAGGAAAGAGGAGGATATTAAGTAAGGGAAAAGAGAAGAGAGGGTCTACATTTTATGAGACAGAAGGCAACTGACAGAGGACTAGCAATTTTCAGTTTTGGCGATCCAGGGAGACCTTTGTGTTAGGAAACTAAAAGCAGTTTTCTTTCCATTAGGAATGTTCAAAGCTGTAAATGTTCACAGTAACATGACCCCTTTCTGTCACATATTTGGGACTAAACTGAAGTTCACAGGAGTTGGATTGAGGCTTACTGGTTTGAGAATAACATCATCTAACAGCCCCTAGCTTTGGACTCTAATCTAATTCAGTGATGTTAACATCACCAATGTCCTATACAAATTTCCCCATTGTTCTGTGATTTGAGAATTTCCAGTGCAAGCAAAAAAATAGAAATGCTTTTTTTAAAAAAGAATTTTAAAGATTGTGATATGATTTGTCTTAGTACTTCTTTTAGTTATTTAAAAAAAATAGTTTATGATGCAAAACAATCTAACATGAGTTATGGGTCTGATAATATGTTTACCCTGTCTGGTGCTTCCCACTGACTAAACCATGGAAAGTTGAGCATCAGACCTGTAGTATGAAATATTGGAACCATATTTACCCCAAGCATATGAATGAATGTATCAAGAAGGAAGGGAGGTCAGTCATAACCTTTATTGTATAACTGCTTTTTCATATTTTCCTTTTTCTAAGGTATGAGGATACAAAATAAAAGGCGCACAGGTGGTACTCAGCTGTCTTTACCGTACAGTCACATTTTCTTTTTTTTTTTTTTTTTTTTTTTTTTGGCGGTACGCGGGCCTCTCACTGCTGTGGTCTCTCCAGGCGCACAGGCTCAGCGGCCATGGCTCGTGGGCCCAGCCGCTCTGCGGCATGTGGGATCTTCCCGGACCGGGGCACGAACCCACGTCCCCTGCATTAGCAGGCAGACTCTCAATCACTGCGCCACCAGGGAAGCCCACATTTTCTTTTTTTATATGACATCATATGGTAATACAGTTTTACTCTACTTATATGTGTGTGAAAGGAAGTGCAGAATATAGTTAAGTGCATAGGCTCAAGAGCCAAATGTCCTGAGTTCAGATCCCAGCTGTGATCCTCAGGCAAGTACTTCCCTTCTTTGACTCAATCTACTTATCTGTAAAATGGGAATTCTGTTGTTTAAAATTGTGGTGTCCTATTATTGTGAGGGTAATAGAAATGCAGTATTTTTCAGATGGTCTGTACTGTCTCTACTCACATAAAGGGGCTGGAAGTGCAAAAAGGAAAACAAGTGGGCCTGGAGCAGTAAAAAAGGAAGATGAAGGGATGATACCCAGAGATAGAAGTGCAGATGCTGCCGCCCTTGTGTTGACCTGCTGCTGTACTCTTGAAGGCACAGAGGCAGGCCTGGATCTGCTGAAGAGGTGTCAGTTAACCAAAGGCTGCTGCTTCTGCCCTGGCTGCTCATCTGGAATCCATTTCCATAGCAGCAAGAGTGTCTGCCAGCAACGGTCACACATTGGGAGCCAGGGCCTTTCTCTTTCTTCAGCGTCCTCAGTTCCTTTCAGTGCCTAACAGGAAGCTACCTGGCAAGAGAACTTAGAAGTATAGTTTGATGTTTCCCAGCCCCAGATGTTCAGAGTAGCATATAGAAGGGTAGGTGGGATGAAATATAACAGGTAACTAACCTGTGCAAAGACTATGTATATGCACATATCTTCTATAATCAGTAACTGTGTCTCTAGGAAGGAGAACTTGGGGGCTTGAGCACAGCAGTTGGAGGGATGCATTCATTTTATTCCTTGTCTTTGGGGCTTTGTTTTTAATGCCTTTAGATCTACAGAATTAAGTTGATTTTATTCATTTCATAGCATGTTGATTTTTGTTCATGCAATGCATCATGCCATTCCTTTTTCCCATTGTCACTTATGCCATGTATGTCTACCTCCCATACTTTTATATAGATATATTGAAATTCTTGAAAGAGATTGGGCTGGCGAAAAGGTTCATTAGGTTTTTTCTGTAAGATGGCTCTAGTAGCACTTAGTTGTCTTTAACTTCATTCAAAACAATTTTGTTAGATTGTATAGCACTTAGTTGTCTTTAACTTCATTCAAAACAATTTTGTTAGATTGTATGCGACAGCTGTCATCATTAGCGTGCCTTTAAAAAAAGACCAAAATTGGTGAATTTTTGTGTAGCCATTTTAATACTGAAGATGGAAAACAACATTTTTGGCATATTATGCTTTATTATTTCAAGAAAGGTAAAAGTGCAGCTGAAACGCAAAAAAAGATTTCTGCAGTGTACGGAGACAGTGCTGTGACTGATCGAACATGTCAAATGTGGTTTGCCAAGTTTCGTGCTGGAGATTTCCCTCTGGATGATGCTCCATGGTCGGGGTAGACCAGTTGAAGTTGATAGCGATCAAATCGAGACATTAATTGAGAACAATCAGTGTTACACCACGCGGGAGATAGCCGACATACTCAAAATATCCAAATCAAGCGTTGAAAATCATTTGCACCATCTTGGTTATGTTCATCACTTTGATGTTTGGGTTCCACGTAAGTTAAGCAAAGAAAACCTCCTTGACCGTATTTCTGCATGTGGTTCTCTACTTAAACGTAATGAAAACGTTCTGTTTTTAAAATAAATTGTGACGGGCAATGAAAAGTGGATACTGTACAATAATGTGGAACGGAAGAGATCGTGGGGCAAGCGAAATGAACCACCACCAACCACACCGAAGGCCGGTCTTCATCCCAAGAAGGTGATGTTGTGTATATGGTAGGGTTGGAACGCAGTCCTCTATTGCGAGCTCCTTCCAGAAAATCAAACAATTAATTCCAACAAGTACTGCTCCCAATTAGACCAACTGAAAGCAGCACTCAATGAAAAGCGTCCGGAATTAGTCAACAGGAAACGCATAATTTTCCATCAAGATAACGCAAGACCACATGTTTCTTTGATGACCAGGCAAAAACTGTTACAGCTTGGCTGGGAAGTTGATTCATCCGCCGTATTCACCAGACATTGCACCTTCGGATTTCCATTTATTTCGGTCTTTACAAAATTCTCTTAATGGAAAGAATGTCAATTCCCTGGAAGACTGTAAAAGGCGCCTGGAACAGTTCTTTGCTCAAAAAGATAAAAAGTTTTGGGAAGATGGAATTATGAAGTTGCCTGAAAAATGGCAGAAGGTAGTGGAACAAAAGGGTGAATACGTTGTTCAATGAAGTTCTTGGTGAAAATGAAAAATGTGTCTTTTATTTTTACTTAAAAACCAAAGGCACTTTTTGGCCCACCCAATATGTAATGTTATTCATGGGCTAAATTTAAATAAATGCTGTTGTGCTAAAATTTTTATTCTTTATTACTTTTTTACACTTAACATTAGGTTTCTGAAATGGATCCATGTTGCTGTATATAAATTTGGTTCACTATTTTTTGTTGCATGATATGCTACCATATACATTTATCACCCTTCCTCTTCTCATCTGTTTTCTCATAGATGGGCATTTAAGTTGCCTGCAGTTATCTTGCATACAATACTGCAATGAGCAACTTCATCCCTGTTTTATTTACTTTATATTGATCTGTTGAGAGTTTCTGCGGTATATATCCAGTGTGGCAGGCAGCCTCAAAAATAGCTCCCAATGATCCCTGCCTCCTAATATTCACACCTTGTTTAATCTCCTCCCCTTTCATGTGGACTGACCCTAGCAATTCTCTTCTAGTGAATAGCATCTGGCAATTGTGATGAGATGTCACTTCCAAGATTAGATTTTTAAAGACCTGTGACTTCTGTCTTACTTGCCATTTCTCATTCTCTCTTCTTTGGGGGAAGCAAGTTGCTATGTTAGGAACCACCCTGTGGAGAGGTCCATGTAGCAGGGAACTTAAGTCTCTGACCAACAGCCAACAAGCCTCTGAGATCTGCCAGCAGCTTTGTGAGTGAGCTTGGAAGCAGATGCTTCCCAAGTTACCCTTGAGGTAACTGCGGCCCCAGCTGACTCTTGATTGTGACCTTTTGAGAGACCCTACTCAGGCACCTGACTAAACCACATCTGGATTCCTGACCCACAGAAACTTTGAGATAATAATCTTCGGTAATTTGTTGCACAGCAATAGGTAACTAATATACCCAGAAATGTGATTGTTGGGCTGTGGGATATATGCATACTTAAGTACTGTCAGATTTTTTTCTTGTCAGCAATACTTGAGGCTTTTGTTTCCTCACACTTTTCACTAGCACTTACTTGCTAGTATCAGGTGTTTCTAAATAATTTTTTGCAAACCTGATAGGTGTAAAGTGATATCTCATTTTAATTATATTTATTTGATAACATGCTGAATATCCAGTCATATCCCTTTTGGTCAGTGCTTATTTATATTCTTCTTTATTTGATTTTTCTGTCTTGTGTTGATTTGATGAAATGTCTTATAATAGCACTTACTGGTTTCAGAAATTGCAAATATCTTCACTCATTTTATTAGTTGTTAAATTTGCAAATAATATCCTTCATTAAACAGAAGTATTTAACTTTGATGTAGTTATAACAAGAAATTCTTTCTCCTTAAGGTTTGTGCTTCTCTGGATCTTGTTCAAGCAGGACCACTGATATCTATAATTTAGATTTTCTGAATAAATAAAAGTCTTCTCACTAAAAGCTTTTGGATGAATTGAAGCAGGTTTAAAGATATGGACAAACACTATGCTCTGCTGTTGCCCATTTCATCTGAATTTGCTTTGCAACATCACTGCAGGTACTTACCTTACATATAATGTGATAACTTAACTTAAATCTGGATAAAGATGAGATGTGGCTGTGTTGCAAGTGACCTGAATTAGGTTAATAGAACCTCGTGGGAGTGAATTAATGCATTGGTCCCCAAGTTATAGAAACTATAAGATAAAGTATGTTGCAAAATAATAAAAGGTATTTTTCTACTTTCTTTTTATTTAAGTTAGAGGAGAAAGCCCCAAACTCTTTTAAATAATACTTTTAGCTTTAGTTTTAAAATGTCCACCAGATGGCACCAGTGCATGATAAGCACTTAATGAAAATCAGAAGCATTATTCTCACACTTACCTTAAAATCTGTTGAAATAAGAATGTATTGACGGTGTAATTCTGGAGATAATTTTGGCTCCCTATTAATTAGTCTTCAGGAAACCCTTTCTGAGGCTCTAGGTTGGGTGAGGTATCTTTCTTCTGTAATTATTTACTAGAGTCTATTTCTTTCACTTGAGGTAGAGATCAGGACATTCTTAGCCTCACTAGGCCATGAATAGTGGGACTTTTATTTTTCTAGTAATCATTAGGTTATGAGTTAAAGCGAGGTTTGGGAGAAGTGAAACCTAAAATATAGACTTTCTAATTTAAACATATCTTTCAACGTGTATAAAACCTGCATGTTGGGAAAATCATGGAGATAAACACTGCATTGCTTTAATTTTATATAATGAATTGATAATGAAAAAATTAGGCAAGATTATCCACCTCATTCACTGGACTGATCTACAAGTACCATTTCCTTTTGGGAAGTAAGCATAGAGAAATTTGTAGACTTTGAAAAATAAATATTAATTAATATATCCAAGGACCATAAGAGTAACTTCCAAGCAACAATCTGTACTCCAAGTATAAAACGTTCACACCATTTATTCTGAATGGTACTGATGACTCAGGCTCTGTGCCTGGTTCCAAACATCCTAGAAAAGTTTCTATGAGCTCCCTCTCTCTTGTCTTTTGGAGACATGATATCTTTTCTGTGTTACTGATACATTGAGAGGCCCAGCTAAGCATCAGGCTTTCCATCCCTGATATCTCCAGAACCTTCTTACTGCTGTTCACTTGTGGCAGGTACTCAGTATGTTTTCACTATTGAATTCACTTCTAAAAAATGATCAATGCCAGTATTTCCCAAAGTGTGATTAGTGAAACGATAATCTTTCCAGAAGCTACTTGGAAGGTGTTCTGTGGTTAAGCAAACTTTTTTCTCAGCACCGCTCACATTATCATGTTAAAGATTCTCAGGATTCTCATGTAATCCTTACAAAAACTTTATGAGGTAGGTAATAGTGTTATCTTTATTCAGATGAGGAAACTGAGGGAAAAGAAGGTGAAATTTGTGTACTCAAGGTTACACAGCTAGTAAGTGGTGGAGAAGGGACAGTATTTTGCCCCAAGTCATACAGTGGCAGAACCCAGATTTGAACCTGGGGAGTCTGGCTTCAGAGAAAAGCTTATAAGATTACCAAAGAGAAACAGGCTAGGGTATACTCAGAACAAGACAGGTGGAATCTTGTGGTTCTCTTTTAGGATGAGTATTGCAAGAACTTCTGTTGAAGACTTAGTTGGCTGAAGGAAAATGTACAACCCAAAAGTTGCGACTTACGTTTTATTCAGGGAGCTTACTGAGGACTGTAGCCCGGGAGACAGCCCTCAGATAGCTCTGAAGAGCTATTCCAAAGCGGTAAGGGAGGAGCCAGGATATATAGGAGTTTTTGCTGGGGAAAGAAAAAAGTGTAGTCAAACATCAAAAGATTACTGCTAATCACAAAAAATAGACATCTCAAGTTAATGGTTTTAGTGCTTTCCTATGTATGGGAAGGTGCATGAGTCTGGGCTCACTGAAGTTATTCCTTAGATATGCATCTTATCTAGGACCTGTGTCCTGTTTTTCTCTATCCTGAATTCCCTCTCAGGGGACACCAGTGGGGGTGGCTGCTGTGGCTGAGGGCTTGATGGCAGGCAATATTTACTGGAATGGCAGGCAACGTTTTTTGTCTGCAACTCATTACCAAGTTTGAGCTTTGTTTTGAAATCTAAAAGGGTGTCATGGTATAAGAAGTCTTAGAAGGAACTTCCTACCTCTAAATCTCTCCATTCAGTTGTCATAGTCTCTTAAATTCTATCCATAAAGTGTCAGACCTTTGAGTTTTCTTTGGGTTCAACTGTTAGAAAGATATATTCTTAAAAGAGTAACATATTAAACTAATTGACAGACAAGTATCAGTTACTTAGTAGTTTTGAGCAAAGCTGCAAAGAGGTGAGGCTAGAGCCTCCTGTCCATCTTCCTTCCTCCCTCCCTCCCTCCCTCCCTCCCTCCCTTCCTTCCTTCCTTCCTTCCTTCCTTTCTCTTTCTTTCTTTTCTTTCTTTCCTTTCTTTCCTTTCTTCCTTTCTTCCTTTCTTCCTTCTTTTCTTCCCTC